>NC_090937.1:94482367-94785397 GCF_040938575.1 Ambystoma mexicanum | reverse complement strand
CTTCCCGGATACGGATCAAATGGTAAGCACCTCAGAGATCCAGTTTCGTAAATATCACTGCACCTCTCACAGCTTCAAGGATATCCGAGATCAGGGGTAGTGGGTATCTGTCTTTCAGGGTGTATTGATTTAGGCCCCGATAGTCCAGGCAAGGTCTGAGCTCTTTGGTATCCTTTTTTGGAACGAAGAACAATGAAGCACCAGCTGGTGATTTTGAAGGTCTTATGGTGCCGTTCTCAAGATTAGTGTCTAGGTATTCCTGGAGGGCTCTCTTTTCGGGTTCTGAAAGGATAAACATCCTGCCAAAGGGAATCACTGCTGAGGGTTCAGTATCTATGGCACAGTCTTCGGGTCTATGTGGAGGTAAGGCTTGAACAATGGCAGTAGAGAATACATCAGCATACCCTTGATAGATCTCTGGAACTTGTACAATATTGGAAACCATGAGTGGTGTCTCTGGACACCTTGGTAGACTTATAGGAGCTGTGACGGAGGTATCCAGGTTTAAACAATGGTTCATACAGAACTCCGAGCCCAGGAATAAGGATCCGGCCGTCCAGTTAATATATGGATTGTGCCTTTGTAACCAGGGCATGCCCAGAACCAAGGGGTAATGGGCTGATTTTATAATGTCAAACACAATCCTTTCTTGATGATGATTTATGGAAAGATGGATTTCCTTTGTTTGCAGACTTATGGGTCCTGAGGAAAGAGGTCTTCCGTCAATTGCTTCCACTGGCTGTGAAAAAATTCTTGCTTCATATGGAATGTTATGACTTCTGACCCAATCTTGATCAATGAAGACTCCCATTGCTCCGCAATCCACCAAGGCCAGTATGGGGTAGACCTTTCTTGGATGGCGATAAAAAGGCCTGTAATATCACCAATTTGTTTTGTCCTGGAGAGTTCAAGGATGGAATTGATGTGGAGCAAACATCGCTCTCCCGAAACCTTGCTCCATTTAGGATCGGGAGCTGGCGTTCCCCGAGCGTCGGGGAGGAGCCAGAGGACACTCTTTAACTAGATGTTTATCTGAGGCACAATACATGCATAAACCAGTGTGTATCCTTCTTAACCTTTCCTGCGGGGAAATTGGTCCACGAAAGGCTCCAAGTTGCATGGGTTCAGAATCAGTGCGCGGATTCTTGGCAGATTCTGTCCTTGTAGTATTCTCTGGGGAGTTTCTTTGAATTGAGACTTTATTCTTTCTCTTTTCGGCCTTTCTTTCTTGGATTCTGAAGTCTATTTGCATAGACAAGTCCAGGAGGGCCTGGAATGAACTAGGACGTGCCACCCTGGCTAATTCGTCCTTAATCTCTTCATTTAGACCTCTGCGAAACAAGGTAAAACTGGCTTCCAGGGGCCAGTCCGCCTCTTTGGCTAGCTGTTTGAATCTGGTAACATAGGTCAACATGTCTTGGGATCCTTGTTGGAAGTCAAGTAGCTTCTCTTGAGCACCGTGGACCAGCTCTGGACGTTCGAACATGGTCTTGAGTTCCGCGATGAACCCTTCATAATCATCCAGGAGAGCATCCCTTGAATTGAGTAAAGGAGTGGCCCATGTAAGGGCATTACCGGAAAGATGCGATATTATGAAGCCCACCTTAGCCCTAGGAGTTGAGAAATAGTAGGGCTTGAAGGTAAAATGTACCAAACAAGAATCCAGGAATCCACGTAAGGTTTTTGTTGAACCGTCGTATTTATCAACCACTCCTCCCAATAGTACGCTGTCCTTGTTCGCAGAGTCACGTGACAAGACAAGCTGTCTTAGCGCCGCATTCTCGGCTTTTAAATTCTGCATCTCTGTGGAAAGTTCTTGCATTCCGCGCATCAGGTCCTGAATAGCATTCTCCATGGTAGGATCCGTATTGATCATTTGACGTCTCAAACTGTCGTAAATCTCCCCCGTCTCACCTGTGATCGGGATCTCCCTTGTTCGGCCGCAGGACTCTTCCTGTGGATCGTTCGGGTCTTGAATAGGCTCGCCCGAGCCTCGTCAGGTTGCAGGACGCGTTCAGAGTTCCGGGAAGTTCGTGGTTCCAGGGTATCCAGGATAGCGATGAACGAGTAAGTAGGGGGGAAAATCCAGGAACAGGATAAAAGGCAAGGAAGGAAGTAAGAGGATCAAAGGGAACTAAAGTAGAGAGTAAGCACATGTCGAGTCACTACCGAAGGTAGCGTTGAGACGCGCGGACCCGCAGTGGCGTGACCAAGTTATAGTACGTGCCACGACGTGAAAGCTAGTGCATAGCACGTAGCTTGGTACGGCCATGTTTGGAGGAACAAGGAGTACAAGCCCTTCGTGACAATGACCATGAGGTCCAGAAGGGGCAATTTCGCCGGGTCATGACAAGTTCATCCCCTGCAGCCATGTTTGGCAGTACAAGGAGATCCACGTATTTCATGTTTAGAATGGAAAGGATATTGGGCAAATTATATTAACCAGAAAAACCAACGGGGAATGGGAGCTTTACAGTTATTTTCAGGGACTTATGCCCAAGCGATATTCTGTAACACGAAAAAACAGGTGGTAGCGCAGTCAAACCTAAGTGCTAGTGCTAGGTTTAATCGAGCGGAAGTGTTTTTTTAAAAACATTACTGAAATTGTTTCAAGGCAAGGAGGACACTGACATACATACATGTTTTCCTACCTTTATAAATACTGTTGTGACCACTCCCTCTCATCTATAAGGTCACTCACATTGACCTACTAAGTCCATGGTATATACACAACCTGGTCCAAATTAATGTCTTGCTAAAGTAATTGAGGTGAGACCGTTCTAAAACATACTTTTGTTTGGAAACATAATACACTTGGCTAACTGAGTATAAGCCACTTAATGTATGCAGATAAACCTTGCACTACATAAAGAAAAGGGTCCTGAAGAAGGTGGCAACAACACACCCCGCAAGAACCACAGGGAGTCTTAGTAACCATCATGTCTACCCACCTGGTTCAATCTTCATAGTACCTTAGAACTACTTTGTAGCTATACATATACTTTCAACTGGGCTTAGAGCCCATCAGTACGGGCTAATAAGGTTGTTGTTGCCAATTACTGACTGGCTACCTCTATCCCTTTTTTTCACATTTTAATGATGTGAAGCTTTACAAGCTGGTCATTCTGTCCTCATTACAACCTATTGTGAGAATTGTAAAACCTGGGCTGTATGATGCCAAACTACTGAAAATATTATAAACTATTTAAGAGATACGTCTGTACCATTTGTATTCTATCCACTGATATACAGGCGGCACACCAGCACACACTAGGGATACCTTGTACGACAGGCAGGCACTGATAGAACTTTCTCGGTCCTTTTGTCTTTCGTGTTAAGACAAGCCCAGGTATAAGCACAATATCCTTTGATGACCTATTCAGTTATCATCTTTTCAGACCTTTAGCAGGATGGAATCAGCATTTTTACCTTTTAACACATGACGGTATACAAGCACCACTTACACTCGATTAAGCTTAGCACTTTGGTTTGACTGCCCCACCCCCTCTTTTTTCATGTTACAAATTAAATGAACACCATAGACAATGAGAAGTTAATGACTGCCAAGAAAATGAAATTATTATTACACTCCTTTGGTCCAGAGACGCAACACATTTTCAGGGAAATACCACCCCATAGAGATGGTGAAGGCGAAGGTAGGAATGAGTATGAAAGAAAATACAGCAATTGGTCCTTTAATATTTCCCAAAAACCATCATTGCAGTAAACATATATTATTACTATTGCTGGAAGCAAGAGCTGGAGGAAAGGGTACAAGAAAATGTGACGAATATGTGAGTGTATTTAAGAAATGAGAATTGACATGAAATTTTGGCAGAGGTGTGACACAGGATGAATTAAAAGTAATGACATAATAATTCTAACAAATAGCAATGTGATACAGGAGAGGCTTTGGGTGAGTGGAAACTCTACCCAGGAAGAGACAAAAGTGATAGTGAAGAAGGTGGAACATACCACACTGTGTTCTAATGCAATAAAGGAGAAGAAGTCTACATTGCTAAAAGCAACAATAAAACAAAACGAATCAAAGGAAAGTGTGACCAAAGGAAAAAGGAAAGCAATGAAAGTGAGAGAGGAATAGAGAAACAATCAGAAACAAGAATATGGATATGCCAAAAGTTCAAAGGAGCAAATGCTTCCATTGTCACAGGTTGGGGAATTACACTAGTTCTAGGAGATGCCCTGCTTGGAACCATAAATGTTCATTATGCAGAATTACAGGACATTTTGTGGATGTGTTTAGGAGCAGAGTGAAGTGTGTGCAAGGAACGAAGGAAGAGGGACCTGACGTGGAAGTTGTGACAGTTGGCACGGGCAAGTGGAAGAAAGCCTCCATGTTTATGTTTAAAGAAGGTGAAGTTAACACAGAACATATGGTAGATTGATTCAGGATTGCCATACACCATCGTTAACAAAGGTAGATGGATGGAAATGGGCAAGCAGGATTGGAGTGCAAACTTATGAAAGTCGGACATCAAGAATCCAGGAGCCTGAGAAGGTTTCATGATCATGATGGTAGGATATAAAAGTGCCCTTATATAATTCAAAGGAAGGCCTGGTGTCACAAGTCTCTCCCCTTCTCACCTGTTTTAGTTGTTTGCGTGCAACCTTCTGTGGCGTCTTCTTTCGCACGGTCCGGGATTTGTATCAACCCGTGTGCTGGTCTTCGGAGTCCAACGTGAGGATGACAATCCAACTCTAGGATACGTTCAGAGGTCCAGGACGGAGACCAGGAAGGAACGATGTCCGAGCTCGGAGACTCGGAACGCCGTGACCCGAGCGCGTGCGAAAATCCAGGAAGTTCGAAGGTAAGTTTGAGGAAAGGAAGGAAGGGGGATTCAAGGAACTGGGAACCAGGATACAGAAGAAAGCCCAGAGCGAACTCCATCAACACACGTCCAACTACAGCAAGCGGTAGCATTGAGACACACAGCGCCGCGTGGGCGTGTCTGTTTTGTAGAACGTAGAGCGTGGAGCACAGAGACTGGCAAGCAGCGTTCTGTATCATGCGGCCATGTTGGAAGGATCACTGCATTCAATCCCCTATGGGTCAGGGACCACGAAGTCCAGAAAGGACGCAGGCAACGGTTCATGACAGCTGGCAGTAATCAAGGTGCATGTAGCAAAACTATTTGTGAATGCGTTAGGATGCAAAGACCAGGCCAAATTAGGGAGTGTGGGAAGTGATGAACCAGTTTCAGTACTGATAGAAAGGGAAAATAGCAAAATAGGAATATAAGCAGGAAGATAAAAAGTTTATTTCAAAGTGTGTTGAAGGAATGGATTGGGAAGTTGAATGTTATAGTCTCAAGATAATCCTTAAACAAGGGAATTAACCTGTGTTGCATCCAATGAGACACATTCCTATTGAATTGAGAGAAGAAGCAAAAAAGGAAGTGGAGAGATTTCTCAAGGAAGATATAATAGAAAAAGTGAAAGTGACAAGTGGGTGTTCCCAATTGTGGTGGCTCACAAGTCAAATGGTAAGATATGGGTATGCCGAGACTTGATGGACTTGAATAAAAACATTGTAGGGGAAAAATATCCACTTGCAGTGATTTCTGAAATGTTGAACCTGATTGGAGAAGCTGATGTATTCTCGACAATCGACCTGTCAGTGCCGTATCATCAAATCCCATTGCTGAAAGAGTCAAGAAAATACAGTACATTCATCACTCCATTTAGGCTCTACTGCTACTCAATTATGCCATTTGGATTGGCGTCTGTGACTGCAGTGTTCCAATGAATAATGCCCCATATGTTATGCGGTACTGATGGTGTCAAAGTATTCCAAGATGATATGTTAGTATATTGTCAAGGTAAAGAACTGCACAGTGCAAGGCTGAGTAAAGTGTTAAAGAAGCTGGAAGAAAAAACGAGTGATCCACAAGGAAGAGGTGAATTATCTAGGACATACATTGTCAAGGAGAGGATACAGACCAAAGGAAGTTGTTATGAAGGCAGTCAAGGAGGCACCATCACTGAGGAATAAAGATGAGTTACACTCGTTCTAGGCCTGGCAGTTTTACAATAAATTTGTAAAGGTGGTTCTCCGAGATCACGCATCAATTGAGGGAGTTGATGAAAAGACATGTGAAATTTGAGTGGAATGAAAGTTGCAAACAATCTATGAAAGAGGTACAAAGAGGCATATGTGAATCCTGAGTCTTGTGAAGATTCTTACCAGGAAGGAAATCTGTAATCACAGTGGATGCAAAATCCCGGAGAGGGGTGGGGGAGGGGGCTGCAGGGCGGTCGTGCGGACCGAAATAGAGGGTGACTGGAAGAGAATTATATATTTTGCCTCGAGGGCAGTCGCTGACATTGATGCATGTTTTTCTGTTATATAAAGGGAGTTATTACTGTGCTGTTAAAGGTGCAACATTCCTGTTAGTATGTTTGGGGAGAAGAATTTGTCGTGAAGTTCTCACAGTTCAAGGGATATGGAAGGCCACTTCTAGGATTGTGAGGTTAGGGTTCAGACTACACAATCGTCAGGGAGTGTATTTACCTTGGAAAATGAAGGATGTGGCAAATTTTCCTTCAAGAATTCCATTACTGACACAAGAGATTAACCATAAATTAGGGGGGAAAGATGGCAGGAATAATGGAGGACCAAGCGTGCACACTAAATGCAAGCAATAGTGGATATTGGGATGAGCAAAGAAAAGGTGACGTCATCCTTAAGACTTGCAGAATGGGTCAAGAAGGGAGGACCAGAGAATAGTTAACTAAACAAGGCTTATACAGGGTACTATAAAGTTAAGAAAGGACTAACAACAGAAGAGAACTGGTTAATGAGAGGGTGTAACGTATACCCCCAATATCAGTTATTGAACAAATTGGGCAGCTCGCTCACAAAGGACACCCACTGGTTACTATAACCAAAAGAAAGGTGAGAAAGAATTACTGGTGACCAGGGACGGATTTCCTAGTACACGAGCAGCAAGGAATGGTGGACCATGTACAAATTATGACAAGAATCTCTCCACCTGAAAGTTACCTTTATGCCCACTTCCTGTACGCAAGGGTCCATGAATGAAGTTAGGAATATACATTTTGGATCCATATCAGTGTTTGAGTAATTTTTGCAAATATTTAGTGGTGCTCACTGATACATTTTCCAGATGGCCAGAGGTTGCTGATATTGATAAGGTAATCTCAATTAACATAGTAATGTTTCTACAAAAACATTGGTCCTCATTTTGAGTGTGCCGGTCCGGTAACAATGGTGCCAGTAACTGGCACCGTTGTTACCGGACTGGCACACTACGACTCTGCAGGCGGGTGCCATCCCAGCCTGCTCGGATCTGACCTGGTGGGCGGAACGGCAACCGCCTGCAGAGTTTCACGGAAGCACCGGCACCATTATTAACGGTGCCAGTGCTTCCGTGATCCCCATTCCCATTGAGTCCTACGGGACTCAAATGGGAATGGGGATTAACAATTTACTGGCGCCTGACTTCCCGGAATGCTGGGGTCGTAATCCCCTGCTTATTCCGGCAAGTCAGGCGCTGATAAATATTGCAAGCCCAGCGGCAACCCACCGGCAGCCTCGGCAGGGTTAACCCTGGACTTGTAAAGAGGCCCATTGTCTAGGGGGAAGGGAGTCCAGAATCATTTTTGCCTGATAATGGAACACAATTAGTAGCAAATAAAGTTAGACTATTTTATGAACAGTTAGGGCTTCATTGTAAATTCACTTTGGTATTTAACATTGAGGCTGATGATATGGTGGAGAGAATCAATCGAGTGATTGGAGATTGTATTCAACAAGCCTTTGCGCATGAGATGGCCATAGGAAGAGCACTGAGTGAAATGGTGTGTACTATGCATGTAATGCTACATAGCATAAAAGGGATTTCGCCTTTCAGACTGATGAGGGGCATTAAACCGAATTGTAAGTTCTAGCAATTGTGGCTGCTGGAGAGAGGAGGAATAAGAAAACATGATGACGGCTTTGTGGTAGTTAATATACTTGCAGCTCAGAGGAAATATAAAGAGTACCATGACAAGAAGTTTCCTCTCAACAAGAGAGGAAATGCCTTAAAAGTTAAGGTAGGAGTCCATGTCCGAGTGAAATGAGGAAGACAAGGAATGAGGGGCATGTCCAAATACTACGACCCTATGAGAGTAGATAAACCTTTCAAAAATGTCACTAGGGTGAAGCATGGGATTGTGTGAAATTTAAATCTCATTGTTGTATGTGATAAGGTGAGAGAGGTAGGCAACACACAAAAGGAGAATGTTGCAGAACAAAGAGTGTTGGACTACTGTTTTGATATCTGAACAGGAGGTGAAGGAGTAAGGAATGTGAATGGAAGGAGTGTAGGGGGAGTAGGAATTCCGGTCAGAGAAGTGTATATGAGACATGAAAGAAACTGCTTGCACAAATGAATATTGGGTCAGAGTGAGGGGTGTGATAGGATGAGCCTGAGGGCAGGGAAAATACCTGAGAAGTTTAGAGATGAGTAAATGTATACATAGAAAGTTGGACCAGCCTTGAGTAAAGCGCTTCCAAGAAATGTGTAGAGCTATAAGTACCTTCTTAATCGCAACCTTGTGTTCTCCATTAAGAATTACATTTCGTTTTTTTCTCTTTCTTTGACTCTTTCAATGGATTGTTCTATTATTATGTAATATTATAGTATAGTAGTGAAGTATAGTAGAATGAGTCTCATAGACTGGCACCTGAGACATGCAGCAGAGTCCCAAGGATTCTAGATTCTAGAAGCAGGGCGGTTGGATGAAGGGCTGGAGCTGAGAGAGGAGGAAGGAGGACAGCAAAGTGCAGAGAGATGTATGCAGGGTCATTACATGTTGTACTTGGAACAAATACAAGGAAGCTAAGCCTCATGCCTGAATATTTCAGTTACATTTCTTGCTTGTTTCGGCAGGGTATATCTGTGAGTCACATAATAATCCTGGTGACTTTTTTCTGGATATCATCAACGGCGACTCAACGGCTGTGGCATTTAATACATCAGAGGATGTTAATTTAGGTGCGTAAACATTTATTATTTGTACCCGGTTTCATATAAAAAATGTAATAGTTTGGTGCACAGTAGGAGAATGACAACTACTTGCACGGTGACACTCTATTAATGTACCATTGCAAGGGGGTATTTATCAATATACCTGCTGTTTCATGCAAGAAAAACCTGTGCCCAGCCTTACTCATAGATTTGTGCTGGGGCAAATCAGGACATCGCCATGAGCATCTCATATTGTCACATACTTTCTTATATCTGGTTCACAAAGCCTAAAACTCGAGAAATTTAGGAGATGCTTGGATCGTAGTGTAGAGTTCAGTCACTGATTGTGGGCACGGACTGACTTGGTGCCTTTAACCTTTTTTAGGTCAGATTTGACACCCTTGCAGTCAAAAACATGGCTAAAGAACTCCAGTGCTGCTGTGAAATATTTGCATTTGTCACCGTGGAGCATGAGCTTGCACTCCTGGATGCGCTGGAATACAACGCATAACCTTTGGAGATGTTCAACTTCTGTGGCTGAGTATACCAGAATTTCATTATTGAGGTTGAGGAAAACTTCCTGGCCAGCGAACGTGCTCTGTATCACATTTTGGAAGACCTAAGCAGCGGACAAGTTGCCAAAATTCACTTTTTTGTAGCATCTAAGTCTGATGTGTGTAGTGATGGCCCTTGCATGTTTCTCAAGTTTGGTGCTAATGAGATTTAAGGAAGAGCTTGGAAAAGAATTTGGCTTCAGTTAAGTCTGCTAATTTATCATCAGTAGGAAGGGTGAGGTAATGTTCCCTCTTGATGGCTTTGTTGGGAAGTCGCATGTCAACGCAGATGCAGACCTGTTCATATTCCTTGGCGTTTTCATGCAAGCACCATCCGAGACACCCAGATGATTGTACCAGAGACCTTGTAAATAATGCCAGCCTCTTCAAGTTTGCTGCACTATTCTTAAACTTTCTGGTACATTTGAAATGTGATCCACCAATTGCAAAGACAGATGAGTTGGACCCAGGAGTTGTTACATTTTACAGGTTTACTTCTCAGTCAGCCTATGCCTGAGAATCATGACTTGAATTTATCTAAGAGGGCTTCTATGTTTGAGGAGTGTAGGTGCAAGGTGAAGTAAATCAAGTCCACAGCAGGGGCGTTGCTAGGGGGGGGCTAAGCGGGCTATAGCCCCTGATCTTTTGGTTGTAGCCCCAGATAGAATCTCAGGAGCTACAGCCAAAAGACTAGCTAGCCCCCAGTCCCAACAGTTCCGACATCAGCTTAGCCCCAGGTCTTTTCCAGACCTAGCAACTCCCCTGGTCCACAGCATCAACAACTAAGCAGTGTATCTGAGCCAACGTCTGCAACAAATAAATCCCCTTTTGGATGTACTGAATTGGCAATGCAAAATGGCTGGAACAAACACCCCTTTTAGTGGATTGCAGATCTTGTTGCCACATTCAAAATATGTACGTCAGTGCTCTGTAGGCATGGGCCTACATAGATGGGGCACAATTCTAGCACCAGTATCAAGTTGGCAGAGACTGCTGCATTTATAACTGCTGAAACTCATAGCCCATTTACATGAACTCTGAACGTAGGCATTTTCAGGGTAATTCATAGAAATTCGCACAAAAGTGGCGCACGCGGCTGGCGCACAGCGTGCCCGTGCGAATGTCTGCGCCAGCCGCGTGCGCTAAAATCGATTTCCGCGCACAGCGTATTCATGGATTTTCGCATCCAAAACCAGCCGTGGCGCAGCGACCCTGCAGCAGCGCCAGTTACGCCCCCAAGAACGCCCTCGCGCAAGAAAAAGCCTTCAAAATCCCCAAATAATGGCAAAGGGCTGTGCTAACCCTGGACCAGTTCACAGGGCTGGCAAACAGCAAACGCCAAGCGGGGAACGTGTATTTCAGTGGTTCGCGGGAAGTTACACACACGATTGTCCTGTGTATGTGTGCATCAGGGGTGCGCGGGAAGTATCACACGCAAAAGCCGCAGGGTACGTGTATCTCAGGGGTGCGCGGGAAGTATCACACGCGATTCCATCAGGGTACGTGTATTCCAGGGGTGCGCGGGAAGTATCACACGCAAAAACAGCAGGGTACGTGTATTTCAGGGGTGCGTGGGAAGTATCACACGCAAAAGCAGCAGGGGCCTACCCTGCACATGTCCTGCAGGCACCCCATCCACCATGGCCATGCCCCCCAGCCAACCCACATGTCACCTTGCACTACTGCCCACCAACGCATGTCCCCCTGCACCCCCAGCCACCAGGGGCAGACTCCACCAGGCCCCCACTCATGCCCCCTATCACCCCCACCCCCCAGCAGTGCAGGGGCAGCCTCCACCAGGCCCCCACTCATGCCCCCTATCACCCCCAGCCCCCAGCAGTGCAGGGGCAGCCTTCACCAGGCCCCCACTCATGTCTCCCATCACCCCCACCCCCAGCAGTGCAGGGGCAGCCTCCACCAGGCCCCCACTCATGTCCCCAAGCCAACATGTCACCACAATGTAGATCCCTGGCCCTTATGGTCAGCCTCCAAATGCCAAACATCCACCCACTTAGAAATGGCAAAAACATGATAGAAGCCCAATTGCAAGTTTGGAAATGAACACATGTCCCTCACATACACCCAATGGGTGTCAGTGAATGTCAAAACCCATATCATGATATGCATGAAACCAATGAGATGATACTACACATTGAACTTTGAATAAAAAAATGTATTAAAAGCAACATAAATTGAATCAAAAATAAACAAACAATAATAGAAATTAACCAGCAGGTCCGTGAAATAATGCAAAACCACAAATCATAATGCAAAGGAAAGGTGTCCAAAGTCACAGTCCACAAAAGTAAATCCAATGGAAAATTAAAATCGAAAACCATTGCTCCATGGCGAAATCGTAATAAAAATTGAAAATCCAAAAGTCAACTATGTACAGATAAACAATCCAGGGTCCATGATCCCAACCGAAGAAATGAAAACTATTTAATAACACTACCTAAAAAAAATAACTATATACAAACATGTGGCCCATTGTCCAAAAGGTCAAAAAAAATTGCTAAACCAAAGGAAACCTAACACTAACTATAGAACTATTTACAAGGGCAGCGTGCTAGTCCTACGGCTCACTTTGGGATGTTCCGGGCCAGGGCATCACCAAACTCCTGCTCAATGTCCCGGAGGCGCTCCTCCTCCATGGCCCCGAGGGTCCGCAGGGCCGTCCACATGTTCCCCCCACAAACTCTCTGCAGATTGCCTCGAGGCACTCAGCACGCCTCTGGGCCCTCCGCATGGAGTTCTCCGCCCTGACCATCATGAACCGTGCCTCTTCCGCCCGATGCCGCTCCGCATCTATGGCGTGGCCCAACCGCTGCCACACGGAAGACACTTCCCGTCCTGGGTCCTCCTGCCCTCCGGCCGATGCCTGCCCCTCCAGTGTGGAAGGCCCCGAGCCATCATGGCTCCCACCACGTTGCTGCTGCTGCGCCTCTGCCCGTGCACTGCCTCCTGCTGCCTGCACATCCTCCGCTGGCTGGGGTGCAGTCGTTGATGTGGCCACCCCTGCTGGACGTCCGACTTCAGACTGTGGCAGGGATGCCTCCTCCACCAGCCTGGCTGCACTGTCAGAGGCAGCTCCACAGGGCACCCAGGTGACTGATGGGTGGGAAGATGGCACGGAGGACGACTGGCGCATAGGGGGTTCAGTTGAGGAGGGGGTCGTAGTAAGCCCCATCAAACGGAGGAATCCGGCCTGGGTGACCTGTTCCAGTAGGCCGACGCGGTCAACGAGCCATTCGAGAAGACGTGCAGTCTCCTCATGAAAAGACTGCAGGTCACCTCTCATGGCCCGTTGACGCAACGCCACACCAGTCAGGACAGGCTCAACCCGGACCCGGATAGCCACGTCTGCAGGCAGAGGAAGGCCAGTTGTCGTGAGCTCATCCCCTGCCTGAAAACGGGTCTGGACGTAGGCATCCCTGCTGGTGCAAGATGATGCAGTGACAGGATCAGGGACAGGATTGCACACAGGCACCTCCGCGGCGACCTGTGCTGCCGCCTGTCCCTGGTCCTGCACTGCACCACTAGCACCAGTGGAATCCCCACCTCCAGACCCCGTCTCTGTTGCTTGCACGGCCTTCTCCTCCACCAAACCCCCCACCAACCTGGATGACTCCGTGCCATCTTCCCCCGTTGGGCCCTGTGGGGTCCCAGCTGCCCCTTCTGCTGCCGAGGAGTCCAACTCCGACCTCCGCCTCTTGGACCTCCCCCCGGCAGCTGCGGCCTGGGACGCGGCACCGGACTCCTCACTCCCCGACGAGATCACAACCTGGGAGGGGAGCCGGGCCTTGCGTCTCCGGCTGGCGGTGCGATCCCCGCCGCTGTGCTCCACAGCACCTTCTCCGCCCTCTTCATCAGTTGACGCTGCAGACAGGGAGAAATAAAACACAGGCATCAGGGCACTGTACAATGGACACATACACACATGACAGTTGCACATGAGTTGCATTGGCAAACCTCAGACATGGCATCACACATGTCATTTCAACTTGCACACATGAGCCATACCACAGCCACATCGCAACTGCCAGCACCATCCATACACATACAACAGCATTGGCAGGCAAAGGTGAGCCAGACATCACATGCAACACAGGGGGTGCACTACACATGCATGCACACCACCACACTTGCATGCATGTGTACACCTCAGCCAACTGTCGCAGTGTTCCGATGGGCATCCATATCACATCTGCCAATCAGGCTTCCACATCCCGCTGTCACATGCATCCATGTTGCATCACTGTTGCACCCTTGTCAAATACACACACATGCACATGTACACAGTGCTGATACATGCAGCAGAAAACAACATACATGCGTGACATCACGAACATGCCCACTTACAAACACATTCATCCAAACATGTGTGCCCACACAACTGCATTTGGCATGCAAGCCTACACACACAAGCACCATCCATGTCTCACACATGACAGCCCTCGCATGTGTTAGCCTCACGGTCCTGTACACCCCCACCCATACTCGGCCCCATACAAACAGATGTGCAACCGGCACACTACTGGCACATCACCACACGCACAGCTTACAATCATGATGCATGTACACTTACCGCTCGACTCCAGACGGGTCTGCCTCTCAAGGACCTGGACGTGGAGCGCTGGGGATATGCGTTCCAGGACCCTCATCTGATCTTCCGACAAGTGGCCCCAGCGCCCCTTAGCATCCGCTGCCTTCAAGAGGCGCTGGGCCTTGTTCAGAGTCCTGGACCTGAAGTCCTCCCAGCGCTTCTTGACATGTTGGAAGTCGCGGACTGCCACCCCCTCCGCGTTGATGGCAGTCACGATGTCCGTTCAGATCCGAGTCCGTCCTTCCTTGTCGGCACGCACACTTCCGTAGAGGGCATCATACTGCCCCAGGACTTGCTCCACCAGGACACCAACTTCCCTGGCACTGAAGCTGGTGCCCCTCTGCCTCTCTGGCCGGGGGTTGTCAGTGATGCCAGATGTTGCAGTGCCCGACATGACAACCCCAGAGGCAGGAGTGGGAGGGCAACTGGGTCCTGGGGCTGGGCTGTGGAGCGATGGAATCCCAGTCGGGAGTCTTCGGTTCCAGCAGAGGTGGTCACAGCAACAGCACCCCTGGCTGATGTGCAGGCAGCAAATGGCAGGGCAGCAGGCAGTCAGGCAGCAGCAGATGGCAGGTGGGAGCGTGCTCGGGGCTCTAGGGAGCAGTATTTCGGCCTTGTGGGCAGGAGCGTGGTCTTCCGTGTGCTTACGCGTGGCCAGCTTGATACGGAGTGATTTGGCAAGTGAAAATCCTGCACGTCTGCGTGTAAATCGAGGAAAGGCCCTTAGCGCGTATGCACGTCAGCACGCATATGCGATTTCATTGGACCAAAGGCCCTTAGCGCATAAGCGCGTCTGTGACGTGACGCGCGCTGGTGTTTCCCTCATTACACGTGATGACAGAGCACACGTGGATTTCCACCAATCGCTCAGACGTGCAGTTTTACCACGTGTGCTTGCATATGCGATTTCATTGGCCCAAAGGCCACCATGCGCAGCTGTGACGTCACGCGCATGGCCGTAGAGAATGGCACGTGTAAAAAAAAGAGATACACGTCCGAGTGTCAAAGCGCGTAATTGGTGGAAATGGCCTCATCGCTTATGCGCGTCTGTGACGTGTGTATAAAAGGTACGTTTAGAACGCCATTTCCTTGTACGTGCTTTTCGTGGAGAGCGAGTGGGTGAAATCTGTACTTCTTGTCGGTTCACACGCGATTTACTTCACAGCGTTTCCAGTTCGTACTTCCTTTTACCTCTGACAGCTTTTTCTCTTTTCCTCTTTTTCCTGGGCCTGTTTCCTCAAACAGCGTTCCCTTCTACTGTTGTCCTGTCTCCTCAGACAGCGTACAATTCTTCTTTTGGCGGGGGTGTTGCCAACGCGCGCATATCTTTCACGATTTTGTTCCTGGCAGACGGTGAGTCGCGCACTTATTTAACATCTGTGCTTGCCCCGTGTGTCGCGTACCCCTTCAGAGGTCATTCTAGGCTGCGTGTGACACGCATACGTTCATTCTTGTGTTTCTGGGTGCCACAGCATAGTGCAGGTTTATTTTTCCACGCACGTGGTCTAGGAGGGGTTGCGTGCACCTTACTTCCCTTTTTTGGGGTGCCTGTGCGTTGCGTGACCCGTCATCTTTCCCCAGGGGTGACATACAGCCTTGCTAGAGCACTAGGGTACGATTACCATCTGGTACCCAACCCCTTTGACCCCCAATTGCCCAGGACAATAGTTCACATCGACTCCCATACGCACAATAACATCAGTGCCATGGCTGGGAGGCGACCAAGCCGTAAGGGTGGCAAAGGTGGCCGAGCCCCAAGTGGTGGCCGTGGTGGATCTGGTAGGGGACGTGGCCGTGACTTGCAGGGTGCCCCTAGCCCCCCATGTGTGGAGGAGCAGTCAGGGACACCCATGCCCCCCCCCTGGTTGAGGTTAAGGTGGCTGACACCATCCATGCTCAGCCCTTGTTGGACCAGCCCACTGTGGAACCAGACCTGGCACAGGGTGACTCCATGGCTGACTTCCAGGTCAGCAGGTCTAGGCCACGTGCGCCAGTGAACGTTGGTGTCATCAGGCCACGTGGATCAGGGGCAGCTAGGTCATCTGCTGCCCCGCATAGGCAGGCTGGGGAGGCTGCAGGGGCAGCTGCGGCTCCATTCACCCCACCTCTCACACACCCAGCCAGGACAGAGTCGGTCCAAGTCCATCATGCTGACATTCCCCCTGACACCATCACACTTGAGCTAATGCCTGCACCAACTCCCATGCTGAGTGTGCAATCACACGCTCCTGCCCCTAGTGTCCAGAGCGGCGTAGGACACCCAGGATCCCCACCACCTTCCAAGTGGAAGAGGAAGAGTGCTCGTCCAGTAGAGGCTGATGCCCCAGACTCGGCTACACAGTCCGGCCCGTCAAGGAAGCCCAGCTTCAATGAGGCCGAACTGAATGCACTTGTAGAGTATGTGTCCGCACATGACCGCGAAATGGTGATTGTTGCAGGATCCAAGACCACACCTGCACAACGTCAGGCACACTGGCAGACCATTGCGGACATCATAAGTGCCCTTGGAATCGTGAGGCGCACAGCTAATGAATGCTACAAGCGCTGGAATGACCTGAAGCGCAGGGCAAAGAATAAGCTGGCCTCAAGTCATGCCCCAACTCTAGTGACTGGAGGTGGGTCTCCAGCGGACGACATAGAACTCACTCCACATGAGCAGGTTGCTGGGACCTACGTCACAGAGGAACAGATCCAAGGCGTGGGCGAACTGGAAGATTACGAGGCATTGTCCGGTGAGTGCACATGCATGTGTGTCATCCATGTGCATGGTGTGTGTGGGAGGGCTTCTGTTTGGGTGCCAGGTGAGGGTGTGTGTGCCTGAGTGGTTTGGGTCACCCATGTGCCTCTTCCTATACATTCTTGGCACCAGCATTTGGGTATAGCAGCATCTCTTCTGCCAACATTAGACATCCAGCCCAACACCACGCCAGTTGCCCTTGGAGTGTCATCTTGCCACAACATTGTTGCTTATTTACCTCTGTTTATTCAGGCAGATTGTTTGCATACCACCACTTTTACTCGGGATTTGTCAGTCCTATTGTCACATGTCTGACATGGCTATGGTACAGTGGACTGGCTTAGTTTCCTGGACATGATTAGTTTAGACATGTCCCTGTGCTATAGGACCATTTTGGACTGGCAGCTGCAGGTTAAACATTTGAACCATTTCAATGAAAAAATCAATTACATGAGCAAACTGGACTGAATGAACAATTGGTGACCTCCTCTCCCTCTTCACTTCATGGCTAGGGTACATGCCATCTGTGTGATGGCATGTGTATTTGACCTGCCAATCACTGGCCAATGTGTGATGCCACTGCTAGGCAGCATGCAGCAAATGTGTTCATCTTCCATCTTGGTGTCATCAATGTGTGCCATCTGCCTCCCCTTCACACGCAGTGACGGTGCATGCATGGGAGGGTTTTAGTCATGTGGAACATGTGTCAATCAAGTACTGTTTCTGTAGCCTCTCAGCCCTAATTGTGTGCCATAGTGCTAATGCCTGTTTCCATTTGTTTCCTTTTATGTCTTTGCAGGGGATGACGCACTTGATACTGCTGGGGTTGTGGAGATGGTGCAGACCCAGGGGGGGTCTGAGGGCCGACCGACCACCAGTGAGGGACGTGGTGTGGTGGTGGGTGAGAACCCACAACTGCTGCAGGTCGTGCTCTCAAGGGGTGTCTCTGGCTGCACCTTCCCCGAGCTGTATTCAGGTGTCGATTTGGATGATGAGACCTATGTGCCGTCGCAGGTGAGTGTTCCTGGGAGGGATTCTGTTCTGTCCGACCCACCTGCACCAGGGTTAGAACCCTCAATGGGGATGTCAGTGTTGGCAGGTACGCCTTTGGTGGTTACGGATGCAGGGTCACACTCCGCGACATCTGATCCTGTTCCTGGCCCAGCAGATCAGAGGGGGAATGCAGTCCTGCAGCCTCAGGCAGTGCCGGCACAGCAAGGCGCAGTTCGCCTTGCCCCAGACAGGTGTGGTGCCCGCCGACGTGGTGGCCGTACACCACCTGGCAATACCGCATGGGAGCAATCCATATACGGTATGGCAACCCAACAGGCAGCATCATCAGAGATGATGGCTCAGGCCATGGATAGGGTGGCCACTTCCATTGTCCCCCCCGAAAGGCTGATGGAGCGACTACAGCAGGCAACCGACTCCATCTGCCAGTCACACAAGGAGGACATGTTGGCGTCTGACAGGGACAGGCGGGCGGCACTGGCGACTCTGCAGGAAGCCATTTCCATAGAGTCCCAGGGCCACAGGGAAGCCCTGATGGTGGAACTCCTTCACCTCAGGACGACTCTTGTTGAGCTTGAGGCTTCAACAAACAGAAGGACAGAATAGCAGCTGGAGCGTCTCACACGTACGCTCTCAGCTGAGATGCAGGCAACTAGGGCGGAGGTCCGGGCATCCCATGAGTTGTTGCATGGGGACCTCCGCACACTTATCCTCCAGAATGAGACCTACCACACCCGCATGCTTGCAGCCATGGAGGAACAGACTAGGGCTTTGCGTGGGCTGCCTCCCATAGTGCCACCACCTCCTGATGCATCTGCAGAGGGTGAGGAGAGCGACAGCAGTGATACTCCCACAATAGGGTAGCCGTGTAGGCCATGAGTCCATGGAGGTGTTTTTTTTCCCGCAAGATCCATACAGGTGGTTTTTGGTGTGCATCCTGTCCTCGGACCTCCTGGGTGGCCTCCCCCACCCCCCCCCCCAGGCCCATTGATGGCCATTTTATTAAATTTATTTTTATTTTTATTTATTTATTTTTGGGGACAGTGTGTTGCCTTGTGTGGCTCCCCTGGGCATACGCTGCATTGTGGCTGGGCACATGCAGGCTTGTCATGAATTTGGTTCAGATGCTTGGGATTTTGTGTCACACACCCCTCCTGCTTCCCGTTTCCTTGGGCTTGCAAAGGGTGTGCCCAAGTGACATTGACGTACATGGTGACATTGGACTCCCATGAGCTGAGTGGGCAGTCTGTAGTCAATACTGTGTATACATTCATAGTGCATATTGTTGTTGTATTGTACACTGCATGGTGTATTGATATGTGCCTCTGCATCCATCTCATCCTCCTAATTTGCAGGTCCATTCCTCATGTCTTCACAATGTGGTCCACCTTGGAACTGGAGTCCATGTTGTAAGCAGTGCACCTACACTCTTGCGTGGCGCTAACACTGTATACTTGGAAGTGTTCAGAGGGCTGGCATCATCAGGTAGTGAGGCTAGCAAATTTTTAAGTCTGTAATGTCAGGTTTAAGGTAGGTTGGAGGTTGTGTAGGTGATTGGTATTCTT
Source organism: Ambystoma mexicanum (assembly GCF_040938575.1). Taxonomy (NCBI): domain Eukaryota; kingdom Metazoa; phylum Chordata; class Amphibia; order Caudata; family Ambystomatidae; genus Ambystoma; species Ambystoma mexicanum. The sequence continues at coordinate 94,765,928 of NC_090937.1, read as the reverse complement.
GGTAAGTATTTGGTAATGTGTGTTGTAGGTCCTGCATTACTGTGAGCATTTCATGTGTGGACATGTTTCCATTAGGGACACTGTAGCTGGTGACACTTGGGGCATGTTGTGGGGAATAATTTCTTTCCTCTCACATTGCATGACATGCCATGGTGTGTTGTGTGGCCGTGCCGGGGAGGGGTTGGGTGACATGGCACTGTTTTCATGTAGTATTTTGCGAGTGGGTATTCATTTCTGCAGCATGGAAGTGTCTTTTGATGACACTGCATTGGTGGTGTTTGTGTAGGTAGGGATGCACACATTTTGACACTTCCACATGAACAATCTCAGGCTGCTATGGTTCTGACAGTTGACTGTCCCTTTGTTCGTCTTAATTGTCAGGTCGAGTCATCATTGCTTATCAGATGGTATGTGCCAGGGCTGTGTGCACTCCACTGGGGTGTGATTTCTATGTGAAGTAATTAGCCACCAGCTGCGTACGGGCTGCCTCACCCCGTGCCCTCTCCCCTCACATGCGCAGCGGGCGTGCATGTGGTTGGGGATGTGGGCGCACCACCATGGCCACAGCCAGGCCCCGGCGTGTTGCAACATTGTGCAGGACACATGCTGCCACTATGATCCTGCACACTACTGGGGGCGCATATAACTGCTGCCCGCCAGAACGGTCAAGGGAGCGAAAGCGTGACTTGAGCACTCCGAATGTGCGCTCCACTATGCCCCGGGTTGCAATATGGGCTGTGTTGTATCTTACCTCTGGAGGCGTGATGGGGTTCCAAATTGTCGTCATCATGTGGGTGCTCAGAGGGTAGGCACTGTCCCCTGGTGAGGAGGTGATGGGTATCATTAGTGGGGTAGTGACATAACTCTGCATCTGACATGCATGCATGTGCAGTGGCATTCATACTCACCAAGCAGCCATGTATCGCCATGCCGCCCAGCTTCTAGGTCCCGGCTTAGGGTAGACATTCGGTAAATGAAGCTGTCGTGGGTGGACCCTGGATAGTTGGCATATACAGAGGTGATGATTCCCTTAGCATTACATACTACCTGCACGTTGATGGAATGCCAGTGCTTGCGGTTCCTATAGATGTGCTCAGATGCCCTGGGGGGACGTAGTGCCACATGGGTGCAGTCAATGGCACCTAGCACTTTTGGGAATTGTGCCACACCGTAGAAATCGAGGGTGGCAGCCTGCCTTTCTGCAGGTGTCCTGGGCAGGTATATGTGCCTACGGACTGATGGGCGTGCAGTGATTATGTTCAAGACCTGGTGTAGGCAGCGTGACTGCGTGGCCTGTGACACCCCACCCACTATGGCAGTTGTCCGCTGAAATGATCCTGTGGCCAAGAAGTGCAGTACATTGAGGACCTTCTCCAGGGGGCTGAGTGCTTGGGAGCACAGGGTGGGTGATGTGAGGTCATCCTCCCACTCACTGACCAGGTCCAGTATTATGTGTGGTGGAAACCTGTACCTCCCATACACCTGGTCATCGGGCATCCCAAAAAGGCTGGTTCTGGGAGTGAAAATTCTGGCCCTCACTATCCTCCTCCTCCTCCTTTGGTAACCCACGGCCACTGCTGCTAGGAACGGTATATTCATCCTGGCGTATGAGCTTGTTTATTGTTTGCGCGCACTTTTATGCTGCGCGGGGCGGCATACGCCTGCTTCATGCTGGCGTACGTGTTTCAGGATTGGACCATTTATTTTTCGGCACGTCGTAGGCGAACGTGTGAATCTTCCCACCCACCCCAGGAATACACGTAGCACGCTCTCCCAGGCCCAGTCGCGAGTAAATATTCCCGCCCACCCTTGGAATACACGTACCCCACTCTCACAGGCCCAGTCGCATGTGGAAGTTCACGCGCACCCCGAAGTACACGTACCCAGGCCAATCGCGTGTGGAACCTCCCGCGCACCCCGAAGTACACGTACCCAGGCCAATCGCGTGTGGAACCTCCCGCGCACCCCGAAGTACACGTACCCAGGCAAATCGCGTGTGGAACTTCCCGCGCTCCCCGAAGTACACGTACCCAGGCCAATCGCGTGTGGAACCCCCCGCGCACCCCGTAGTACACGTACCCAGGCCAATCGCGTGTGGAACTTCCCGCGCACCCCGAAGTACACGTACCCAGGCCAATCGCGTGTGGAACCTCCCGCGCACCCCGTAGTACACATACCCAGGCCATTCGCGTGTGGAACTTCCCGCGCACCCCGAAGTACACGTACCCAGGCCAGTCGCGTGTGGAACCTCCCGCGCACCCTGTAGTACACGTACCCAGGCCAATCGCGTGTGGAACTTCCCGCGCACCCCGAAGTACACGTACCCAGGCAAATCGCACGGCTGGGGGGTGGGGGTGATGGGAGACATGAGTGGGGGCCTGGTGAAGGCTGCCCCTGGTGGCTGGGGGGTGGGGGTGCAGGGGGACATGTGTGGGAGCCTGGTGGAGGTGGCCCCTGGTGGCTGGGGGGGTGGGGGTGCAGGGGGACATGAGTTGGACATGAGTGGGGGCCTGGTGGAGGCTGCCCCTGCACTGCTGGGGGGTGGGGGTGATGGGAGACATGAGTGGGGGCCTGGTGTAGGCTGCCCCTGCACTGCTGGGCGGTGGGGTGATGGGAGACATGAGTGGGGGCCTGGTGGAGGCTGCCCCTGCACTGCTGGGGGGTGAGGGTGATGGGAGACATGTGTGGGAGCCTGGTGGAGGCTGCCCCTGCTCTGCTGGGGGGTGGGGGTGATGGGAGACATGAGTGGGGGCCTGGTGGAGGCTGCCCCTGGTGGCGGGGGGGTGGTGGTAGACCTGGGTGGGGGCCTGGTGGAGGCTGCCCCTGCACTGCTGGGGGGTGGGGGCGATGGGAGACATGAGTGGGGGCCTGGTGGAGGCTGCCCCTGGTGGCTGGGGGTGGTGGTAGACATAGGTGGGGCCTGGTGGAGGCTGCCCCTGCACTGCTGGGGGGTGGGGGTGATGGGAGACATGAGTGGGGGCCTGGTGGAGGCTGCCCCTGGTGGCTGGGGGGTGGGGGTGCAGGGGGACATGTGTGGGAGCCTGGTGGAGGCTGCCCCTGCACTGCTGGGGGGTGGGGGTGATGGGAGACATGTGTGGGAGCCTGGTGGAGGCTGCCCCTGCACTGCTGGGGGGTGTGGGTGATGGGAGACATGAGTGGGGGCCTGGTGGAGGCTGCCCCTGGAGGCTGGGGGGTGGGGGTGGGGGTAGACATGGTTGGGAGCCTGGTGGAGGCTGCCCCTGCACTGCTGGGGGGTGGGGTGATGGGAGACATGAGTGGGGGCCTGGTGGAGGCTGCCCCTGCACTGCTGGGGGGTGGGGGTGATGGGAGACATGAGTGGGGGCCTGGTGGAGGCTGCCCCTGGTGGCTGGGGGGTGGGGGTGCAGGGGAACATGTGTGGGAGCCTGGTGGAGGCTGCCCCGGCACGGCTGGGTGGTGGGGGTGATGGGAGACATGAGTGGGGGCCTGGTGGAGGCTGCCCCTGGTGGCTGGGGGGTGGGGGTACAGGGGGACATGTGTGGGAGCCTGGTGGAGGCTGCCCCTGCACTGCTGGGGGGTGGGGGTGCAGGGAGACATGAGTGGGGGCCTGGTGGAGGCTGCCCCTGGTGGCTGGGGGGTGGGGGTGGTGGTAGACATGGGTGGGGGCCTGGTGGAGGCTGCCCCTGGTGGCTGGGGGGTGGGGGTGCTGGTAGACATGGGTGGGGGCCTGGTGGAGGCTGCCCCTGGTGGCTGGGGGGGTGGGGGTGGTGGTAGACATGGGTGGGGGCCTGGTGGAGGCTGCCCCTGCACTGCTGGGGGGTGGGGGTGATGGGAGACATGAGTGGGGGCCTGTGTCACGGTTCAACCGTGGAAGATATGGAATAAATGGCGGCTTCATTAGGCCACCGCGAAATCAGCAGCAGCATACTAGTGTTCAACGTGCATTTGTTTACATAGGCTGACACGCCCCCTTACCAGACGCGCTGCTCCTCTTTCGAACTGCCCGCGTCGGACCGCCCAGTGCTTCCTCCGTGCGGTTTTTTCTCCGCCCCTACTCTTTGTGCCCTCTTGCCCAACCCTACATCTTTTCTTGCCTGTTTTTGTTTTTTCCCCGTTCCGGTCAAGAATATTTATTCTATTTTTTTTTTCTTCTTACGGTCGCGCCCTTCCGCGTACCGTGTTTGCCTCTCCTTCTCTCTTTCCCCTCTCGCTGATTGCCTGCTTCGTACGCCAGCGTTTCCTTCCTCCTTCTTTCCGTGCTTTCAGGTGTCTATTTCCCTTCTGTTCTTCTTTTCTTTACTTCCTCCACTCTTGCACCTTGCTGGTTTGCCTTCTGATACAGTCTTCCTTACTCTACTTTCCTTCCTATCGTCCACCTTTTCTGTCAGCCCTCGCTCCTTTCGAGTTACCCATATTTTACCTGCATAGGTGGCTGTCCTGTCGTCCTGGTTGGAACCTACCTTCAGAACCTATTGGACTCCGTGCTCTCTGGATGGTGCCTCTTCCTGGAGCCACAGTCATTACGCCATTACGCCGTAGCTGTCCTGGGTCCCACTGCATACTCCAGTTAAGGATTTGGACCTTTCTTCCGAAGCAAGACCTGCATCTGCATGCTGATTCCGCTCAGGGTTTTTTGCGCCTTATCAGGCTTTTTCCCTGAATTTGGGGGCGAGCTCCCTTGGGTCCGCCTGACGATTCTCAAATCATTGTCAAGGTGGCCTCAGGTGGAGAGGGTCCTTTTCTCTACGAAAGAAGGAAGGGAAAGAAGGCAGAGAGGAGTGAAGAGAATCCTAAGGTACGCAGAAAAGAAAGAAGGAGAGACAGAGACTCTACCATAATTCTTACACCGGAGGTCACAGGTGAGGAGACACAGGGGGAGGCTTCTGCAGACTCTGATAGCTTGCAGCGCCACTTAAAACCCATGGCGTCTCTTGAATAATTCCAAGAGATGGTCAACGCCATCCAAGGTCTTCAGGCAGAAGTCCAGAATCTACGCGCCGAGAATCAAACCCTAAAACAACAGATAGCCGTCAGGGAAGAGACTCGTGGCGATCTGCCCCCCCTCGTGTTTTCATTTGGGAAGTATGAAGGGGATCCCAAGACTCTGAAGGAGTTCTTGGATGCTTGCACAGTGTATTTCACCTTCCGCCCCAAGGCTTATGAATCTGACCGATCCAAGGTGGGGTTCATAGTCACTAACTTGACTGGAAATGCCCTGGCTTGGGCTACTCCTTTAATTACTCAAGAAGACCCAGCCATTAATGACTATTCCCAGTTTACTCAACTTTTAAGGTCCAGGTTCGGACGAGCAGAAGTCCAGTACTCTGCCTATGAGGCCCTACTTGATATCAGACAGGGGTCACAGGATGTCCAAACTTATGCCTCCTCATTCAGCAGATTGGCCACTGAAGCAGCCTGGCCAGATTCGGCTCAACAGACCCTATTTCACCGCGGTTTACATGAAGAATTGAAGGATGAACTAGCAAGAATGGCCCGACCTGATTCCTTCAGAGACTTGGTTACGCTTACCCTTCAGTTAGAATACCGCCTGCAGGAGCGAAGACAGGAAAGACGAAGGACCAAGATTCCTTTTCCCTCCAGAATGTCACCTATGAGCCCTCCTAGGAAGACTCAACCAGAAGAACCCATGCAAATAGGGGCCGCAAGAGGTCCTTTAACTCCGGATGAATGACAACGTCGTAAGAATCTGGGACTCTGCATGTACTGCGGATCCTCTAAACACCTGCTTCGAAATTGTCCCGAAGTTCCGCCCAGACGGTCGGGAAACGGATCTCCCTGTTCCTGAGCAGGGAAAGGATCCGGGCTGGAAGGACTAGTCCCTGCCGATGTAGCCAAGAGGACGTACCTACTGACGACCATCGCCTAATGGTTTTTTCGATCACTTTGATCTTTGGAGCCGACCCTCCGATTGAGACACTCGCCATGCTAGACTGCGGAGCTGCCGGTAACTTTATGGACACTCATTGGGCTTTGGAACACCAAATTCCTCTGCTGCTCAAGGAAAACCCCATCCCTGTTGAAGGGGTTGATGGCAAACCGCTATCCTCTGGACCCGTCTCCCAAGAGACCGATATAGGTCAGATGTCTCTTTTGCAACATCAAGAACAACTCTCTTTCGACATCATCAGGGCAGCACATTTTCCCGTCATATTGGGAGTCCCGTGGTTACGTCGCCACAATCCTCAGATTGATTGGTCTGCTAATACCATCCAATTCGCTTCCACCTATTGTACGCAGCATTGTCTCCACTTGGCTCACCCAGCTTCTACAGCTAGTCTCTCAATACCCGTATCAACCTCAGTGGTGCAGTCGATTCCCCCTTATTACCATCAGTTTTTAGACATTTTTGAAGACAGATTACCTCGCTCCTTGCCTCCTCACCGGTCAGAAGACTGCAACATTGATCTGAGACCGGGAACTTCAGTACCGTTTGGCCGTATGTATCCAATGTCTCTCCCAGAAAGAAGAGCGCTCAGGGAGTATCTCGATGCCAATCTGCAGAATGGACTTATTCAAGAATCTCACTCCTCGGCGGGGGCTTCCATGTTTTTTATACCCAAGAAGGGAACCACTGATTTGAGGCCTTGCATTGACTACCGTGGTCTCAATAGTATGACCATCCGAGACCGCTATCCCATGCCCTTAATAAAGGAGGTGTTGGAAGCGGTTAAGGGAGCCAAGATCTTTACTAAACTTGATCTACGTGGGGCATATCATCTGTTGAGAATCCGAGAGGGCGACGAATGGAAGACGGCCTTCCGCACTCCACTAGGGCGTTTCGAGTATAGAGTGATGCCCTTTGGTTTGGTTAATGCCCCAGCTATATTTCAACGTTTTGTTGACAAGATATTCTCAGACTTGCTGTTTTCGTCGGTAGTGGTATACTTGGACGATATTTTGATCTTCTCCTCCACTCCAGCTGAACACAGAAGACATGTCACGGAAGTATTACAAAGATTAAGGGACCATCAGTTGCTGGTGAAACCCGAGAAGTGTGTCTTCGAAGTGTCTTCCATCTCTTATTTGGGCTTTATCCTCTCCCGGGAAGGGGTACAGATGGATCCAGAAAAGGTTAAGGCAGTGCTGCAATGGCCTATTCCAAAGACCGTGAAGGACATCCAACAGTTCTTAGGTCTCGCTAACTTTTATAGAAGATTTATTTCCAACTTCTCCGAAAAGGTACTACCCATTACTCAGTTGCTAAAGAAGGGAAGAAGGTTTGAATGGGATCAGGCGGCTGATCAAGTCTTTCAACAGCTCAAGGTATCTTTTACCACAGCTCCAATTTTGATCCAACCTAATCAATCCTTACCATTTATTGTTGAGACTGATGCCTCCGGAAGAGCAATAGGAGCTGCACTGTTACAAGATGGCGAGGAGCATCCAGTGGCGTACTACTCCCGAACTCTCACTCCTAGTGAAGTAAATTATTCTGTGTTAGAGAAAGAGCTTTTGGCCATTCGTCAAGCTTGCATTGAATGGAGACACCTGCTTCAAGGATCCACCTATCCCTTTCAAGTACGCACGGACCATCGTAATTTAAGAGTGCTGCAACAGATGGAGTGTCGCAATTCTAGACATGCTCGTTGGGCTTATTTTTTTTCGCAATATGATTTTGAAATCACTTAACTGCCTGGGAAAGAGAACGTATTGGCTGACGCATTATCCCGAAGTCTTGAAGGAGAAGATAAGGCTAGGGGTCAGCCGAAGGTAGACCATATCTTATCAGGAAAGAGATTCATTGGAGTTATTAATTCCTTTTTGCAGGAAGTGGAACAAGCCTCTAAGGTAACAACTGATCCAATTTTACGACGAACTGACCTGGAAAGGAGAGGACCGTTCTACTTTTTCCAGGGTAGGCTGTACCTACCCGCAAAGGACCTGCAGGTACAATCAATGTCTTGGTGTCACGATCTGCCATCTGCGGGACACAAGGGCCGTACCGCTACCTTACACCTTTTGTCTAGGCAATTCTGGTGGCCTAACATGCATCAGGATGCTAAGGAATACGTGGCTAGTTGCCCAGTATGTGCTTCCAATAAATATTCAGTATCCAAGCCTTTAGGCCTACTTCAACAAGAACAGTTACCATCCCAGCCCTGGGAACTTATCTCGACAGACTTTATAGTTGATTTACCACCATCTTCTGGCTATACCACGATTATGGTCACAGTGGACTCTTTAAGTAAGTTGGCACACTTTTCCCCGCTCTCAAGCCTTCCTTCAGCTCCTGAAGCAGCGGCTGTCTTCTTGAAGGATGTTGTCAGACTGCATGGTTTACCCAGGGGTATCATTTCTGACAGAGGGACTCAGTTTACCTCAAGATTTTGGTCTGCAATGTGTAAATCATTGGGCATTAAGCGCGCCCTCTCCTCGGGCTACCACCCCCAGAGCAACGGCCTTACTGAATGACTTAATGCCACCTTAGAACAGTACCTCCGCTGCTTTTGTAGCCAAGAACAAGAGAGATGGGCGTCATTCCTCTCTATGGCTGAGTTTGCATATAATAACTCAAGACATTCCGCTACTGGGGTTAGCCCATTTCTGTTCACCTATGGGTATCATCCCAGACACATTCCTTTCTTTGGATTGCCTACAACCACCGTACCCTCTGTAGATACACACTTGGAAGACCTACGATGCATACAGAGAGATGCCAAGGTACAACTAGAAGCCAGCAGATCTCAATATAAGAAACAGGCAGATAGCAAGAGGTTACCTAACCCCGGCTGGTCTCCAGGTACCAAGGTGTGGTTGTCCACTAAGTTTCTTCCAAGGTGGACACATGCTGGGAAATTCACTGCCCAGTACATAGGTCTGTATCTCATTGAATCCCAAGCCAATCCTGTGGCCTTTCGTTTAAGGTTACCTCCCAGTCTCAAGAGGATACATCCTGTATTTCACACCTCGTTATTAAAAGCATTCAAACCAGACACTTACGGCCGCAAGAAGGTTCGACCTCTAACCCTCAAGAACCCGCCTCCAGATGAATACGAGGTGGAAAGACTTGGGGACTCCCGATACAGGCATGGAACCCTCCAATATCTGGTGCATTGGAAAGGTTATCCCGTGGAGGAACGCATGTGGGAACCCAGAAGGCATATTCACGCCCCCAGGTTACTCGGGCGTTTTCATTGCCTCCACCCGGGTAAACCCGGTGGAAGTTTGCTGTCACGGTTCAACCGTGGAAGATATGGAATAAATGGCGGCTTCATTAGGCCACCGCGGAATCAGCAGCAGCATACTAGTGTTCAACGTGCATTTGTTTACATAGGCTGACACGCCCCCTTACCAGACGCGCTGCTCCTCTTTCGAACTGCCCGCGTCGGACCGCCAAGTGCTTCCTCCGTGCGGTTTTTTCTCCGCCCCTACTCTTTGTGCCCTCTTGACCAACCCTACATCATTTCTTGCCTGTTTTTGTTTTTTCCCTGTTCCGGTCAAGAATATTTATTCTAATTTTTTTTTCTTCTTACGGTCGCGCCCTTCCGCGTACCGTGTTTGCCTCTCCTTCTCTCTTTCTCCTCTCGCTGATTGCCTGCTTCGCACGCCAGCGTTTCCTTCCTCCTTCTTTCCGTGCTTTCAGGTGTCTATTTCCCTTCTGTTCTTCTTTTCTTTACTTCCTCCACTCTTGCACCTTGCTGGTTTGCCTTCTGATACTGTCTTCCTTATCCTACTTTCCTTCCTATCGTCCACTTTTTCTGTCAGCCCTCACTCCTTTCGAGTTACCCATATCTTACCTGCATAGGTGGCTGTCCTGTCATCCTGGTTGGAACCTACCTTCAGAACCTATTGGACTCCGTGCTCTCTGGATGGTGCCTCTTCCTGGAGCCACAGTCATTACGCCATTACGCCGTAGCTGTCCTGGGTCCCACTGCATACTCCAGTTAAGGATTTGGACCTTTCTTCCGAAGCAAGACCTGCATCTGCATGCTGATTCCGCTCAGGGTTTTTTGCGCCTTATCATGCTTTTTCCCTGAATTTGGGGTCGAGCTCCCTTGGGTCCGCCTGACGATTCTCAAATCATTGTCAAGGTGGCCTCAGGTGGAGAGTGTCCTTTTCTCTACGAAAGAAGGAAGGGAAAGAAGGCGGAGAGGAGTGAAGAGAATCCTAAGGTACGCAGAAAAGAAAGAAGGAGAGACAGAGACTCTACCATAATTCTTACACCGGAGGTCACAAGTGAGGAGACACAGGGGGAGGCTTCTGCAGACTCTGATAGCCTGGTGGAGGCTGCCCCTGGTGGCTGGGGGGTGAGGGTGCAGGGGGACATGTGTTGGAGCCTGGTGGAGGCTGCCCCTGCACTGCTGGGGGGTGGGGGTGATGGGAGACATGAGTGGGGGCCTGGTGGAGGCTGCCCCTGCACTGCTGGGGGCTGGGGGTGCAGGGGGACATGGGTGGGAGCCTGGTGGAGGCTGTCCATGCACTGCTGGGGGATGGGGGTGATGGGAGACATGTGTTGGTGATCAGAAGTGCAAGGTGACATGTGGGTTGGCTGGTGGGCATGGGCATGGCCATGGTGGATGTGTTGCCTGTGGGACATGAGCAGGGGTGCAGGGTAGTACCCTGTGGTGTGGGCTGCCTGCAGGGGCCGTGGAGGGTGTAGAGGGAACACCTGGGAGGACCCACATGGCCAAATCATGTGTAGCATTCCCCGGCACCACCGAAATACACGTACCCTGCTGAAATCGCATGTGAATCTTTCTGCGCACCTCGGAATAAACGTACCCAGGCCAATCGCGTGTGGATCTTCCCGCGCACCCCGAAGTACACGTACCCAGGCCAATCGCGTGTGGAACTTCCCGCGCACCCCGAAGTACACCTACCCAGGCCAATCGCGTGTGGAACTTCCCGCGCACCCCGTAGTACACGTACCCAGGCTAATCACGTGTGGAACTTCCCGCGCACCCCGAAGTACACGTACCCAGGCCAATCGCATGTGGAACTTCCCGCGCACCCAGGAACACACGCACACGCTATTTTTCACACAGCGGGTGTCCGTGTTTGTCGGTGCCCCTTTGCACCTCATTTGTCCTAAAGGGCCACTGTATGGCCCATTCATCATGGCTGTATATGGGTGCTTTTTGTTAGCGCACATTTTGGCGCACATTTTTTTCAGTCGCAGGGGCACTACCGCCTGCTTTCTTGTGACGTACTTGTTTGGCCCTGTGCGCGTCTTTGACCGTGCACTGGTTTGCCCTATTCGATTCCATGAATACGGGTTGTAGGCGAGCGTGTGGGCGTTCCGCGCACTTGCCTCCTGTACTTCCCCCGTGACGACCATATTTTCACGCGTTGTTCCCCATTCCGAGTGTTACGCCCGTGTTCCACCTACTTTTATGATGTGCGCCGCGCTATGTGCGATTTCGCAGTGGCCGTGGCGCACGCTGTTGGATGACCTGTGCGCCGGCGTGCGCGGCACACATTTTTTGCGCACAGCCAATGTTTTTCTCGCGCACGGACTTCCATGAATCGATGTGCGCTGGTTTCCCTGCGATTTTCGCACTTGCACTGCGATTTTCGCACTTTTACTGCGGGAATTTCCGGCGCACATTATTTCCATGAATCAACCCCTTTGTCTTTCCACTTCGAGGCTTGTGATGTGCTTCATACACAAAGAAGACCACATCATTGCTGGTGACTTTTATATCTTCTGATGTATTGCCTGCCATCTGTGAGGTTCCATCATTGAAACTGTTGTTTTCCTGCCAATCGGCTTATAACCAATGTGTTTCGATCAGCAGACTTTGGAAAAATAATCTACATCATTGCAGTTTCTGCACATGTATCCTCATGCAGGGCAGTCTTTGAAATTGCATGTGCCCCATCCATAGTGTGAGTACACTTTCTTGGTGTGAAACAGTCTTCTGGTTTTGTGCATGTGGCTGGCTTGTTTGCTTGGAAAGCCTTAGAGTGTTCTGAGATCTTAGGTCCATGGATTGCTTGAACTCTTTTGCTCTGAGGCTTTTCCAGATCCTTGTACATGGCCAATGCATGGGAATCAGGCACTTCATGTTTGAGCACCATTTCCAGTATTCTTTGTAATGAGATGCAGGGTTCGCCTAGTATGTTGAAATGTGGTCATTTGCATCACAAGGGGAATGCATCTAGGGATTCTATGGGTCTTTTGTGCCACTTGAGTAGATTGACTCTTTTATAATCTATGTTGATTTAATCATATGCTGCAACAGTATTGGCAAGCGCATTTGTTAGGCAGAATTAGTACCCTTTGGGAACACCACACACAATTAAGGCTACTAGTGGCAGCACAAATTCACCTTTGGTACAAGCCTGTACTACACAGTAAAAGTGGTAGCAATGGCTGAGCAGCCAGACTTATCTCAAGAGCAAGTGAACAGTCTAAATAGTTACACAAAGGACAGCAATTACTATGATTCAGGCAAACACTGACTCAATTTTTATGAGTAAAAGAATATATTTTTATTTACACATCAGTTGTATAACATTTCACTAAAGTAAAGCAGTTTAAAAATCACACTCTTAATACACCACACCACTCCCAATAGTTTCCAGACAAGTTAAGCTCACTAAATGAAGTGGGAGAAAAATGTCACTCTGTTAATTAAAAAGAGAGGGGAAACTCAAAGTTAGGTAGAAACTGAGCAGCACCAACAGGTAAGTATGCAAGGCAATCTAGAAGGAGGAACTACAGTGATGGAATCAAATCAAATAGGCTTAGCCAAAGTCAATAGGACAAAGGTCTTTTGCTCAAGATCACACAGTTCAGGGTACTTCGTGGTTAAGTCTTTGCCAAGAGTTCCCGACGAAGTTGCTCAGCAGAAAAGTTTGTTTAAAGAGAAGAGAAGGACAAGCCCTCGGTTTGGAGAAAGATTTCAAACACTTTCACCGTGGCTGAACGAAACGAACAACATGATTTGCAAAGAACAACCAGATTTGCACAGTAGCTTTAAATGGAGAAGAAGCTGTAGCTGAGGCGCACGTTCCTGGTAGTTCCTGCAGGCTCACGGTTCCTGAAGCGACTGTCAGACTGACACGAAGTAGAAAGACTGGAGGGTCCTGCACTACCCAGGGAAGACACCAGCAGCAGAGCAAAGCAACAAATAAAAGGTGCGCTCCTTAAAACACAAGCAGGGTCCGACCTTCATGGCTATCTGGCCCACTGTAGCTCTGTACAGCACATTCGACCAGAGGACCGAGTCCTGGTTTGCAGTTTGGGTGAACTGGTTGGTCCCACCAGCTCAGAGGAAGAAGATTCCTGGACGATCTTCTCTGTCGTTGGAGTTCGAGAATTCGGACCTGCAGCAGGCTTTCACTGGGCGGTTCAGTCCTGGTAGGGGTCCTCTTCCGTCAGCTCCTCATCGGTTCTTTCGTTCCAGTGGCGACTCTGTCTTTCCAGACCCAGAGACCTGCTTTTTATGCAGTTTTCCCCCATTCACACAGCCTAGCTGTCAATCACACAGCAGAGTGGCTGTCCCGCCAAGACAGTCACCACAGCCAATCATGGCAGAGTGTGACATGGGTCTCCAAGGAGACCCTGTGCAGGAAGTCCTAAACCCCTCCCTCACATCCTGTCCTCCCCAGACATACAGGCGCCGAAAGAGGGCTTCTGCGTAGAAGCCCGTGAAAAGACGGTTAACAAAGGAACCAAACCTGGTTTGGCACGCAGAGAAAAACACGAGAAAGACATTTTCAAAATGAAATGGTGACTAAACCCAGCCGGAACAATATTAAAAACAATATGGTCAAGCGGGTTTAAGTTCGAGGCTACCAAGATAGTCTAAAACAATACCAAGTTTATTTAAGATAACCGCGGTAGGAAAAATAGGGTAGTTACCACTGCCACCAGCCAAGTCTTGATGAAAAGGGAGCAAAACAAAACTCCAAGAGACACATACAACAAGGGATAAATATTAACCCTTTCCAGTACTCCATGGAAAATGGTATGTACTGGGTCTGTGGTTTTAAAAGAGTAATAAAGTCAATGGCAACTTTACATGTTCTGGGAGACAGTAGTCAGTCCCAGAAAATGAACTCTGAGTTGGGAAGTCTAAAAGACAACCCTGTTTCACTGCACTGAAGGTGCTGTGTAACACACAATAAAAAGATGGTGCCTGTGGAGTAGGTGAGACTCCACAGTCTATGAGCACAAAAATGTTAAACACACACAGCAAAACACATGTAAGAGTGGGAAAAAAGGGCTCACACTCTTACCCGGTGAACAAAATCAACCCTATAAATCCAGCAAAGCTTCTGAGAGACTCAGTAGGTAAGGCAAATTAGCCATTCTTGAGAATTCTCCCTAACACTCGCCCCTTACCCCCAGACTAAGGGACAGGAGGAGACTCCTGGATGAATCTCTACCTCTAGTCGGTTAAAAACATCCAAGAGAGACCATCAGCATTTTGGTGATGACATCCTGCTCTGTGCTCAATGGTGAAATCAAACCCTTGCAGGCAGATTGACCATCTCAGAAGTTTTGGGTTCTCCCCTTTCATTTGCATTAACCATCTCAAGGGTTGGTGGTCTGTCTGAATCACAAAAGTATATCCATACAAGTATGGTCTAAACTTCTTCAAAGACCACACAATGGCAAAACATTGACGCTCTATGGTTACCCACCTTGTTTCTGGTTCCTTCAGTTTCCTACTGATGAAGCAAATGGGGTGCTCTCTACCTTTCTCATCCAGTTGACTAAAGACTCCACCTATACCTGTATTGGAGGCATCTGTCTGCACAATGAAGGGTTGGTGATAATCAGGAGCTCTTAGGACTGGATCTTGACAAAGGGCTTTCTTCAGGTTTTCAAAGGCGTGAGTGCACTCCTCATTCCAGTTAACCTTTTAGTGAATTTTGGAGAGGAGATCACATTTAAGGGAGAAGCTATGGTCCCATAGTTCTCTATGAAATTCCTGTAGTACCCTGTGAGAACTAGGAAAGCTCTCACTTGGGTTTGAGTAGTAGGGGTGGCTCAGTTTTGCACAGCTTGTAGTTTGCTGGGCAATGGCCTTATTTCACCTCCTCCTACCTCATGACCAAGGTAGACCACTTTTCTCTGACCAATTTGACATTTGCTTGCCTGTATGGTCAGATGGGCCTCCTCAAGAGCCTGCAAAACAAATCCTAAGTGATCAATATGTTCTTTCCATGTAGGGCTGAACTCTACAATATCATCCAAGTATGCCATCCAGAAGTCCTCCATCCCATTCAGAACTTGATTGACCATTCTTTGGAATGTAGAAGGTGCATTGTTAATCCAAAAGGCATAACCTTAAACTGGTAGATGGGGTAGAGAATGCAGTTTTCTCCTTGGCATGGTTTGGCAGGGCTATTTGCCAATAGCCTGAGGTTAGGTCAAATGTACTGAGGTACTTGGCTGAACCAAGTCTATCCACCAGCTCATCTGTCCTTGGCAAAGAATGGGCATCAGTCTTTGGGACTGCATTTAGAGCTCTATAGTCCACGCATAATCTCAACTCCTTGGATGCTGCTTTTGGTACTAGAACACTGGACTAGACCATGGACTTGTAGAGGGCTCTAAAACCCTGAGATAAAGCATCTTGTTGACCTCTCCTTTCATGTGGGATCTCACATGTTCTGACATTCTGTAACCTCTGCTTTTCACAGGTAAACAGTCACCAGTGAGAATATCATGCTGGCCCCAAGGGGTCAAGCCTGGTGATAGTGAAAACTGGAAGGCAAACTGATTTAACAGAATTTTGCACTCCTCCTGTTGCTCAGATGTCAGCTGAGAAAAGAGATTGACTTCTTCTATTTTTTCATCTAAAGTTTGGCCTCTGAGGATGTCAGGTAGAGGTTCACTCTCCTCCTCCTCTTGAGCTGAAGCTAGCAGCAAAGCTCCCACTTCTGGTCTCAAGACATATGCCTTCAAATGGTTGGTGTGAAAGACTCTGGGAGCCTCCTTGGGTCTGCCTAAATCCACCAAATAGTTCACCTCTCCAAGTTTGCCCACAAACTTGAAGGGTCCTATCCATTTCTCCTGCAAGGCCCTCTGCCTTGTTGGCACCATAACTAATACAAGCTGGTCTTGAGTTAACTCAACCATGCTGGTCTTCTGGTCATGCCAATGTTTGACCAGAGCCAGACATGCTTTCAAGTTATCACTAGCTTCTGCCATCATGTGTGATATTCTCCTCCGGAGACCTATCACATAGTCAGTCACTCTGACTGGCTTGGGGGAAGGAGCACTCTCCAACCCCTCCTTAATCAGGGCCAATGGACCTCTGACTGGATGGCATAGAGAAGCTCAAAGGGACTGTAACCAACTCCCTCCTGAGGGACTTCTCTATAAGAAAGAGAAGGCGTGGCAGTTGAAGGTCCCACTTTCTTTTAAGGGGTTCCTCTAAAGCACCTATCATGCTCTTCATAGTACGATTAAACCTCTCTACCAGTCCATTTGTCTGTGGATGGTAGGCTGTAGAGAACTTGTAAGTGACACCGCAGTTTTTTCCACATGGCTTGCATGTAGTGGGACATAAAATTGGATCCCCTGTCGGATATCACTTCCTTAGGAAACCCTACTCTGGTAAAAATAGCAAGTAGAGCCTTAGCCACAGCCTGAGCCATAACAGTTCTCATAGGTTTGGCTTCTGTGTATCTTGTAGCATGGTCTACTACAACCAGGATAAACCTGTTCCCTGAAGATGTGGGAGGGTCAAGGGGACCAACAATGTCAATTCCCACCCTCTCAAAAGGAACTCCCACCACTGGGAGCCATTCTTGGCTCCACTCCTGCCAGAGGTTTGGCAAGTGCGACAGCTCATACAGAATTTGTCAACTGTTGAACCATCTTAGGCCAGTAGAAATATAAGGAGAGCCTTTCCTTGGTCTTTTTGAAACTCAAGTGACCAGCCAAAGGTATCTCATGGGCCAACTGTAGGAACTGCAGTCTGTTGGCAAGGGGCATTACAATTCTTTTGCAGTCCCCAGGGAAAGACTCAGTCGGTTCACTGTAGAAGAGGCCATCTTCCCAGCTTAACCTATGCTTTCCAACTTCTTGCCCATCAAGTTGGTTAGCAGACTGTTGTCGAAGACCTTCAAGAGTAGGACACTCTCTCTGTCCTCTGCTGAAGTCTTCCCTGTTGGGTCCACCTTCTGCCAGTAAAGACTGCAGCTCAGGATGGTCAACAGTGTCAAGATCTCCAACTAAGACAGTGTCTTCTTCCAGATCTGATTCTTCAGAAACTGGCTCAACCACACAAGGTTGCACCTCACACTCTGCCTCAGCAGGTGGCGAGTCACATGTGTGACTTTGGACAATCTTGGGGATGTCCATGTTGGAAGCACAGGGGTTCTGTCTTGGGTTCCCCCTTTGCCTCATTCTTTCTAGAAATAGCAGTGAGCAATTCATGTGGAGTGGGAGTGATAGTTTCCCGGTATCAATTCCTCTGGAGAGCCTCTCAAGGTCCTCTCCTTTGCAGGCCTAGTGAGCTCCTGTATCCTCTTACTGGGAGGCCTGGGGGTGCTTGACACAACTCCAAGAGTTTTCATGTCATTACCCAACAGGACTCTCCCAGGCACTTCACTCTGCACACTAACTGGTATTTTGACCGTCATATCATTAAACTGGATGAGAGCTGGTAACTGGGGAAGCATTTGCACAGGGCCTCCAGCTAACTTGGTGAGGCGTTTGGGTGCCTTAGCAACATCCTCCAGTGTCTCTGATGGCAGGAGTCTCCTGACCATTCAGAAGAACACTATCTTTATAATACTCTTTAGTATTATCTTGGATGGAATTATAGACACCTAAATTCTGTTGTTCCCACAAGCCCAGGGACACTAAGGAAACTCTAGCTGAGGCTTTCATGTGTTCATCAGCCAGTAGGTGAAAGTTTCCACTTGCCATAGGTAATTCTTCCTCTGGGGAGAAGGTTAAGGAGACAGTGTGGAACCCTGAAGGTTTAACCTTACATCTGGGATCCCCTTTCACATAGTCAGTTGATCCACAAACATAACATTTCCCAAATGTCTTGATGAATGGGGGTTTGTTCTGACCTCCATCTGGTTTGGGTCCAGATGGTACACTAGCTTGATTTGGTTTCCCTTGTGGTCTACCCTTATGTTGCTGTTTGTGGCCCTCTTTTAGGTGGGAGGTATTAGAATTTGCCTTGTTATCCTTCTTTGGCTGCTTTCCCTCATCCTTCTTCTGAGTTGCCCCAGAATCCTTGTGAGTAGCCCTGCAAGTCAGCAGCCTTAGCTAACGTCTTTGGATCTATCTCCTTAGAATCAGCCAAGTGCTGTCTGAGCTCAGGGGAGCAGGCATCATAAATTGAGTCCAACATAACACGATTTCTCATACCTTCACAAGTGTTTACTCTGTAACCCTTAACACAACCATCTAAGCTTTTCAATCATTCACATACCCAGGTAGCCTTAGGGGTACCATCATGCTTTTTGAGGGTCATAAACCTCTTAACGCAATGGAAAAGGGTCTTCTCAAATCTAGCAATTAAAGCTAGCTTTACACACTCATAATCCATCCTATCCACCTCACCCAACTCCATTACAACATCAGATGCAACAGTGGGTAGCCTAGAGAAGAGCCAGGGAAGCAACTGATTCCCTGTGAGACCTTGAATCCCATGGTTATATTCAAACATTGCCAACCAATACAAAATATCAAGTTTAACCTTATACACACCCACAATTTCTTATCTCATACGGGGTCTCTTAGGACTGGAAGACCTAGAAGACTCTGGGAGAGAAGCATTTTCAAGAGACAACCTTTTCATTTCTAGTTCATGATTCAACTCCATTTCTCTGAGCTTAAGTTCTTGGTGCTTTTGTTCAGTTTGAGCATTTAAACGTTTGAATTCCAGTTCTAGCCTCATTTTCTCTAGAGCAATGAATTCAGGACTG
Organism: Ambystoma mexicanum; assembly: GCF_040938575.1. NCBI lineage: Eukaryota > Metazoa > Chordata > Amphibia > Caudata > Ambystomatidae > Ambystoma > Ambystoma mexicanum. Next base: position 94,747,076 of record NC_090937.1, on the reverse strand, counting down.
AGTGTAGGAAACTAACTGATAAGGTGGACAAAGGTTGGGGTTGCTGAGCAGACAAGGGAGCAGTGAGGCCTACATTTGGGGACACATCTACTTCCGGTAACTCATCAATAATAGACACATTATCATCCTCATTATTTTCCACATTTGCTGGAGAGTCAGGCATTTTAGACCCACTCCCCAGACTTTGGTTCTTTAAGAACCTTTCAATCAATTCACACTTTTTGCCTTTGGCAGAGAGATTCCTTTCTCTACACAGATTTTTTAAACAATCCACAGTGTAACTAAGGAGGGTCTCCTGACTGCAGCTTTCCATATCAGACATGATGAATATTGCTTTTTAGTAATGTTAGCCTTGTGGTTCATTGATTCAAGGTAATAGCAGCACTCTAAGTGTAATTACTATACTTGATCCTCACTGCTGTACACCAGTGTTAGGCAGAATTATATACAGTACCCTTTGGGAACACCACACACAATTAAGACTACAAGTGGCAGCAGAAATTAACCTTTGGTACATGCCTGTACTACAGAGTAAACGGGAATTATCCCTAACAGCATTAAAAAGAGAATGTAGGTGATCACCAATAAGATGCAAGTGTAGACTGCATTACCTCTAGTTTGGTCTCCCTCATAGCTTTAGAACAGTTGTTGCGATGGCCTAACTAACAAACCCATCATACGCTTTGGGAGGGTGTATTGGTGAACATAATAAAAGTCAGCAACAGAAGCAGTCCTGAATTGAAGGTGCTTTCATAGGGCATGGGCCGCCGAAGGGATTGCGCTAGAGTTCTGGGCAAACATCTAGATGAGTAGCAGGCTTTCGCAGGCAGCAGGTTGTGTTCCTAACATCAGGGAATAGGGCCTTTGAGGGGAACAGCTAGGAGCACCAGATATAGGCTCATGAAACAGTATAGGCATTGTTAAAAAGATGGGAATTATGTCCTTGGTTTGCAGCAAGCGCCCTGATATGTGGCAGAGTCACTTTAAGCTTTGTTTCCTGCTTGTATGTTTCACTTTGTTTTTCACAGAAAGTTGGTTATCATTTGGGGAGCCACCTTGTTGACAGCTCTGATGCTGGTTTGGTACTGACTGTGCTTCATTGGTTGTGCTGTAATATACTAAATTAATAGGCGAGAGATGTGTTGTGAGATTTGACAAGAATGCATGACTTAATCAAGCACCATACGTGAGTGTGCAAGGTCTACAGTGTTTTATCTGAGGCTAATTACAAAACTAGGACTAGAAAGCAAACTGAAATGGCTGTCAGGGTAAACCGGGCTCTCCTGGTAACTCACAGTTGCTTGACCTTTTACCACTTGCGAATGGAGGAGAGGGTTGCTCCCTTTAACCAGGTCAGACCACTGGAATGATGCAGGCCAACAGTTGGCTTCCTGCTTGATGGATGTTTCACACTCGAGAGAGATATAGAGAGCGACAGAGAGACAGAGACACAGAGATAGAGAGAGAGGTAGATGCTATTCTGTCTTCATGGGATGAGCTCTAGGCCTTTCTGGGACTCAGGTTCATAGCTTCCGCACCCCCAGTACCCTCACTCTCTTCCTTCTCACTGTCTCGCCACATGCTCATTCCTAAGGCCTCCTTTCCTTTCAATCTGTCTCCTCTTTCCTGGCACTTTACCTAGACCTCCTCTGTGGTTTGCCACAAGCTAGTCAATAGCTGCCATGTGATAGCTATCAGAGGGTGGTGCTGAAAAAAGTGCTCCACCTTTTGTGAAATAAGCCTCATTCAAAAGGCTGATCTACGTAACAACAGAGATAGGCTAAGAAAAACTGCTGAAGTTTTTCCAAACTGGATGTGTGAGAAAATGTGTATTCCAGGAGGACTCCAGGCCAGCTACAGGCAATCAGCATTGAGGGGTGTGCTGGTCATGTGGCCAGGCCCTACCACTTAGCTGCTCAACCCACCATCAGCTTTCCCGCCTTCAAAGAGGCTGTTAAAGGACTCTCAGCCAACTTCAGGCACACAGCACTGAAGATGCTCCTGGCCTCCTGACCGGTCCTATCTTCTGCTTCCCCGCCCATCACCAGTTTTCCTGCCTTCCAGACGGCTACTTAAGGACTGGAGGCCAGCTCCAAGCAGATAGCATTGAGGAGGCTGCTGTTTATGTGGTGTGCCCCGCCCACTAGCTATTTCACTGGTCCCCCGTAGGCATCCTCTTCACTGGCATTTTCAGCAAAGGTTTTATAAAAACAAGTACCTCACCTGTTTGTTCCTGTTCTGGACGGATAGGGCCAAGGGTCATGCCAATTATTCAGCATTTAATCTACAAAGTAGTTGCTACACAATTACTTGCCAGAAGAAATCACCATGTCTCCTCCCGCCATAGCTCATCCCCACTCTCACTAGGGTTTAAAACGGCCAAGTGCCCTGGGCAGCCCCGAAAAGCTACCGTAGCGAACCTCATCAATATTGATCTTACCATCCAAGATCACACTCACAAGCCCCCTCAGTGCTTGCTTTTCAATCACTTACAGTGCAGGTCTCGCTGTCCTCATCTTGTGCAACAATCATGCCGCCCTCTTTATCACTGAAAAATAGTTTACTCCATACATCCCTCATGTTTTCAACATCCTAATGCAACCAACTTGCTGACCGGACAGGTGGCAGTGTGGCAGTCGTCCACAGGAGCGATTGGCTGTACTCGATCTCCCTCTCTCAAAAAAAGCTTATTGGAATCATTAACCTGCCGGGTTTTCTTAAGCTTACAAGGGATCCATCACATTCCACCTCATCTATAGACCACCTCATAGAAGCAACTCTTTCATTGATGACATTGCCAGCTTACTCTTTGCTGCCAAATTAGCACCCACTAATAATGTCTTTTTCATAGATTTTAACATCTCAGAGTCTCACGCCGACAACCACAGGCAAAGCACACTTTTCACACTGACCAGTTCCATGGACCTTAAGCAAGTTGTGCTCCTCCCCCTGGTACAACAAAGGCAACAACATAGGCCTAGTCTTTACATCATCATCCCTCATCTGTACAGACCCTATCCTACTCGACTGGTCTGACCACGCCACAATCCCTCTCATGATCACCCACTCGACCAAGGTCTGCAAGGGTCTGACTAAACACCCCTTCACTCAGCACCGATCAATAAAAACCTTCCTGGTCAATTAAATAGAACCAAAGTTTTCAGAACTCCCTACCACAGGGAATTCCTCGGTGGATACTCATGCCCCCCCAAAAAACCAACCGCACTAAGACCAAATGGTCCACCTCTTGTTACATCCCCAAGCACGCCTCTAACAAATGCTCAATGAAAGCCCTAAAGGAAGGTGGTGCTGTTTGAGATCTCGCAAACCTTAAATCTCTATGCGGCAACTATCGGATTCTGATCACCAAGACGAAAGCTGCTTACTACCCCACAACTATTGTGGCAGCCTCTAAGAGAAGGAAAGTCCTCTTAGAAGTAATACAGCATTGTCCCAAACCCTCACCCAAGCCTAATGTGCCAGCAACTTAGGAAAAAATTCTATGGAATCAAAAAAGTTCTCATTGAAAGAATTAAAAATAATTCGACAATCAACCTCCCACTGTGTTAATTCCCTCCCCCCCTTCAATTCCCCTATGCCTGGCATGCAAACTGCCCCTCCGGACCAAATTCCATTCTCTCCCTCCCTCAGACCTCCTAAAAATGCTCACTTCTCTCGGGGTCTGGTGGGGGTGCAATGGTTGTGTGATAATAAGTGTCCACCTCATCCCCAGTGTGGTATATAGCAACCATGTGATATTGGGACCATCGCTTTCCCCTGTTTGTATTTGCGCTTCCTCTGTATCATGAGGCACCTTTTTTACATTTCTATTCCCAATCGTCACCATCATCATTGCACTATTAAGTACTGCTTTTGCGCAGCATCAGAGACCCAACTGGAAAACACAAAATATTAGCAGGATGAACACGATGATGGGGATCAGCATCTTCACAGTTGTTCCAAGCATTGAGGGCACCCGCTGTCATGACCCTTGCCCCAGGCCCTCATGGCAAGTCAGCCTTCCAGTTAGGGTCAGGTCAAAGGCCTTAAAACCTCATCCAAGACTCTCTTGGAGTCAGCCCTGGCGCCTTTGGATCATGAAGACCAACATTAGAATGGGACTAACTACTTGGGACTATTTAACTTGGGAGGGTTCAGCCAACATGGAGGCACGCACATAGCTCAGTTACAAAGAACTGAGCTATGCGGTCTAGTCTTTTGGGTGTGGCAGGCCTGGGACTACTTTACCTGGACTACTTTGGGTATGGCAGGCCTGGGACTATTTTACCTGGACTACTTTACCTGAGACTATTTAAACCACACCCAAACAGCAGAACATGCTTTGCGTTATTCTGCTGTGGGCAGCGTACCGCTCACCATGTCCAGTTCTTTGATGCCAGCTTACCTGAAACCAAGGACCTGCAGAGAGAGAAAGAACACTACGAAACTTACCTGGAACAGTATCATGTCTTCAATCCATTGCTGACTTCAGGTCCACTCACCTGAAGGTACAAACTCCATCATCCTGCACCGCATGCATCCTGGAATACCATAACCTGGAAAGAGGAGAAAGAAAGACAGTATTAGTAAGCGTTTACTCACGTTTCCTCCCGAATGAAGAAAGCCACACCATTCTTACCTGGGTAGTCATCGCCTGGTCAGTATCATTGCTGGAACATACTGCGCTTGGCGAGGAACATCGCAACCTACATGCAGTATTAGTGGTGGCAGACATTATAGGTTGTTGAATGTCCATTGGGGAAACATTTGTTTTTACATGCACTTGTTCATACACCATTGTTCGATAAAAGGACCCTATTTCCGTATCCGGAGCAGGGGTGGACAAGTCATTAGATGTTGAGGTCGTCATCATATTAGGTTGTGAGGTGATTTGGTTGACTGTAAACATTGTGGAGGGTGGTATCATGGCATTTGGTACATCAGATATACTTACGGTCACATTGTTAGCTAATATAAGAACATCTGGGGTTATTTTTGTTGCATTTGTATGCAGGCTTTTAATGGCACTTTGCTATTCTACATCCATTTGATCTCCTTCCCCTTCTTTAATATGGGACCCCAGATAAAAATACACTCCCCAATAAACCCCCAAAATAAACATTAGTATCGTAAAAAGTATAGCACTAAAGTGCAATCCACTGGAATAACTACTTTCCCTGTTGTGTCTTCTCCCCAATAGATCAGTGGGTGATTGGGTACAACCGCATTTAATCCATAGCTCTTGTTCTGCTGTTGGTGCTCTGCTTGGCAGCTCTATTACTTGTGCAACAGGTAGGGTATAATAAGCGTCTGCTGTGGGTGCTTCTCCCATACTCATTATAATGCATTCTGTGCTCAGGGGTGCTGAATCAGAATAGATTGTGTTGGAGCATCCTTTTGCCGTGTGAAGTGCTTCAATCAGTGCTATAAGTTCTGCTGCTTGTGCAGAGTAGTGCCTTGGCAGGCATTTTTTTTTTTTTTAACTGCTTTTATTCGCATTTTCTTAATGTAACAAACGGGCCCATTATAGATACAGATTGAACACCTTCATCTGACCCTTGAGCCCAACCCCTTCCTCCCTCCATCCCCACACCCCAACTTCATCCCTCCCCCCAATTGGATTGTCCAGTCAGAACTTTAACCGTGGGAGCTTCCATAAATCCTCTTTTTCCCGGTGCCTGGGAGCTGAAATGTTTGTTGACATCTTCGTCGGCTTTATGCTCGGGTTGCACTCATCTTATTCCTATTGCTATCTATCTGAACAGTGTCGTTGGGCGAGGTCAATTCCAGCATCATTGCACCTATAGAAGGGGATAAAATGTGGTAGCCATTAATAGAATTTTAGATGGGACCTAGAACAGAGGGAGAGCGAGAGGAAGAGAGAGAGGGAAAGGGGGAGGGAGAGGGAGAGGGAGAGGGAGAGGGAGAGGGAGAGAGAGAGAGAGAGATACAACATTTCATAGTTTTACCATTTGTTTTTTTCTCTCTTAAAACATATTTCTGGTAACAGTGAGCACACCACTCATTTTCATCTCTTAAGGGACAGTGGCAGTTGTTTGCCTTTCAATTTGAGTGCTTGGGGTCCCGTTACCATGTGCTTTCCTGAAGTCTGAGAGATGGATCCAGACATTTTACCTTTTCAGCTAGCGTAGTGCAGTATATTACTTCATACGGACCATGGAACCTTGGGGAGCTCCATTTTCGGACAAAGTTTCGGACATATAACAATTCTCCTGTCATTAAAGGGCGTATGATGCTGTTTCCTGTTGACGCTTCTGTGGTTGTTTCACCCTCTGCGGTGAATGGGGTTGCACATTTTTTGATATGTACTTTATTGCACAGGTGAGTTGTGTGAGATACTCCTTAACTCTTCTCTGAGTACAGCTGCTTTTCTATGAGCATCAGTGTCCCTTCCCACTGATGACAATGGCGTTTGCATGCGTCGACCAGTTACTATTTCATGGGGGGACAGGTGGTGGTCCTTGCTAGACTGTGTGCGCAATTGGAACAGCGCCAGGGGCAGGCAATACCCCCAATTTTTCTTTAGGGGAGTTACACAATTTGGATAGCCTACTCTTGAGTAGGCTGTTTATTTTCTCGACCACCCCATTTGCTTGTGGGTGGTAAATCGAGCACATTTTGTATTTTATACCTAACATTGATGTGACCTCTTTGAATAATGTATTAAAGAAATGTGTTCCATTATCTGACCCTATGACCTCACATACCCCCAACGGGGGAATACCTCTCTTACTAAGAATTTGGCAGCACACTTCGTGTCAGGGTGGGCACAGTGCCCTGCTTCCACCCATCGAGAGAAAGGCCACACCACCACAATCATGTATCTGGCCCTGTTACATCTCTCTCCCATGTCTGCGTAGTCGATGTGCAGCTCATGAAAGGGAACCACAGGGTGGGGCAGAGTGCCCTGCAGAGTTCTTAGTGTCATTCCTGTGCTGAACACTTGACACATGGTGCACTGCACTTCCATTTTGTTAAGATATTCTTGAAGGTTCGCGATGTGTTGTTTCGAACTCCGTGCTGGAAATTGCAGCTGTTCAAATGTGATGTACAGTAATTCCACTGGAATAACTACTTTCCCTGTTGTGTCTTCTCCCCAATAGATCAGTGGGTGATTGGGTACAACCGCATTTAATCCATAGCTCTTGTTCTGCTGTTGGTGCTCTGCTTGGCAGCTCTATTACTTGTGCAACAGGTAGGGTATAATAAGCGTCTGCTGTGGGTGCTTCTCCCATACTCATTATAATGCATTCTGTGCTCAGGGGTACTGGAAGGTACGCTGCTTCTTTTGCTGCCGCGTAGGAGCCTGTGTTCCCCACAGATATCTCGTCTGTATTCTGTGTGTGTGCTTGGCATTTTACTATGGCCACTATAGAGGGTTCTGCGAGGGCTTCAATCAATTTATTCAGTAATTCTGCATATTGAACCGGGGACCCATCAGCCCTCATAACTCACCTCCTCCTCCATCTGGATAGCCCAGCGTGTACCGTTGTGGTTACATATGCTGAATCAGAATAGATTGTGTTGGAGCATCCTTTTGCCGTGTGAAGTGCTTCAATCAGTGCTATAAGTTCTGCTGCTTGTGCAGAGTAGTGCCTTGGCAGGCATTTTTTTTTTTTTTAACTTTGCTTTTATTCGCATTTTCTTAATGTAACAAACGGGCCCATTATAGATACAGATTGAACACCTTCATCTGACCCTTGAGCCCAACCCCTTCCTCCCTCCATCCCCACACCCCAACTCCATCCCTCCCCCCAATTGGATTGTCCAGTCAGAACTTTAACCGTGGGAGCTTCCATAAGTCCTCTTTTTCCCGGTGCCTGGGAGCTGAAATGTTTGTTGACATCTTCGTCGGCTTTGTTGCGTCTGCTGTCCCCCGGGCCGTAGGTCGCCCAATTTACATTAGATACCTCACATTCCCCTTCCCACCCTTCCCGTACCGGAGCATCCCCATGGTGTCAATGAACCTCCCATCCCCATGACTGTCGCACACCGTACCAATTCGCTTGGAATGTACCGGAATCATTGTTAACCATAGGAGTCAGTTTGTCTACGAGGAACATGTTCTTGAATTTTTTCTGCCAATCGTTTTTGGAAGGGGTCGCCGGGCTCTTCTATTTCTGCACCAGGGCCACCCTACCCGCCCTCAACATTGTTTCCCACATTCATGGGTACCTGTGTATTTCCGCTTCCTCCGGGGGGAGGCCCAACAGCATCGTCAGCAGATTTTGTGGAAGTAATTCTTCAGTGACCTCCGCGATCCATCCCCTTACATTCTCCCCAAACTTCTGGACTTTTGGCCAGTACCACCACATGTGGCCCCTTGTTCCCACCTGGCCACATCCCCTTGGACATCTAGGTGACACTCCTGGGAACATCTTTGACAGTTTCAATGGGTCCCTCTGCCACCCCTGCAGGATCTTAAAATTGGGCTCCATACCTGATGTAAATAAGTTCCCGTGGAATGCTATTTTGAATATCCTTGACCATGCGTCCTCCGAGAGGGCCTCCCCTGCTAACTCATTCCAGAACGTGCGGAATCCCCTCCTCACCGCTAAGTTGTTGGTGTTCAATATTTTGTACATCTTGGACACTGTCCCATTCCTTGTTGTCGCCGTGTCCAGTAATTTTTCAAAGGGAGTCAACTGCCTCTCAGGTTTTGACCCCATTACTGATCGCAGAGAATGCCCTTCAGTCGAAGGTATTTGTCACGCCTGTGCCACTCCTGCCTACATTGGCAACCATCATGGACGATATGGTACTCGTTTATCTTCATAATACTTTTTGAACAACCTCTATTCACATTTTGGTCATTAATTTCCATTTGTACGACATTGGTACTTTTCTATTCAATTCAGCAAACTACATGTACCATAATGCACCTTGCTTCAGCTATCAATTCCTGGCCATTCACATCCGTCTGTATTGGAACCACAATCCCCAGAAGCCCTAGCAATCAGTGCTGCTTCCACCATCTCAGGACCAGAAAGGGAGGAGGCAGATTATCTTCAGGTGTGCTGCTCTAGGTGCTGCCAATTAGCCTGCCTCAGCACAGGGCAGGGCTGTATTTAAGCAGCTACCTGCAGGAGCTCAGTCTCTTGCATCAAGAGTCCTCCCAGCCCCTTTTTGCCTTGTGACTCGAATTTGTATGCTGTTCCTGTTGCTGCATTTTCCTGCTTTTGATCCAGTGCTCTTTCTGGGCTCCCTGCCTTGCAGCCTGCTACATCCTGCTGCCTACAGCCCTAGTCTTCTGGGCTCCATGCCTCACAGCCCTGCTCCTCTGGGCTCCCTGCCTTGCAGCCTGTTACACTCCGCTGCCTACAGCCATAGCCTTCCGGGCTTCCTGCCTCGCTGCCCTGCTCCTCTGGGCACCCTGCCTTGCAGCCTGCAATCTTCCGCTGCCTATAGCCCGGGTCCTCTGGGCTCCCTGCCTTGCAGCCTGCTACTCTCTTCTGCTTTCAGCCCTGACCCTCTGGTCTCTCTGCCTCAACACCCTGTTCCTTTGGGTTCGCTCCTTGCTGCCCTACTCCTCTGGGCTCTCTGTCTGTCCCCTACTATAGCTCTCAGTCCTTCTCCTCTAGACTCTCTGCTTTGCAGCCTACTACAGTCCTCTGCAATCCACTACAGTTTTTCTGCACCTTGTGCCATCCGGTACTGCAGCCCTGCTTCCTTGTTTGCAGCCCCCCTATTTCCTGACTGCTGCTCCCTTGCTCTCTTCCTTGTTTTGCAACCCCTTGTTCTTGATCCCTGTCCTTCTCTTCCTTGAATCCTCTGTCCTCCCCTTTAGTTTACCCATTTCTATTGTACTGTTTTTTTCCTTCATTCCCTTCTGCTAGATTTCTCTTAGACTTTCTTTTCCCTTGTTATTTCTGTTCTTGTCTCTCTTGTGTCTTATGTTGATCCTTTGTACAGAGCTTGACTCTTGGTTTCCGGCAGGCAACCTCTACCCCTTCCCTTGTCGTGTTTTCTGTGCTACAGACACCCACAGCTGTTGTTCCCAGTCATGAGCAGACAGAGTGGGCCCCTGTAATAGTAATCTAAGCAGAAGGCTGGAGTTTCCAAAGGTCTGTGGAACACTCTTTTCCATTTCTGCATACACTCCAAGAGGGAATCCAGTTTGTTTGTATCTTTGTATTGTCCTGCCCCTTTCTGTTCACAACTACAGTTGCCTACATTTCTCTCTTGAAGAGTTTCCTGCTGTGTGTGTACTTATCTGTCACATTACATCAGCACAGCCACCCAAACCCTACCTGAGGGGCCCTGTGCCACTCTTGACTGAGTGCCATCCTTGACAGTATTCGAAAATGGAGAGTGACCACCGCCCAAGAGCCTCCCTCATTTCCTCATACGCGAGGAACTTTCCCTCTCTAAACATCTGCCCCGCCCATTCCATTCCCATGTCCGACCAGGATTGGGCGTTCCGGAACCCCCTACTTCCAAGTTTGAGAGGGTGACTCCAGAGTGAGGTCATCGGGGAGGTCCATGAAGTAAGGTGAGCAGTCGGGGGCCCCTCTTTCCAAATCACCCAGAGTACTCCCAAGGTTGGATGGGCTTTCAACCTACTCGGGATGAACTTGGTTGGAATCCACAGGAGGTCACATACCTTAAGAGGGTGGGCGTCCATATCTTCTAGGTATTCTAGGTAGGTTATTAGGTTCCCATCCCCTCTTTCATATGTTCCAGAAGGACGCGCAACTGGGCGGCTCGGTAGTAGAGAAGAAAATCCGGTAACCCAAAACCCCCCTCCTCCCTAGGTAGAGTTAGAGTAGCCCTCCCGATCCTCTGGGTTTTCCCTTGCCATATGAACTCTTGCATTGCTTTCTGTAGATCCCTAAAGGTTTGGTCAGGGACACTGGTTAGGAGTGCTGTAAAGAGGTACAGCAGCCTCGGCAGGATATTCATCTTTACAGCCGTCATGCGACCATACCAAGACAGGATCATCCCACCCCATCTCCTCAGATCCGATGTAATCCCTACCATTGTGGGGCGATAGTTGGTTAGGGCTAGCTTTGAAAGGTCTCTGGTGAGGAGAACGCCTAGGTATCGAATGGAGTCTTTCCCTACTACAATCCCCTTGTACCTGTCCAAGGGTTCCAGTCTCGGGTCCCGAGCCCTCATGGGGAGTATTACTGACTTTGACGTGTTAATTTTCAACCCTGAAAATTGCCCAAAGGTGGTCATCAAGGACAGGATAGGGGGGAGGGGAGAGCTGGGCTCCACCAGGTTTGCCAGAATGTCATCTGTGAACAGGGAGAGCTTGAACTCCACATCACCTCTTTTAATTCCTTTGATATCCGGATGGGCTCTCACCGCTATAGCAAGGGGTTCCATCATGAGGACATATATGAAAGGGGAGAGTGGGCATCCCTGCCTTGTCCCCCGCGAAAGGGAGAATGATTCTGATAACACTCCATTCACTTGTACCCTCACCATTAGGGCTCTATATAATGCGGTCACCCAGTTCCTGATGTGTACCCCGAAACCCATTTTTTGGAGGAGGAGTTCCATATATCTCTATTCGACCCTGTCGAAAGCTTTCTCTGAGTCTAAAGAAAGCAAGCTCGCCTCAAGGTCTGATTCTTGGGCATAATAGATCAGATCTATCGTCTTTCGGATATTGTCCGAGCCTTGCCTTTCCCTTATGAAGCCCACCTGATCCCCGTGGACCAGCCTTGGCATTATCTCTTCCATCCACCTCCCCACCACCTTGGCCAGGATCTTTACATCTATGTTAAGAAATTATATTGGGCGGTAGGAGACGCATTCCGTCGGGTCTTCTTGGGCAACACCACTATTATAGCCCCCATCATGGATTCTGGCAGGATTCCCCCCTCCAGCACTGCGGTAAACACCCTCACTAAGTGCGGGGCTAGGGTGGAGCGGAACCTTTTGTACAGTGAAGCAAACCTCACCAGGAGATGTCCCCACTTTCATCCCACTGATCACTTGCGCTACCTCATCTTCTGTCACAGGTCCCTCCATACCCTCCCGCATTTCATTTGTCAGGGCCGGAACCTGAATGGAGTTCAAAAACCCCCTCAATCTGGACATCCTCCCCTTTGTATTCAGTTGAATAAAACTTTTCATAGTATCGACGGAAGGCCCCTCCTATGTTTGGACTATCATAACCCAATGACCCCCATTCATTTCTCACCGCCTTCACCATTCTACTTCTCTGGACCTCCCTCAGCTTCCAAGCTAAAATCCTATCCGCTCTATCCCCCTTCTCACAATATTTTTGTTTTACCAGCTGTAGACTCCTCTCTGTTTTATGTAGCAGGAGGTCTTTCAACTGGAGCCTGTAGTCTTCCAGGGTGGCCACTCGCTCCCGCTCTACGGACTCATCTGGGGGACCCCACAGCTGGAGTTGGGGCTATTTTCTCTCTCAGAGACCTCTCCTGGGCTTCCCTCTCCCTTTTTTTCTGGGCTCCCATTTTAATGAGGACTCCTCGTATGGTCGTGTTGAAGGCGTCCCACAGTATGTGCGTGCCAACCTTGCCATTGTCGTTTAGTTCAAAATATTCCACTATGGCATCTAACACCTCCTGTGCCAGGTGGTCATCCTTCAACATGGAGTCATTACATTTTCAATGCTCTCTGCGGTCTCCCCACCATTCCTCCGCTATGGTGACACGGACCATATCATGGTCGGACCAGGGGACAGGGTCGACCCTGTGGCCAATGACATATGGGCGCAGGAGCTCATCGACTAGGATGTAATCTATTCTAGAATACGATGCATGGATTGCGGAGTAGTATGTGAATGAGGGATCTCCAGTCCTGGGGCTCAGGATTGTGTCCACCAGGCTCAGTTCCGCATTATCTGGGGTCCCAAACGTTTCCTATCAGTGGCTGGGTCCAAAACCATGTTAAAATCCCCCCACCCCCACCACCACTGTGCCTTGAACAAATAATTTTAGCCTGTCTCTCATTTGTACCCAGAATTGTACTTGGCCTTCATTTGGTCTGTACACCACAGCGTGAGTTAGAGGGGAGCCCTGTAGGGTACCCCTCACCAACAGATATCGTCCGTTCGGATCCTGCAGTATGGCCTCTTTGTCAAAGACCACGCCCCTTGCCATTAAAATGGCCACCCCCCTTTTTTTTGTCTTGTGCGATGCACAGAATACCTCTCCGATTCCTCCCCCCTGCATTTTTGGTTCCTTCCCCCGTGCCCAGTGTGTCTCTTGTAGAAAGAGTAAGTCAAGTTTAGCCCTTCTAAATTCCCTACAGACCAAGTACCTCTTGGTAGGGGTGTTCAGACCCCGCACATTAAGGGAACCCACTCCCAGTGCAGGCAGACTTTCAGCCATTATCTAGGTTGCCTTTTCTCTCGGTCAGCATCCTCACAGCACCACCCCCTTCCAGCTCTTTGACTTTTACTATGTTCCCTCTCACCCCCCCAGGGTGGGCATTAAACTTTTCCCCAACTGCCCCCCGTTCCCAACCCCAAATTTAACAACCCCAACTTTCCCCTTTCCCCCCTCTCCCCTCCCCAGCGTCCAGCCAAATAGTTCCACCATTGCTGGCACTTGGCCGGACCACCAGCCTGCCCACCTCTGCTAGTCTATCATTGAAGTGTTCTCCCCTTTGAGCCCCCCCCCCCATCATGTTGCCCCCTCAGTAACCCCCTTATACTTGCTGTTCAGGGGGACCCTGTTTGTGGTTGGACCCCAGGATCTTCAACTCCCACTCCCTTATAGGTCGGGTTGGCCCGCTCCTCATCCTACAGGGTTGTTTCGCTCTCTGTCCTTCGTTGGTGACGGTGTGTTCAATTTTTTTAATTTTCTTGAGCTTGTCTCCCTTCTCCTGTCTCCCGGTGGCCCGAGTCCGCCTGCACCTTCCACAGCCATCCCTGTAGGTCCGCTGACCCATATATTCAAAAGCAAGGGAGAAGGGGTAGCCCCATCTGTAGCGCACTCCCTTCTACTTTAGCAGCTGCATTAGGGGGCGGCACATTCTGCGTTTGGCCAGTGTATACGAAGTGAGATCTTGGAAAATTGACACCTGAGCGTTGTTATATGTGATCTCCTGAGCCTTCCTGGCCTCCTCCAGAACCTTCGCCTTTTCTGTGTAGTAATGGAACTGGACCAAGATAGACCGGGGGCCCCCGCTCTTCCCCCCCGCTCTGTGCACCCGGTCGAGCGTTGGTTCTGTTGTCATCTCATCCGCAAAAAGGAGGGTGATAATTTCTCTCACCACCTGGACTATATCTCTCTCTGTTTCTCCCTCCGTCTCAGGGACCCCAAAAAATCTGAGGTTATTCCTCCTTTCCCTGTTTTCAAAATCGTCCATTTGCCTGGCCCTTTCCTCATCCCTCTTCTCCAGGGCCGAAAGCCTCATGCCTATTTGTATCTCTTGGATCGCTGATGATGATTGGTTGGTCTCTAGCTGTAACAGCCTTTCCTCAACCTTGTCCACCCTTTCATCATTTTTTTCAAATTTCTGGGCAATGTCCAATCGCATGTCCCTAATTTCTTGCAGGATTGAGGCGAAGCCCTTTTGCATTGCTGTGGTGGACTGTGACTGGGCCTCTGACTGGGCCATTCCACTATCTCGGTCCAGGCCGCTGTTATTGCTTCTTACCTCCTGGTAGAGGTATTCTTGAAGGGTTTTCTGCCAGCTCATCTGGTCGCCCCGTGCGCCCCACCGTGGGATCCGCCGCCATCCAGGGGGGGATCGGGGTGTCCCTCCCAGGCCCCGTTTTATGTTTTCTCGACGGATCTATCCAGAGGAGTACGGGGGTACCGGGTTGGGGTTTACCCCCTTTTATTTTTGTCTTTTCCGCTTCGGAATGACCACCTCTGGGCGGGCACATGCCCCACCAACATCGGGCGGGGGCCTCACACCCTGTCTGTTCTCCCTGTGTCTATCAAGATCCTCTTTGCACTCCTGAGGGGAGGTGGTATGATCGATGGGGTCCGTGGAGGCAGTACCACGGGGCGTTCACTCAAGGGGGGGTCCAACGGCCGTGCCTCCCAGTCCTCTCCAGATGTCAATGCTCCCCACTTGATTGCTGTTAGGTGGGCACACGTCCTGGGGTCGGGTCCAGGGGCCACCACCTACGTGGAGTCTGGACACAGGGTCCCTGCCCCTCCACTTTTTTCCACCCGTCGATTGCGGTCCTCTCATCACGCCAAGTACCCCACGGGGAGGGTGGGCTGCGACCCTGTTGACCGAGTTGCCGTGATTCAGGCCCTCCTGTTCTGCTCGGGTCACTAATCGCTCTGGGTGTCCTTTATTGGGGACGTACTAATGTTGGGAATAATAGTTGTTCCCCCACCCAATCCGGGCCGAGGTACGCCTTAATGGGCTTGCGCGCCTAGGCCCGCAGTTCCTCTGTTCTTTAGGCCTGGTGAGATTTTATGTGCTAGGGCCCCGGCACTCCCACTGCTTGTTCCCGTGTCCCAGCACAGGGACTAAGCATCCTCGTCAACGTCGGGCCTGAGCCTCTGGAGCGGCTTTCCCCCACGGGGGGGCTCTCACCTTACTCTGACGTTGCCCTCCAGCGTTGTGGGCTTTGGCGACTGATCTCCCCTTAATCCTCCAGCACCCACAAGATGAGGGCTTGGGAGGAGGGATGGCTTCGCTGGCGGGATCTCCCGGCCCCGGCATCCAACGGCTCCTCCCGTAACACTGCGGCCACTCTGGTCTCTCACTGCTCCTCTCCTGAGGCAAAGGGTCCCCTATTCTGTCTCACAGGGGTCCTCAAACATTGCTCTTTCAATCGGGGGGCCCCTGGGGGTTCACCGCCTAGTCAGACTGATGTAATCCCGCTAGGGGGTTTCCGGGGGGGGGTTCAATCCCCTATTTCAGCCCAGCTTCAGCGGGAGCTCGGAACTCAGGCTGCCATAGCCTGTGCCCCCCCTGGTGGCCTCTCGGCAGGCATTTTTTAATCGGTATTTCATATTCTCCTTCTTCCATCCTCACTACGGCAGCCCCTACATGTTTTTCACCCTTTTCTTTGTCAATGGATGCTTAGCCGTCAACGAAGAATGCTTCTCCCTCCTCCAGGGCATATTCTCTGGCTTTTGGAATGTCATCCCCCTCTCCCTCGTGTGTTGAACAGTCATGCTCTTGCATATCTTGTACAGTGCATGGTTCTGTAAGGAATGTGGCAGGGTTTACTGTCTTACACCTTACCACGTGGATATGTGTGCTGGACAGGATCATTTCGTACACTGATGCTCTTTTTGTATTGAGGGTGGATTTCGATCGCTCCAGTATTGCAAACAGTGAGTGTTCAACGTACAAAGTGACGGAGCACCCCATGACAATAGTTGAGCTTTTTTCAATGGCAAAGGCGGCCACGGCAAGGGCCTGTTCGCACGCAAATTGACCATGCATCACTGAATCGAGTGTACCATTATTACAGGCAAGTGGCTTGTGTCCCATCAAACTCTTTTGTGTCAAAACAGCTGTCATGAGGGTCCGATTAGAGTGTGAAAAGAGATAAAATTCCTGGTCATAGTTGGGGTCGCTAATAGTGGGGCTGTTGAAATTAAACTCTTTAAATCATTGAACGCTGTGATCATTTCTGCGGTCCATGTAATGCATGTCTTTTCTTTCTGGGTTTCCTTCAAGCCTTTCAGAAGAGGCCTTGTGTATGCTGCATAATCTAGGAACCATCCCTGCAATAATTCCAGAGTCCTAGAAACCTTTGCATTTCTTTTACTGTGTTCGGTTTGGCAGTGGCTCGTACTGTGCTGCCCTGTCAGGAATTATTCTTTTGCCATCTTTTGAAACTAGTTGGCCCAAGTACATGACCTCTACCAAACAGTACTGGAGTTTGTTCTTGTTTGTCCACCTTGTACCCTTTCTGTGCTAGGAGTTGGAGCAGGACAATGGAATCTCTTCAACAGCTTTCTTCATTCTCACTACAGACCAGCAGGTTATCTACGTACTGAATGATTGTGCTAGGAATCTGAATGTTGCCAAGATCTTCATGCAATATCCTATTGAATATGCTGGGACGTTCACAGTTCCCTTGGGGCAAGCAACATTGTTCATATCTCCTCCCCCCTAGAGTAAAGGCTGCGAGATACTGTGATTCGGGGTAGAGGGGCACTGAAAAGAATGTGTTTTTCAAATCCACTACGGTGAAGTGAGTTGCTTGCTTTGGGATGCTACCCAAAATGGAGGCAGGATTAGGAACAAGAGGGAACTCCTTCTGGACAATATCATTAAGGGGTCGAAGGTCCTGGATCATACGCCAACTCCCCCTTCGCTTTCTTAATGGGGTACAAAGCCGTGTTGCATGGGGAGGGAGAGGGGACAATTATGCCTTTCTCTAGGAGCGCTCGCAGTGTATATTGTATCCCTTTCTGAGCCTCTCTAGACAGGTGGCATTGCTTCACTCTGGGCAGCATCGCTCCAGGCTTGTTATCTTTACCGAGGTCACTTCTCTTAGCAACCCCATATCATGGGGGTTGGTGGTCCACAGATGGGGCGGGACCTGCTGCATGTCTGTTTCATAAAAAGATGGTGGTCTGCTGACGATAGCCATGAGGGGACTTGGCACTTTTCTGTACTGCATCATAATATCACAAGTAAGACTGATTTCTAATACAATCTCTCTGTCATTGTTGTCGTCAGCGAACAACTCTTTATCAGTTAATTTGTGCAATGGTATATTGGGGTCAATGCACAACACTGTGCGCAACTCGCATCCATGAATGTCAGTACCAATTAAACAATTCCTTTAGCAGATACTTGCACCCCTTCTAGATCTAGGGACAGGATGGTAGCTGCAACCATATTGAGCATTAATACAGGGCAAAAAAACAAAATCAGATGGTAATGTCGATTCCATCCTGGTGAGTTCAGGTACTGCCCTTGCTAACACTTAAATTCCATATACAAACATATCAGGTTTTACTGGTATCCCTCTCACCTTTATTTCAATGGCCACAGCATGTATGATCAGCATTGCCTAAGGGAGCACATGCCGGGGTTGGAGCAAACAATGCCTCTTTCAGTGAACTATATGGTCATGTTTCATTTGCTCAGCAAGTCTCTTCCCAGTAAATTGATGGGGGAACTTTAGTAGTAGAGTAGAGGTGCTCGCACTACCTTTTCATATCTTCTGTATAAGGAACCGTGACCACAACACTAAAGAATCCCTGCGCATCGAGAGTTTGGCCAGATATATGACTTTTCCGCCCCGAGTCCACCATGAAGATTAACTGTTTTTTTTCCTATCTGCGCCCACACCAGTGGTTCCTCTTCTGGGTGCAAGGTAGTAGATAGTACTGGACACGCAAGTGCTCTCTGTGGGCTGTCCTAGTCAGGATAGGTGTCCGTCCCTGGGCAAGAAAAGGGGTCTCCCCCTAGTACACAAGCCCTTTGGTATGGCGCTGGTGCGCCGTTCGGGGCATTGGTAAATGGGTTGTTTTGTCTCATTACTTGTTGGGTGGGGCGATTGCCTCATATGAGGGGAGTGATGGAGTGTTCTATAACCAAGCACTGGAGGAGGCGAGTAAGAATACTATAGAGCTGTTTCATTTGCTCCCTGTACTGGTCCCTGTGGGCTTCCCGGGTGGGGGTTCCCATAGTGTTGCTGGTAGTTATAGGGTTGGTTGTATTGGTAGCTCCCTCACTGCTGCAGCATTCTCGTGCAAAGTGCTCCCAATTGCCGCATGACCAGCACTGCCTTTGGCTCCCTCCTCTGGGACGTTGTCCTCCTCCCCTCTGTCCCCAGGAGCCAATTCGTCCTCTTGCCGGTCTTCCTTGCCACTGTGGTCCCATATACTGTTGATCTCCTCCCCACTGTTCCTGCCTATTGTCTGTCCACACTGCAGCCATCCTTACCTGTGTTGCGACAGAGACATCCCCCTCCTCTCCCGTCTTCTCAGGGGCCAGTGCTGCTGTTAAGGCAGCCACATTCACTAGTTTTGTTTGTACGAGTTTTGCTTCCTCCGCTGACCTTCCTTGAATAGTTTCCTTTTCTCTCTCTCTGATCCTCCTACAATGATGCACTATTATGCATTGTAACGTGGGCCATCCTTTTGCTTCTATCCTTGCTATCTTGTCAAGGGCCTTCTGTACTTCCTTTGGCAGTCCTCGCTTTCTTATGAAATAAAATAGGGAGGTGGATTGGTCCCACGCAGTGCCCGTCTCTGAATGCCACATCTCTTGGAACCGAAGATTGAACTGGGCAGCATCTTCCTTATCCCCCATGGTGCATTGCATTATGGAGTGTAAATTGGGGGGTATCTGGGAAGGCCCTCCGCATTGCATCCCACACTTGCGCTTGAACATTATTAAATGATGCCCCATCATGCGTGTCGTTACTTATAGTCACCCCTGGGTAACCCGCCTTCACCCACACAGCCTCCGCCTGGTCTCCTACGGCAGAGTCCAATACACTTTTTATATCTCCTATTGCGAAAGGCACTCCTGCTGTTTCCTTTTCAAAGGCCTAGATCAAAGTTCCTGTGCCTGCCGTAAGCGGGGGGAGGGATTTAAGGAGTTTTTTTTATCCATTTGTGCCCAATGGACGTAATGGGGCTGCCTAGCTCCCTTGTGGATGAGAGGCATCTGTAGTTTTGATTACACCTTCCCACCTTTTACTCCTGTTCCTTTCTTTTCTGCTAAGGCCATCCTCTCAAGTCTGTTTCTCAACCTCCCTTCATGTATCCTCCACCCTGGGGGTGGCCCACTGTACTTGTCGCACTCCTCCTACCGCACCCTCCTCTACTTCATCAAAATCACTCCAGTACTCTTTGTCCCTTACCAACCCCATTTTCTCATATCCAAAACTATCAGTTTCCCCTTCCCATTCTACCTGCACGGCCCGTATGGGCAGGCTGTCAATCCTGAAGAGAAAATCCCCTGATTTCCATTCGTATTCCTGTGGGGAAGGGTTGGCACTTGGGGCTCGGGGCCCATTTTCTGGTCCTCTCCCTGCCTCGCATGCTGCTCGTAACCGAGCCAATTCTGTGCGGATGGAAGCAGCCCTCCAGATAAGGTGCGTATTGTGCCTTTTTACGTATGCACTTATAGCAAATACGGATGATTTCATTTTCTACTGCGTACAGTGTTCGCTGTATTTATTCATTAAAAAAAACAATGGGCCTCATTACAAGTATGTAGGTAGACAAGCCGCGTTTAGCGGCATGGCTATCCCCATACCGGGTACCGGGTCCGGGTTCCTGGAATGAGGAATTACCAGGCCATTCCAACCTTGGAGGGCCCGGTAATTCCCTTTCCAGGAACCCGGACCCAGCACATCCCCATTCCCATTTGAGCCCCCATAGGGCTCAATGGGAATAGGGAGGATGCTAACAACAGGGCCGTTAATTACGGGCCTGTTGTTAGCATCCTGGTCTGCTAGCAGGTCCCGCTAAGGACGCCTGGTTTTACCAGACGTCCTTTGCAGGACCCGCGAGCAGACCTCGTAATGAGGCGGTAAGGGGTTAATGGCGCCGGAAGTTCTACTGGTGCTGTTAAACCTCTACCGCCTTCCTTGTAATGAGGCCCAATGTTTCCACCACTAGATGGCACTGTAGCACAAGCAAACTCTTGACTTGAGGCAGACAGACCCTTCTCTCTCTGAGACATGTATCCAGGTTTCAACCCACCCCCTCATCCCTGGGCGACATTTCCAGAAACACACATGTCCTCCACAGCTGCGTCTTTTCAATTGAAGAGGAAGAGTAAGCTGAGAGAGGAGGCCACAAATGCCACAGGAGTGGTAACACCAGCCTGGTGAGCATCCCGCCCTTCTGCTGCTGGTGCTTTGAAATTGTGTTTTTATTTTCTCTCTGACAGCCTGAAACATGCAAAATTAAATCAGACAGCAGCAGGCCTACTGCTTTCTGATCTAATCTCGCAGGGTCCGAGCTGTCACAGTGAAAATAAAAACGCAGATAAGACATTTGAAAGGATCAGGAACATGCTTCTGTTTGCATTTTCTTCTTCCGAGGCAAATCTACTATCTGCTCGGGTCGGATGATCAAGTAACTGCCCGTTTCCCAGAGTCACAGCCCCCCTGAGACACACAAGCTGCGTCCCTGGTGAACTCGACAACACAGTGTTGTCGACACAGCCTGTGTGTCTCAGGGGGGCTGTGACTCTGGGAAAGGCATCTTTGCCATCAGCCGCATAGCCTTTCTTATGCATGATGGTAACTTTCGAACTAAAAGACAAGTCCCCTTGCAAATCTGTGACAGTTCAAGCGAGCAACACAATAAAGCATGCACCCTTTGAAAATGTGTTCATACCCATAACGTCTAATAGCTTCATATGCTAAAAAGTAAAGTTTGCTTTAAAGTCCTTAGTTGAATGTTCTTAAACCATAAATAACACGCTGGGGGTTTGTGACGAATCTCCAAACCTAAGTGAGTTTATGGCACAACTTATTTTTGTGTGTGTTTTAAAGCGCTGAAAATAGAGTGGGTAAATCAGGATCTTTTGCCTTTTGCATCCTGTAGTTTTCCATTCAGGATTTGGAAAATAAAGGTACAGTGATATTATTTTGGCCCAACATGCTGCTATAAAGATTACATATTGTCATGATGCTTTACTATGCAATTTGTGTATTTTGCAAGTAAATTCTATAGGACAGTATTATTGTAGGTCTTGACACCCAAAACTTAAATATGTGTTCCAAGTAAAGCATGGAAGAAGGTGGCCGTGCCCAAATTGAAAGAGTGGGTTAAAATCCCTGCTTCGCTGTTTAGTGTAAATGTGTGATCCTGGGCAAATAATGTAATCTCACCCTGACTTCAACAGCAAAAATTGGAGTGCTTATAAATGATTACGTTTACACCTTTACAATAGGACAGTTTTAATAAGTGTAGGGACACATGGTGTACCCTGGTGCTCCTCTGCTAGTAGCTTCAATACTGCCACATAGAATTGCATTGCTGCTGCACTGGCCCTCCCCCAGTCTCATAACACTGGATTTGACAGGCAGGCATAGTCTCACCAGCCAGTCAGTCAGTGCACCAGAGATTCTAGTATAGTGGACTTTGGTAGAACCAACATTACATGTTCTCCCCTGTTACTCCCAGCCACTGCAGTTGCTTGGGACATCCAGAGTACTGCCCCACACTCTGCAATGTCCTGTTATGCTATGATATTGAATCTTTCATTGCACACCATCTGCCATTTTCACACTTTCTAGGACCTTCAGGATCTGCAAGAAGTGGGTGTGTCAGAGTTAAAGGATAGAGTTAACTGATTGTTACATTGAAGCTGCACTAGAATAGTCTAATTACAATGAGTAATGAAGTTAGATGCCCCTAGACAAGTAAGTTTCCCACCCCTCCAATGTCTCTGAGGTTAATGCCTCTCCCAACATTTGAAGGGATAGCCCCGCCTAAATGTTAGCCTAGGTGCACCCCTGGATGTGCACACTTGCATTTTGTTAGTCAGAGAGGTGTGGGAAGCCTTTCCCCGAAACTGGCAATGTTAAAGTTTTACTATGTTTGTTTAGAAAAAAGTACTTGAACAAACACAGTAAAACCTTAAAGCTGCTACTTTGAAGAAAGACTTCATCACCTCTCTGCATGTTGCGTTTTAAAATATACTATTCGATAGTTGGTCTCCAGACCATGGTGGTAGGAGGGTAGATCAGTAGGGGCGGAGCCTTCAAGTGTGCCCTGCCTATTTTATGAAGTGGCTCCTGTCGATCCTGTCTCTCCCTTCTGGCTTGCATTGTGCACTTCGTTGACGGCCAACCCATGTTTCTGTGACCTGAGCCCTGGGGGTTTAATTGCTGGGCCCCACACCCATCACTTGGGGCCCTGTGCTGATTTCCTGGCATTTCTTTTCCTTTCTAGCTGCTGCACCATTCCCACTCCCCCCTTCTCGTTCACTTGTTCCAGGTTGATTATTTCATTCCCTCTGTTTACCACTCTGAGGCCCCCCTCTCCCTTGTTCGTGACCTGGGGGGTGTACTTTGGCTGGGCAGGTATTATTAAAGTGCTTAGAAGTAGGTGGAATCTGGCATGAAGCACTAGCTAAAATGGTGGCGAAGTGTGTTGAAGGCCTTTAATAGCCAAAAAGAAGGCAGCACAGAGAGCACACTCCCAAACGAAACCTGGAAGGTAGGCAGTGACCACACCAGTAACAAACATTACCAAGCTTGGGGTAAAGTATACACAATTCATCCAAGTAGTCTGTTCTTCACTAGATTACCATTTTCAGGAGTGAGTTAGTGTCGTCCTTCCCCCAAGTTAGCTAAATTGTGTGTGCCTCTGTAGCTTGCTACATTTATTGATTAATGCAGTCTTGTGGGTCCCGGTCACCTTTTGTGAACAGTCATAGATTTGGATGGAGTTGAGGCCTAAATGAAGAAAACAATTCCTCTGGTCACTGCACATTATACCAAAGTTTCCTGATCTTCATTGGTATATGGTCAATAAGCAGCAAAACCGGAGCATCAGAGACCCTGCAGGACCAACCAGTACTCGGACTACAAAGAGCTGAACTAAAAGTGGGGAGGCAGGCAAAGAAGAGCTATCCCAGCCCATGTACTTAGAACTTCCAAGTACACGGGAAAGGAATCCAGCTATTTGCAGAGATTAATGTCTACACACTTGGCACTAATCTTCCTATCTGGTTGGCATTTCAAGAGCATTACCAGGAGGGGTCTTTATTACATTATGGACAGTACGCTGTAGCCAGTTTCAAAAGCTCAAGTGCAGCTATGCTAAGTTTTAAACAACTTTATGTTCAATTGCATAACTAATATAAAATGAAAGGTCATGTCAGGAAGGGTGGGCAAAGTCGTTCATGCTGTTTTCTAGGTAAGAACAAGGTACCTGGCAGTAGCAGAATTCTAGGGAGAAGCAAGAAAAGAAACGCAGAGGGAGGTCAGCTGAAATGGCTACAACGAGAACACTGCTAGATTTCTTTGCGCCTAGTACAAAAAAAGCCCAGGAAGATCCTGTACTTTTTTGTGGAGCAATTGTACATGACATTATTGGGAACATAGTTGACAAAGTTGAGAAAGTTGAGCTGCAGAAAAAAAACATACAGCAGAAAATGTTAAAGATAGCACTTTTGCTGAATGGCAAGGCAGGTGTCCATGGTTATAAACACAAATGTATGGTCAAGGCAATAGGAGACTTCTACGTAAAGTAAGAGTTCCAAAGATCATCAAACTGCTGAACGGAAAATTGCATACCTCGTGATGTCCAACATCGATTCAGAATGTTTAGGTAGTAGTGGCATTGAGCAAAATGTCAGCATTGTTGTAGAAAAGAATGACAAAAGATTGTTCAGTACAGTATTTTATGCAGCAAAAGAGGAATTGCCATCCGAAAAAAGAAAATAGTTTACTTGAACTTCAAGAGTTAATACTGTACACAGTAAAGATTACAAAAATGTAAACTGGGCGTCAGTGAAGGATGTACAAAGTAGCATTGCATCTGTGATGGAAAAACAACTATTTAAGCAACTAAAGCAATCACCTGTGTTTGGTACTATGATAGATGAAAGTCAGGATCTTAGTGTTCAAAAGATACTGGCTATTTGTGTCCGGTACCTTGATAGTACAGGAGCACCAATTACTCAATTCTTTTGTAATTTACACATTGACGAAGGCAAAGCAAGCACAATTGTAGCATGGGTGACAGAAAAAATGAAGAGCATGGTCTTGATATGGGAAAGCTTGGATCTCTTGGAACTGATGGTGCTGCAGTTATGTTGACAGGGATGGGTGTGCAAATTTGGGCCAAATACTCACAATTCCTTACACAAACACATTGTCTTGCACACAGACTCAGTCTAGCATGCACAGACTCTATGAAGAAAATAACAGTCCTCGACAAATTTACATCCCGGTTTAATTCTTTATATGCCCTATTTCATACTTCTGCAGTAAGAACAGCAAGACTTGAGATGGTGCAATAAGTAATGGACGATCCTGTTTTAAAAATTAAAGAGACACACTTGGTTAGGTGGCTTAGTATGAGAAAAGCGGTTGAAGCAGTACACAGAAGCAACCCTTCAATTGTAGTTTCTCTATCTGAACTTGCTGCTGATGTGAACACGACTGCATCTTCACTGCACAAATACTTTAGCATCTACAAGTCAGCAATTATTATTGCATTTATGTTAGATGTGAATAACGTTGTGGGAATATTTAGCCGGGAATTGCAGAAACAGACTTTACTATTTACTGAAATTCAGCCATTGGTAGATGCTACTTAATCGTTACTCAAAGAGGATGGGGATAATTTAGGCATCTTGAGAGTATCCTTGGGGTCGCTTGACACAGAGGGCAAATGTATCTCACTAAAAGGTGTAATACTCTCTTACAGTTCTCTTTCTGATGTGGAGTTTAACTTATCAAGAGAACAATATGTCACAAATCTAAAATAAAACATTGAGAAGAGATTTCAAAAGGAGGATAATGTCATGTTTACTCATTTGGGTAACGTGTTACAACCAGCAACAGTTCTAGACAATAGTGAGTCAGAAACCGGGGAGGCACTCAATGGCATATGCACATTTTACGGACAAGTAAAAAATCAGTATGACAGCAAAGACCTGCATGTTGAGGAAAATGAAATAGCTTCTTTATTAGATGGCAAAACTTTACAGAAAAATAGAATGGCCTCTGTTGCATGGTATGATTAAGGGGAGCTATATGGGTTGCAGTATGACAAAAATCTGCAGGCGTGTTGCTAGTCTACATGGTGATTTGATGTCAAATATTGCAAAAGCGTGCAAAATTGCTTTATGTCTGTGTGTAAGCAGTGTAGAATGCGAGCGTGCATTTAGCAGACAAAACAGGATTAAAACAAATTTCAGATGCTCCCTTAAAAGTGAAACCATAGACACTTTGATGGAAATAGTTATTTTAGGACCATCCCTTAGGGACTTTGACCCAACTACTGCAATAAAACTATGGCATGCAAGGAAGAAAAGACGTCCAGTCAGGCTTTCACAGCCATACAGGCCCAGACAAAAAAATTAACTGAATTCCTGTTGGTTTTCTTCACCTTGGTACTTTGTTTCTGCTGTGATGCTTTGAAAAGCATGATATACATTTGATGGGTGTGTATTAGCAATGACAAAGCAAGCCCAGAGACTTGCATATTCAATCCTCTCAAGCATGGTTGGAGCTAAAGAGGAGACTTTATTTGCCAGAGACTAAACTTCACCCCCGAACAGGGCAGTCATGTACTGTACAGCCATGAGTGTTAATGTATGCAGATGTTTCCAACAATTATATAAGCTTGTCTTTTGAAATGTAGACTGAACCGTCTACCTCCATTCTCCATGTGTCAATCACACACACCTAGAATCAGCATGCTTTTAAGTGTATCAAGCTGTTTTTCCATGTTTTAGTGCGTGATGGTTTAATGTGTGGCTCAGTTTACCTTGCTCTGGGCTACCAACTAAGCCAGTAAAAGTTGATTCTGGCTATCGATTAATGTGTGGAATGCTTGGTGGTCAGGACAGATTACCTTGGCTCTACATAAAGGTAACACATTTGTGAAGCGTTGCATGTTATTTTCGGAATTTGTGAAGTCGGTTTTAAATTATAGGAAAGCAGACCACATGGAATCTTCCCAATGAGACCAACAACCCATGGAACATGTTATAGAAATAGATGTTGATGTTATATAGTTCTTAAATTCTAGTCTAGCACTGTTTTGTTGACTGCTTCACTTCTTTCAAACTATGTAAGCAAGTTCTGTACTGTAACACTTACTTACTCACACTCCCTCTGCAGGCAATATATTAGTCTCAATCTATAGTAGTTCTTAACAGAGTTTCTAGGCTCCAGAATTTAGAAAATGAAGCTGCGTATGTAGCAGGTGCTAACAAGTTATTCTATGTCAGCCATTCAACTTTGACCTACAACTAGTAGGTTTTAGGCTTAGTTGAAAATGGCGTCTGGACCTAAAGCAGCTGAAATCCTACCGCATGGGTATAGCTACATATTAGTCTAATTCTATACAGTATAGCGTACTTAGATGCACCCAGGAAGTGGGTGCGGCTCCCCTCTTATCTTCGGTTGGAGTTTTTTCACTCGGGCTGCATTCAGGGGGGTGGGGTAGGATCATTTCCTTCCCAACACTATCTCATTCGCCCTGGCTTACTGGCTCCATTGAAACATTCTGGATGCAGTCTGAATTAATTCATAATACCCACCACATCCAGATTTATAAATGCCTTTTATATATTTTTCAGCGTGCATGCATGTTTCATAAATATCATCACCCCTTTACAGTCCGATCTTCAGGACAGGCCCCTTCTTTGCATGCGAATTAAAAAAACTCCCCACCTGTCAGTTTCTAAGTATTTTATAGAACACTGTGCGTGAATTGCATTTATGTTTCATGTGGTGATTTTATCATTTCATCTTTCTTCGTGTGTGCAAATCTAACATGTATCAACTTTAAACAGAAAGTAACAAAAAGTTAACATGTACCATTCACATTTAACTACACTGGATACATATAAAACGTCAACATCGCCCCCAGTTCGCTGCACCCCCAGTCACAAATATGGCATGCACAACATGAACCCCTCTTTATCGTTGGAACCTTTACTGATCACCTTAACATTTTATGTTACGGCTCATTTTTGTCCATATGTATGGTAGGGAGGAGGGGCGGAACGCTGCTTGTGCTTCCCCTGCCTCCCTTCCTCTCTGCCATACATATGCCCCGGCATTTGCGCTGGCGTGCATTTTCCTGCCGGTGCAAGTGCTGGGGATGCCTGTGGAGATGCTCGCATGGTAGGCAGCATTAACGCATTTGCACAGCATAGTGGAAATGTGCAAGGCAAAAGGCGATGTACACGCGTGTATGCTACCTTTTGCCCTGCACATTTGCGCTCTGCCGTACAAATGACCAACATTTTGAAGCGGGAGCCTTCTATGCGTATGACTACAAGTAACCACTCCCTGCTGCTAAATTACAATTTGGAGCTAAATGAGCTCCCTAGTCTTTTGATGGCACTATCTGGAAATGCAGTATGTAACTTGCCTTTGATGGCTAAGCCTGCCAGACCTGTGAGAACCTGAGCCTATCATTGCAGTAACACTTACATGATTTGAGGAGCAAAGCCTATCATAATAATATCTGACAGTCACAAATAAGGAATGCCTGGCAAATGCCTTCACTATGCACATACAAAAGCCAAAACTATTTGCTTGTCATATTTGTGGTAACAATGTTTTAGACGGGTTTGAGCTTGGCAATCATTGTAATGCATCATGTCCATGAACAGTTGCAACAGATTTATCATGCATGCTATTCCAAGGAAAAAGCACTCCCTCTAACCTGCCAGGTTTCTGTGACTCTTTTCTTTTCTTCGACCACCTAAAGATGCCATTGAAGTTCAAGAAGGTGACACCCGAACGGTTGTTGAGAAATTATCAGAGCAATACACCAGCACTACACGTTTTCAAGAAACCAAAGCCAAATTGGAAAAGATGTCAACTGGGAAAAAAGTGAAGACCAATATTTTTACCAGACAGATAACGTACAACACATCATTCTTTCATCAGGTGATGTGGGTGTCCAAGCGCACAATCAAAAATCTGTTGGGGAACCTTCAATCCTCAGTGGCTCAGGTAACATTACTAAGTCTTTTAGCAGAATACACTGAAATTGATCTGTTCATGTACTTCCTTTACGCAGATTTCATCCATCCAGCACCACAGTTTGATTTGTACGGACGGACTTCTACAACACTTTGCAAATGTGTCATTTGTGTAAGTTCAACATTGCCATAGCTTAGAAGAAGAGAAGCACAGAGAAGAATAAGAAGAATGCCACACAGCATGGAGTTAAAAAAAGGGGTGGGCCCTGTTAATGGAAAGTGTAGTTGTGTAGACTAAGATTGTAAGGAGTATTTTAGTAATAGGTGCCAAAGGACGCTAGTCTAAAAAAGAAGGATGTGGATTCACAGGTGGTTCCCTACTTTGGTTGTGTGCTGCTTTTGCCATCCTGCTGGTCTTTAAATAGCACAACATTGTTGATTGTACTGGAATAAGGGGCACTTCATAAAATGATACAGGCTCGGAATACAAAGGTAAATTTGCCACACTCATTCTAATTGCACATCAACCTACATGCAAGTGCCCTTATGCACAGAAGAGACTTGTGTGTTGGAGGATTGCTCGGCTGTTGTCTTTCCTTGAACATACCTTAGCAAAAAACACTTAGCATTCCCATCACAATAATCATATTTCTCCCCACCTTCCAGCAAATCTGCTACAAAAAATCACGTCTTCCTTCTCGTACCTCTTTAAGCATCACCGCCTCGTCCAATCTCTTTATATTTTCATCTCGTATGAAGGATTTCCCAAAATGGTCTTCTCTCTCCTCTGTCTTTAAGCCGGAGTCCTTCTCCCAGAGAGTCAATCCACACCACAGAGTTTGCCCTGTCATTCCACCCCTCTCGTCCAATGCAATGTAATTTGTCATTTGTAAAGCGCCTTTTCCCAGGAGTATGGTCTCTGCGTGCTGTTGGTGACCTACCTAGGGGGACCAAAGTCCAAGGTATGGGAAATATGTCTGAAGATTTTAGAATGCATGTGTGCATTTTAGCCAATATGAAGGTGGGTAGGTGTGACCAAGTCCCTGTTAGCTACACCTGTAGAGCTGGCATGTGGATAGGGGCTGTGAGATAGTCTGGCGAATATGAGAGATCAAGCGACTCGTTATGTGTCCAGCTGGACCGAATCTTTGACACGGGGATAGCTGCATTCCTATTCAGAAGTGTTGTGCGATGTGTCTTAAAGTAGTGTATGATAGCAGATGCGTGCAAGTGGGTGGTCGTGATTTCGGCTATCTTCCATAAGCATGGAGTGTGATACGCATCTGTGTGTCCTGGCTGGTTTCTTGGTTTTGTAGATTCTGTCCTGGGGTCTACTGGAGTTTCAATTTCTCAGCTGTTCACTACATTTCATGCCAGGTTCATTGCTGCTGTGGCCTACCTGAGAGGATGCTAAATAACCCATATTTCGGAGGCTTGGAAGGCGAAGGATGAACCCCCTATTGTTGTCAATTTGAAGGGATGGATCACAAGGAGGAGTGCAGTGCCTGATTGCAAGTTTCTATTGGGTTGGTAATAGATGAGTTTCTGTTGAAGGTATTCTGGGCCTGTCTTGTGGAGGGCACAGTGTGTGATGCACATGGCTTTGAAAGTGGCTTGTCGCCCAACAGGGTACCAGTGGAGGACACAAAGGGCGGGTGTGATGTGCTCTCCGGGGCTACAGGCCAGGAGGAGCCTAGCTGTAGTGTTTTGGACCCATTGGAGCTTTCTGAGTTAATATGCGGGGGCGCCCAGGTAAAGTGAATTAGCCTAGTGTAGGCCTCTTCAGACAGTAGAGGAGACCTTTATATCGCATAGAGCCCCTTGGGGAAGTTGGCATAAGTGACAAGCTATACATGCTTTATTTGATAAAAGGGCACCTTGTTGTTTCTTTAAACATCAGTTCCCTCCCACCGCAGTATCTGACTTTCCAAAAATGATGTCTTAACAACTTTTTTTACACTCCTCTCTTCTTTCTATATTTACATTTAATTGTCATCAGAATTCTCTGCTGTTTTTCCAACCAATCTATGGGAACATTTTCCCCTTTTACCCACCCTCTAGTTTCTCTTTTTGTCAGATCCTTTTTTAGGGTGACTAGATAAAAAAGTCCTACTTCTATGTTTCTTATCTGTTGCAGGGTGTGTGTTCCAGGCACACTTCTCTCATTGGAGGGGAGCGACCAGGGAGGAGAAGGGTGAGGAAATGAGGGCGTGAAAAGCCTTCACAAATAGGAAGAGTCGCGCCAGACCCCGATATCTGAATCGGATCCGTCAAAAATCAGGAACGCAGCCACCCGCCCATTCAATCCCGGGACAGGGTTCATTAAATTAAAAAAGTCTCGGAACCCCGGGACACAGGGTGATTTCCCCAGACTGTCCCAGAAAAAACTCATAGGAACCCTCCCTAGATGGTGTTCCTCTGTCCCTGAAACATCCAACCATTTACAGGAATATTTCACAAACTCATCCATCTCATCAATAATCTTGATTTTTGTTTTAAACTTTATTTGTAGTTGCTTGACATAACAGCAGACATGGATGAACAGTTAATTACACATTGCTCAGCGCAGTCATAAAGCATAGGTAAGTAGTACATTATTTATTTAGCCCCTGTGGGGGGTTTCGGCTAAGTAGTTAGGCATATAGATGATCATGCCTCATCCTTAAATCAACATTTCCGGATGCTTGGCCGCCAGTTTTAAGTAAATAGGAACAGAAGGGGGACCATATATCAGCAGGTTTGCAGGTGGGTGGTTGCATGGTGGCCCAGCGCCCCTCAGTGTCCGAGGCCCAAGTGACAGCGTGAAGTCATTGGTCTATAGTAGTGAAAAAAGTTCTCATCTACAGCAACAACATACAGCGTACAGCCAGAATCATACACATCCCGCCCAGTTTCCTATACCCTCGTCGGAGTCCAACAAACTCATGAAACAGGCATGTACTCGGCTCAGGCACCAATGAATAATCCAGTATCTCAGACACAGCCACGCAGACACTCTCCCAGAACAGCACAAGCCTCAGGCACAACCAGAGCATATGGAAGTACCCAGCCATGTCAGCCCGACATCTAGTACATAGTGGAGAGCGATCATGTGACATCAGGTGCAGTCTAGGATGGGTAGAGCGGTACCTGTGTAGGACCTTAAATTGGATAAATCAGAGTCTGGAGTTAAATGACACTGCTTGTGTAAATAGGCACATGGGTTCCCAAGTGTTGTCAGTGATATCCACTCCTAGGTCTCTGCTCCAAGCTTCCCGAAGTTTGTGCAACGGACCGGCCCTGTAGCAAGTCGTACATTCTCGATGTCTACCGATGGCCAGTGACCCCTCCAGAATTAGGGTCAAGAATGTATCATCTGGAGGCAGTGAGAGAAACTCATCCCATCTGGTCCTAAGTGCTTGACACAGACCAGTATTGTGCAGCCACCCGGAGGAACGAGCCCCCAGGGTCCTGGGTATGTCCCCCCCTTCAATTAAGAAGCTCAACACATAGACGTCCCGCAAGCTAACAAATCTGTTCTCAGCCCAGCTGTGTGCGGCTGCTTTGCTATCGAGGGTGTCCCCGGCAGGCAATTCCACAGGGGGAGGTCTCTGTGGAACGGGTAAGGCTTCTCGACAAGCCTACAGATTTTTCCCCATACAAGTACCGTGGCAGCGACTTGGTCCATGACCTCAAGAGTGCGGATCAATGGGGGCAGTATCAGGGATATCACATCTCGGGTCCCGGCCGCCTGTCGCTCCAGCTTAACATGTGGGAGCAGACTGTCTACGTGAAACCAGTACGCTGCATATTGTGCATGAGCCATGATCCATCACCACTCAAAGTTGGGGACGCCCAGTCCCCTTTGTCCATATGGTCGCGCCAGCCTATCCCATTTCAGCCGTACGGCTCCAGCATGCCATAGAAAGCCATTGTTCACACTGTTCAGTTTCACAAACAGATTGGCACCTAGCCATAGCGGGACATTCAGAAACTTGTACAGAAGCGGTGGGAGTACCACCATTTTCAGAAGGGCAACCTGGCCTGCAGTTGTAATCGGTAATCTCGACCAGCTGTCTAGTTTCCGGAGCAGGGTGTCAGGCACACCCCGCAATTATGATCGTATAGCAGAGATTTGTGCCGTGTGACGGTGACACCCAAGTATTTGATCTCCATCAGGGACCATGCAAACCCCGTGAGTGCCTGTGGTGCTACAGTGTCATCGGTACCCGGGCACAGCTTGGATTTAGTGCAGTTGACCTTGAGTCCCAACAGTGCCCCAAACAGGTGAACATCACGCATGATCGGGGACAGGTCCACTGCAGGGTCGCGGACACATAGCAATGCGTCATCTGCGTGTAGTGACACAATTTCTGGGGCACCCGCTAGTTGAACTCCCCTGCCTGCATGTCGTTGTCGAATCCGTTCGGCCAGGGGCTCCATAACCACAGCAAACATCAAGTGAGAGAATGGGCAGCCCTGTCTGGTCCCCCTGGTATTATCAAACAGAGCGGACTGCAGGTCGCTCGTACAGGCTCTTGCCATAGGAAGTGTATAAAGCAGCTTCACCCATGAGATGAAATGGGGACCAAAGTTACTTTTCTCAAGTACAGCCCACAGGAAACTCCAAGACACAGAGTCAAGGGCCTTTTGGATGTCCAGTGCCGCTGCCACTGCCTGTGCCTCTGGGTCTACACGTGTCAAGATGTTGAACAGTCACCGTAAGTTGAGTGCTGTAGACTGTCCCAGAACACATCCTGACTGGTCCGGTTGGAAAATATGGGTCATGTAGGGAGTGAGGCGGAGTGCTAATACCTTAGCAGATATTTTCACATCACTATTTATCAGTGAGAGGGGGCGGTAAAAACCACACTGTGTGGGTGGTTTGTCTGGTTTGAGCAGCACTGTTATGACTGCTTCTCGCAGCATAGGAGGGCAGACCACCAGCGCACAAGACTCGTCCCTTACGGATACCAATCGAGGAGGCAGTCAGCTCTTAAAGCACTTATAGATATCCATGGTTAGGCCATCAGATCCCAGAGCCTTGCCCGATGGAAGAGCTTCAATAGCAAGCAGTATGTGCTCTCAGGGCATGGGCCTGTACAGTGCTTCCCTGGCTTCATCAGAAAGCACCGAGAGTGGAAGATCCTCAAGAAATGCCTCCACCTCGGATATAGGTGCTTCGTCCCTGTTGGCATATAGCGATGTGTAAAATGAGCGGAACACCTCGTTAACCGCAGACGCTGTGTGTATCAGCGATCCATGGCAGTCTTCCACAGATGAGATATGATAAACACCGTTCTCCTGGCGTACCAGTCTGGCAAGACGTCTGCCAGGTTGTTCGCTTCACTGTACTGTCACACAGTCCACAGGTCATCCAGGTACTTGCACTCGCGGTCAGCATATTTCCTAAAGTTGTTTAGCGCGCCCCCGATCTCACCTTGTTTGGTTGTGGAGGGGGACAACGCATATTGCGTCTCCAGATGGGCAAGCAGAGTTTCACATTCAAAGATATCACAGCAGATAGTCTTAATAATACTGGCCTCTTTGGAGAGGGACATGCCTCGAATGCATACTTTAAAGCGTCCTAGAGTGCCAGTATTAAGTTCAAAGTATTCATCAATACATGACCCCATCTTGGATTCAAAGAACGGGTCCAGTAATGCCTGTGGCTTGAGCCGCCAAGGGCGCAGTGCCGCAATCACTTTATTCCATATTAATGACACAGTTATTAGAGAATGATCAGAATATGTCCTAGGCAATATGGCTGCGGCCTCTACTTGACCAAAGAGGACATCAGAAACCAGCCACCTTTCAATTTGCAAGTGTAAATCATGTAATGAAGAACAGAAAGCGTATTCCCGGGACTGAGGGTGCAGCAGCCTCCAAACGTCCAAAACCTGGAGCCTGGTCTGCTCCTCAAGAATCACCTTAGCAGCTCTGGACAATTGTCGGGCTCTGGATCCTCTCTTGTCCTTGGCAACATCTATTATAGGATGGGTATCAGGGGGTATTGTGTTAGTGTATAAGCTATCTGTATCTAGAAATCAGGATCGTACACATTGGGACCACAGTCATTGACCAGAAACACCTCCCGCTCCATCAGTATCCCATATAACATGACGTATCTATATGGGTCTATATGTGCAGCTTTATGCGTGTATCTAACCGACTTATGAAGATGGGTCATTACTCCGCTCTGGGTGGAGTAAGTGGTGTAGTTCCACTGTGTTCCCCAATTCCTGGCAAACTAGTTGCAGCCCATTGCCACTGAATGCGTCTCGTGTAGAAACAGGACTTGGGCCTTGTGCCGCTAAACATACAGCTGAAGTTTGCACATCTTCACCGGATTAGCAAGCCCCCTAGTATTCCAGCTCATGCATAACAGCCCTTCACCCCCCATCTAGCCAATACATAAAAACATTCAGCAGCCCAGGCTGGGACGAGAGCATTTCCCTCAGCAGCGTCAATATCACAGGATTTGGTCCACATCTCACCACTACATGTAAGTAAAAAAGTTTTTTGGAACCCCTTATCTGTCCCACCCACCCCCTCCCCCACCCCTCTCCCAATCAGAGGAGTGAAACCCTCCAACCCCAATCATTACAAAAACCATAGCGACTATACATGTGGAGTGCACAGCAGAGGCAGCCCGGCTTCAACATCACTGAGCGTAACAAGGATACACAATCAGGTGTACAGAACCAATTAACTTTGTAAGATCGCAGAGGCAGCAGAGGACCCTATGAGGATCCCAACCATTTGAGTCAACATTTTGAATCAATATATTGACCGTGCCCACCAGGGGCACAGCGGGCGCACTCTAAATCAACCATGTCAGTTTTACTGTATCTACCCTGGGAAGTGTTCCTCTATAAATGTTATAGCTTCTACAGGGATAGTACAAAAGTAATCCCTCTCAGAGTGTTCGATCCAGGGTTTAGCAGGATACAGCATGGCGTACTTGACACCCAAGTAATGCAGCCTTTTCTTGACAGATAGGAAGGATTTTGGTTCCTGCTGCACAGTGATTGGGAAAATCGGGGTAGAGGTGGATTCTGGTGGAGCCCAGCAGTAGCTCTCCCATGGCCCTGGTGGTGCGCAGCAGAGCATTCCTTCACGGTAGTTCAGGACACCTGCTATAATTGGACGGGAGGGCTCCGGGCTTGGGTTTCACCGCCAGGGAGGGGTGTGACCGCTCAATCGCAAATTGTGTAGAAAGTTTAGGGCTATCTAGAAGAGACAGTAGGGTGCAATCTAGGAATTCATAGGTTCATTGGTGTTGTTTTATGGCACCCCTATTATATGTAAGTTATTACGCCATGATCGGGACTCCAAGTCTTTGTTCTTCCTGACCATGGATTGCACCTGTCAGGATAATTTATTGACCTCTGTTCTGAGCGCTGTGACGCTATCTTCCGTTGAGCTAACCCTAGTTTCCACCTCCGAAACACCGCTGTCACTTTTTAAATACGAGCCTTGATGGAACTGATAGTGCCACTCATATTGTCTAGTTTAGTGTGCGATGTAGCGAACCCTTCATGCATTTACTGCATCATGTGTTGTAGCTCTATGGGCTCACCAGATGTAGATAGGTCGCCGTCCGTCGCCACCGTCGCCTCAGGGACCTTGGGTGCCGCGTTAGTCAACATATTGATGGAGCTTTGTCGTCATGGCAGCACCACGTTAGTTGCACAGGGTAGCAGGTCTCAATGGGGCACCCAGCAAGGGGGCAGTGGCATCAGTAAATTCAGTGGACTACGCCTAAGCGATCCTTCCGGTGTGTAATGGGCCTCTGAGTACAGGGGTGAAACTCCTCACCCAGGCTGATGGCAGCGGGGCAGCACCAGGCAGACTCTCGCAGGTGGTTCCTCGCAGCAGGTGTATGGGGGTCAGGGGATTCCCACCACAAGGCCACAATGGTGTGGCAGAAACCAGTTTCTATTTATGTTCCGGCTAGTGCAGGACACATAGGCCAGGCTGCCATACGCACTGCGTGGGGGGGAGCGGGGTAGAGTGCAGAGTTATTGGTGGTAAATATGGTCTCCTCCCCCACTCACCGCACCATCAGCTGATAGGGAGCCCAGGCCGACACCCCCACCAGCAGGACGGGTCAGATCCTCACGGTGCCTCAGCTCAGAAGAGCCACACAGCAGCAACCAGCCATCTCAGCACTGTAGGGGGGGGTTCAACGCCGCCTCCAGGCCACGCGCCCCAGATTGACCCAAAGGTACTGCTGCAGGTCACCTTCTCTCGGTATATACTCAGGGTAAGCCTATGAAGCCACCCGCCAAGGAGTGTATTGCAGGTGGCGGGATTGTCTGCAATGGAGGCCACCCCCGTGTAGCACATACCACCCGCCTCCGGGACTCGGCTCCTCACTGCAGGAGTTAGGGTTCAGTCGGGTGCAGAGCACACAAGTCTCTTACCTGAAGTGCTCTAGCCGACAGCGATGAGCGCAGCCGGTGTAGCCACTGCAGGCGGCCGGGGGTCGGAGTGCGAGGCGCCTGGCTTGGCAGTCTCCCACACAGCCGCCCAATAAACACCAGTGCAGCCGGCGCAGCAGGCCCCAAGCTCCGGCACTGGGGTACGTTAAGCGCACAAAGTTCGCTGGTGGTTGGCCAGTAGTCTCAGCAACCAGTGGAGCTGGGTACACAAAGCACTGTACAACCCAAGTAGCAGAATGCGCCATGGAAAGCAGCTGTGTTGAGGAGCTTGCATCTCAGGCAGCCATCCTTGTTTGCGTGCAACAGCGCCCCCCATAATATTGATTAAATACATTTCATTCCAAACACCATCTTGCTGAAAATACACTGCCTCTACAAACAAATCAACTCATTTTTAAACACCCAATATTCATGTTCATATAAAATCCGGACACCTCTATATTCAACTCTTTCCAAACTCTGTCTACCACCACTGATTTGTTTCCCTCACTTCAAACACTTCTAGGCAACAGCTGCAACAAATCCTTTTCACGCAGTTGGATTGTTGGTACATTTGCCATGTTCCTCACCCTCTCCATCTCAAACTGTACTGGCCACTGTTAGCACCATCTCACCCCACCCCGGTTCAGGCCATAGCATTTCCACATCAAAGCACAAGATCTACTCCATCTGTCTTCTTTATCACCTGATTCACTGACCACTCGACATTTGAAAGGCCTAAAATCCACATCTCTTTCTTCACTGCCTTTTCTTCTGGCATCACCACTAAAACAGATACACACATTTCAAATTCAACAGCCGTGCAATTTAGGTAATTACCGAATTTGACACAAATATCATTGACACATCTCAGACATTCACCTTCTCAACCACTGAAAAGGTTGGGAAGGTGCAGGTCTGAGGGGTACCAGGGATAGCATTTCTCTAGTCCCAAACCCAACTTAATAACGGGCAGTGCAAAAGGAGTAGGTTCATAGGACAGGAAAACTCCTCCTCTGGATCCTAATGGAAACTACACTAAGGAAAATCAAGAAATAGTCATAGGCACCCCTCTGCAAGAACAAACACGATAAATGACTTGTTTTTTGGGATGGTACCCACTCGAGAGTCCGCAACCACAATTTAGCTCACTGTACCTTTCACAGAAGGGAAATAACAATTTTCATATCAGTCTTCGTTCCACCCACATGGGCAGTCCAGCACCGAAATGCTGTGGCAATTTTCTTCTGAACAAGAGTACCAACAGCAACCCCAGACATGTGTTTCAGCCTTGTTGGGCCTCATCACTGAGGTGGAACTGTGCCTCTCCGAGCACAGTGAGCAAGGGGTCCACATCTGGATAACCCTAGGTAACATTCATGGACCAAAAGTAACCCTGGGTAACTGTTGTTCTGCATTTCTTTGCCTTTTCCACACACGTCTGAGGAGAC
This sequence comes from Ambystoma mexicanum, assembly GCF_040938575.1. Lineage (NCBI taxonomy): Eukaryota > Metazoa > Chordata > Amphibia > Caudata > Ambystomatidae > Ambystoma > Ambystoma mexicanum. The sequence goes on along the minus strand of NC_090937.1, from coordinate 94,708,684 downwards.
CCCTCTTGAGGTTCTACAGGACTTAATGTGGTGCTGCATTCTGGGCTAGACTTAGGTATGGCTCAGATGGGATGTCTCACAAGGTAAAACAGTTATTGACCAGATGCATTCAAGGCTGGCTCCCTTCCTACTTTGCCCTTATCTCCCTGTCTTAGTGTCTTGGCTCTAGAATCCCCAAACCCAGCCTCACTTTCCACCCTGCTGTTCTTTGGTGGGTTATCCAGGGAATTCTCCCTTTACAGCCCCCAGGCCTAGAATCACCAAACTTGTAGGGGCACCGAGCCTTGTTTACTAAAAGGTATGTTCCATCATTTTTTGTTATAGGGTGTGTCTGTACCAACCAGGGATTTGTAATGCCAAAGGAACAACAGAGAAACACACACTATTTTCTCCTCCTTTTGTTATAGTGATTTTAAAAAATAGTAGTTTATTCGTGAACCTTGTAGATACTTCCTACTTTGCTGTTCAGTGAAAACTCCAGACATTTCTTATAGAAAAATGTCAATTTTAATGTTTGTTGTTTGCCCAACACATATACATTATTTCTGATGCGTACATTATAGAAAACAAAATACATACCTTCATACATGTTAAGTGCAAAACAGGGGGTTAGTAAAAGTGCTTATTCTTACAGTACAATCAATTTTCATGGCTTGCTATCACAAGACTCTACAGGGAGTATGATATATCACAACACTTAGTAATTTTCTTGACATGAGGTGTAATTATTTATATTGGTATAGTGGAGTTTAACAAAACACTCTCATTTCCTAGTCATTCCATTCTTTGTATAATATCATATCTTTTAACTTCCCTCGTGATCAAATATTTCCTCATATCTCTCTGTTTCTGTGACCAAATTTCAAAAACATCAATCGGATAATAAACGATGCCAGCATTAATGCGTTTCGGCCCTTCTTAAAAATTCTGTTCATCCACCACGGTTTTTGTAGATAGATAATTCGGCCTTCATAAGGACAGTAGTTGATTCTCGAAAATTCATGAACCAATGATCTAGCTCATGGGCTACTTCATTATGTCTCTACAAAATATTAAAAAAACAAGAATCGGTTGTAGAGTCACTCTGGTTATATTACACCATGCCAAACGGCAGTCACAAGATTAACACTAACCTTATTCTCTAATAAGGGGAGTTTGGCTAGTCTTTATAGCGGATTCTTATTGCAAACTCCGTAAGGCGAAAGATAGACTTTTTTTTTTTACTACTTATAGCATATTACTGATCACCGAAATGTTCTGTAAGAGAATTATGTGTTTTCAATAAAATTACCTTTTTGCTTTGCTTGCTTCCAAAGCCTTTTACCGGCAGCATTTGATAGTCACACTGCTTCAGGTTTTCAAATGGAACCCATTCACGCACTTCGTCACCTACTTAGCATAAATTAGTATATATCTGTTTTAAAATGCGGGTGTGTGTTTCATGTTGTTTTATTTTCTCTGTCTTAATTCACTCAACGCAACCTAATTCCAAAAATGATCCAGGCGTGCATGCTTTAGTTAAAAACTCTACACTAGTTGCAATCTTACTGTAAGCCTCATCTTCTATTTTGTAACATCACATCGCCCATTCTGTTCATTAACCTGCTTTTCACCTCCATTCTAACGCCCCTAACATAGCGCTACATCTTGATTCCCCATCTGTGTTGTGTGGGGTCCACTGTGAGCTGATATGTTACTTCCTCACAAGTGACTGTGTCTATCCCAAGGTCCCAAACATAGCGCTGTTGGAAAATCACTTCTGTGCTGGATGCGCTGGACACGAGGATGCCAAAAACCTCAGCTATTTGTGTCAATACTAGTGCACCAATCCGTCATCTAAACTTTCTAATATGCAGTGTATCTGCTGTTAGGCTAATGCATATTCCTTTTCCAAGTTTTGTGCAAAGACACCCCGGGTATACCTGTTATATACATTTTTTATGCGGAAGCTATTCGCTTTTAACCGTCAAATGTTAATTAATACTTTATCGCGTAACAGAGACCTTCAAACTGAGTCTAGCATTGGCCCCAATAGTCCGCCTGATATTCTACGTGTCTCTTCTTTTTCCAAAGCATCGCAATGTATTGGTCAATTGTAATGTGTTCATGAATCAGTCCTCTGACATTTATAATACGTACACAGTTGGCCAGCTCTCTCAGAGCATAATCCAGCACCGTGGCCTCTCCTCTTGATTTTGTTGTTTCTGGTCACAAGGTGACCATGTTTAAAGAACTTCAGTGACATGCTGCCTACTGCTTGGCTATGCAGACTGCCATCTTAGAAAGGGGTGCCAAACAGCGCTTACAAATTTGCATCCATACCCGATTATTCATTTTTCTCGAATTCTCACTGTGAACTAATAGTTTCCCTTGTAGTTTTTGTCTTTTGTACTGCCAACATGAATTATCATATGCCACCTTGTATCTTGCAACTTCAATGAAAGTGTCCTCAATATTGTTTTGGCCAACCAGCCTCCATTTCAACGTACCCAACTACCCACCTTTCACCTTGAGGGAAAATCTTGAGAGGTTGTCACATCTTTCCCCTATTCCTTTGCTCCACTTTATTCTCAATATAGCTTAGGCCCATTGTCTCTGTTCTCAGAAAACAGCACATTGTACAGTTTCTTTTCTAGGAAACAGAGCATGCTGCATAATTTGACACATTGTACTTAGAACAACACAACCTGTGTCTTTCCCCAGTAACAATACATGTTTGTGGGGCATTAACTGCTGTTGCTTGAAGGAGGACTTTGAATTGTCATGAGCTCTAAGAGGCTGAGCCAGGTAGGCCTAACATTCTGGTCTCAAAAGTTCCTCCTTTGACGGCATCTGGCATCACATACAAGCTTCCTACTATAGTCACAGAAGAGTTTCCTGTGGGCCCCTTGAAAGCCAAAAAGAACATTAACAGTTGCAGGGACCGTTAGACCAAAGTATGATAGCTCAGCATGACCGCAACAAACATCCAAGATTTTCTGTGCGGTTCCATGTCATTTTGCCGACACCCGTTTTTACGATGGGTGTTTACCGCAGGAGTTTTCCCGAAAAAACACACTGGGAGATTTCAACATCTGGTTCGAAGAAGAAAACATCGATTCACCCAAATCTCTAACAAATCAGCTAGAAATTATGCATCTACAACAATTGGTGAATGGAGCAACACACAAATCAGGCCACACCCTAGATGCAATCTTCTGAAACAAAAACCTGATCAAAACTGCACCCCTAATGCAAATCCTCTGGGCTGACCACCTCATAATACCCTTCATGATCCACCTGCCAAAGTGAATACTAACCAACCTCCCAAAAAATCCTCAAATTAAAAGAAAAACTGGAAATCCATCAACATTGCGAATCTAAGCACCAGATTGGAAACCACAACACCACCAATCACTGTCTGTCTTAGACTCATCCAGCATAGAAGAAAGAACTAAGACAATCAAAAAATGTATCACAAAAACCCTCAATGACTTTGCACCAGAAAAAACATTCACACTGTCATTAAAGAAATCAATGGTGAGATGGTTCACATCTGACTTCTGAGCACTGAAGAACAACAAAAGAAAACTGGAACAAGAATGGAGAAAAAACTATGATCACCAGAAAAAATTAAATGCTAAAGACCAATAAACCATACAAAGCTGAAATACGTAAAGCAAAAAAGACATACAACAAACAGATCACAAATTTAAGCAACACCCAGAAACTGTCAGAATGTACCAAAGTATTAACTGAAAAGGATACAATACTCAAAAGGATACAGGAGGTAGGGTCTTCCGGATCCCTGTTCACACGATTTGATAGTCGTGAAGTCAATTGAAGACCTTCCAAATGATACAACCCTCTGGCTGATAAAACAGGCAGAGCGATGGATCACTGGAAAGGGCGTGGGTAAGGTATAGAAAGCCAGCCTAGGACAAATTAAAGTATCATGAATAACTGCTCCAACCTGAGTATGATGAATTAGATAATGACAGGAATGTTCACACTGACCTTTAGATTTGGGTAGAATAATCCAGAAGTCTCTTGATGGATTTGAATGAAGAACAAACGACAAGGAAGGGAAAATTAGTAAGGGAGACTTATCCCGAACGGAACGAGGCTCACGCTAGATACGGGTTGAATTCACCACAGGATAGCGTCCAAAGTTCAGTTCAATGTCACCTTCCAATAATCCTTGAAAGGCTTCCTTCCCACTATAGGGATCAATCCTTCTGTTAATTCCACAGATGCAGGAGTTAGAAGTACACGCGGTTATAAACAGCCGCGAAGAAAACAACGTTTGAAGACAACGTGCGCGTGTGGATTTTACACGCGGGCAGGATTCGCGCAGTCTGGGCCAGCCGCGTGTGAAGACAACGTGCGCGTGTGGATTTACACGCGGGCAGGATTTATGCAGTCTTGGCCAGCCGCACTTGAAGACAGAGAGCGCGTGTGGATTTTACACGCGGGCAGGATTCACGCAGCCTTGGCCAGCCGCACTTGAAGACAGAGAGCGCGTGTGGATTTTACACGCGGGCAGGATTTACGCAGCCTTGGCCAGCCGCACTTGAAGACAGAGAGCGCGTGTGGATTTTACACGCGGGCAGGATTCACGCAGCCTTGGCCAGCCGCACTTGAAGACAGAGAGCGCGTGTGGATTTTACACGCGGGCAGGATTTACGCAGCCTTGGCCAGCCGCACTTGAAGACAGAGAGCGCGTGTGGATTTACACGCGGGCGGTGTTCCCGCAGTCCGGAACAGCCGCGTTTAGAGACAGCGTGCGCGTGTGGAATTACACGCGGGCAGGATTTACGCAGTCCGGGCCAGCCGCGTTTAAGACAGAGTGTACGTGTGGATGTACACGCGGGCAGGATTCCCGCAGTCCGGACCAGCCACGCTTGAAGACAGAGAACGCGTGTGAATTATCACGCGAAGGAATAGCTCCAGGAATCAGCGTGTGGCGGAACACACGCTATTGAAGGCCCAAAAGTAGCTGTAGAAATATGCCAGGATGCAGATCAGAGGTTCAGCTACACAACGCCAATAGATTCGATCAGAAGCAGCGAGTGAGGTTTCTACGCTGCTTAAATACGTAATACCGTAGTTCACGTGACGAAGCAAAAGTCACGTGAAGTTAGCGACGTGAAAAGTGCAAACGTCGTTTTCCCGGTAACGTATCGAATAACCTCCATTTGGAGTAGAACGGTCTAGCTGTTCTACGAGCGTAGCATTCAGCATGCATGACAGTGCCATCCCCCAAAGGGACAACCTCTCCCCTTCTTGTGTGAAAGCGCTTCAATAGAGCAGGAGCATGAATATTAGAAAGAGGTTCCCAGGACCTATCTTCGGGACCATAGCCCTTCCAATCCACCAGATAATATGGTCTACCAGAACGTAGTTTCATATCCAGTATGTCTTGTACCTCGTATTCATCAGAACCCCGCACAGAAATAGCAACAGGCCGTACAGGCAGTCTAGTAGCTTCAGAGAATGGCTTAATGAGTGACACGTGGAATACAGGATGCACCCGCCATCGTTGTGGCAAAGCCAGACGTACAGCAGCAGGATTAAGAACTTGGAGCACTACATACGGACCGATGTATTTAGGCAACAATTTCTTTTTGCCTGGAATTCTTAAGTTCTTAGTGGATAGCCAGACTTTCATACCAGCCTTATAGACAGGTGCGGATACTCTATGAGCATCGGCATAGAACTTGTCATGTCGTTTAGCCTGCTCCAATTGCTGCTTCACCTTTCTTTGTAATCTCTTCAGATCACGAAAAGTACGGCCTGCGGCAGGCGTGTCCAAGGATAGACCGGAATCCAGAGGTATTGATCGGGGGTGTTGTCCATAGAGAGCATAGAACGGTGAAGTGCCTATGGCACTATGATAAGAGTTGTTATAGGCGAATTCAGCCGCCGGCAGTACCGTGAGCCAATCCGATTGGTATTGCAAACACAGACACCGCAGATATTGTTCCATAGTACAATTGACCCTTTCAGTCTGTCCGTCGGTTTGAGGATGATAAGCACTGGACATTCTATCATCAATCAGTAATGCAGATGTTAATGCTCTCCAAAAGCGTGACGCAAACTGTGAGCCCCTGTCAGTAATGATTACTGATGGTAGACCAAAGAAACGAAATATATGTTGGATGAATAGTTCAGCCAGAACAGCAGCAGTTGGTAAACCAATACAGGGAATAAAAAGAGCCAATTTAGTGAAATAATCCACTACGACCCATATGGTATCATATCCCTGATTTGGGGGGAGTTCTACCACAAAGTCCATAGATATCATGTCCCATGGTTTGTTAGGGACAGGTAGGGACTGGAGTAAGCCCACTGGTTTACCAGGAGTATTTTTACATTGGATACATCCAGAACAAGAAGATACATAGTTTATAACATCTTTTGCCATGGATGGCCACCAGCACCACCTTTTGAGCAGATCCAGTGTTTTCTTCCGTCCAGGATGGGCTGCAATCAAGGAATCATGATTCCATTTGAGGGCTTTATTCCGCATTGAAGGAGTTGGTAGATAAAGTACTCCTTGTGTGAATGGTAAACCGTTATGTACGTCCAGATTCATATCCTGGACTACTTGTGGATGAATTTTTACCCACTCTTGTACTTCGGTTTTTAGGGATGGTTGAACCGAACAACTACATATTACATGATCTGCCAACAGCTGAATCTGTACTTGTTTTTCTTCCTGCGCCTCTTCACTCATACGGGACAAAGCGTCCGACTTAACATGTTCTCGGGCAGGACGATAGGTGACCTGGAAATCGTATTGGGCAAAAAAGACATGCCATCTGGCCTGACGGGCCGTAAGGCATTTCATGGATTTGAATGCTTGGAGATTTCTGTGGTCAGAGTACACCAACACCTGTTGTTTGGCCCCAAGAAGATGATGACGCCATTCTCGGAAAGCATCTTTGATAGCCAGTAGTTCCCGCTCAGTGACGGTGTAGTTCCGTTCAAATGAGGTGAGTTTGCGAGAGAAGAAAGCCACTGGGTGTTCTTCCTTGGTTTCTGTGCAAACTTGTGAGAGTACTGCACCAATAGCGACACTGGATGCATCCGCTTCAACGACAAACTGGCGATCAGGATCCGGATGTTGAAGCACGGGTGCAGTGGTAAATGCTTCCTTCAGCTTTTCGAATGCTGCTTGGGCATGTTGGTTCCAACAGAAAGGAACTTTAGAACTAGTTAAAGCCGTCAAAGGAGCTACTGTTTTGGAAAAGGAATGGATAAATCTGCGATAGAAATTCGCAAAGCCTAAGAAGGACTGTAGTGACTTGACATTATGCGGAATCGGCCAATTCAAGACGGCCTTTACCTTGGAACGACTCATTCGAGCACCTAGATTGGTAATGTCGTAACCAAGGAATTCCACTTCCTGTGAATGAAAGACACATTTTTCGGCTTTCACATAAAGATGGTTCTCCCTGAGTCTTTGTAGGACTGTAGAAACATGTCTGACGTGTTCCGATAAAGATGATGAGTAGATCAGAATGTCATCCAGATAGATAACCACAAATTGGTCCATTATGTCTCTGAATATATCATTCATGAAGAATTGAAATGTGGCGGGAGCATTGCACAGACCAAAAGGCATCACCAAATATTCGTAAAGACCATACCGTGTCTTAAAAGCGGTCTTCCATTCGTCGCCTTCACGAATGCGAACCAAATTGTATGCACCTCGCAAGTCCAATTTGGTGAAATAACTGGAAGTGCCTAATTGATCCAATAGAACGTTTATTAGTGGTAAGGGGTATTGGTTTTTGATGGTGATATCATTAAGTGCCCTGTAATCAATGCATGGTCTGAGATCTCCCTCTTTCTTAGGAACAAAGAATAGAGGAGATGCAGCAGGTGATTGTGAGGGCCGTATAAAGCCCATTGCTAGCGCTTTATCAATGTATTCTTTTAACACAACATCTTCTTTAGGTGTTAGTGAATAAACACGGCCTGTAGGAATTTTGGCACCAGGAATCAATTCGATAGGACAGTCGTACTGTCGATGAGGAGGTAATTGTTCTGCCTGGCCTTTATCAAAGACATCAGCATAATCAGCGTATTCGCATGGTATGATATTGTCGCATTGATGTACGACGCTGATAGTTGAATCCTCCACCATAGAGGCCAATATGTGTTGTTTATTTGACACCTCCTGACTGGTAAAGCAATGTTCATTGCAATGAATCGAAGGATATTGGAGCGATCCCGAAACCCAGTCAACAGCAGGATTGTGAAGGGTTAACCATGCAAGACCAAGTATGATCTCGTACTGTGGAGCAGCAATAACATCGAAGATGATTTCTTCTGAATGATTATTTGATAACGTCATCTGAACAGGTACCGTCTCCTGGGTTACCATACCAGAAGTCAAAACAGATCCGTCCACGGTGTTCACCGTTTCAGGTCTTTTTTTGTTTACAAGGGGTAAGGAACAGTTCTTGGCATAAGTGATGTCTATGTAATTGCTGGTGGCTCCAGAATCAACCATGGCCTTGGAAACCACTTCTCGCTCATCACAACGTAACGTCACCTGAACTATTACAGGTGCATGTTTAGGAATGGTACTGGAGTCCGATGAAACACTCGACATAGGGACTCCTGCTATTGTCGAGTTTTGGCGTTTCCCGCACGCTTGATGGGTCTTTTAGGACATGTTGCCAATAAATGCTCGGAAGAACCACAGTACATACATAAGTGGTTTTTTCTTCGGTTCTCCCGTTCTGCATTGGACAATCGGCCTCTCACGGCGCCAATCTGCATGGGTTCAGGGTCGTTAGAGATGACTGCTGGTGTCTCTGACCGCCCCGAGACTGGCATGAAGGGCTTTTTCTCCCCCTTTCGAGCATTCCTTTGGGCGTCGATTTGTAGAACCAAATCGAGCAACTCAGGAAAACCCGTAGGAACCACAGGAACTGTAGATAAGGGATCTTTCAGTTCTTCAGAAAGACCCTTGTAGAAAACAGCCGTTTTCTTGCTGTCAGGCCATTGGGTTTCCGCCGTCAGTTGATTGAACCGGGCAACGTAAGACATAAGGGGTTGGTTGCCCTGTTGTAGGTTAAGCAACTCTAAATCTGTGGCTTGAGTAGAGTAACGCATGTCAAAGACTTTACTCATAGCAGTCAAGAGATCGTCACAATCGTACAACAAAGGGCTATTTGTTTCCAACAAAGGGTTAGCCCAAGCAGCAGCTGTGCCCCCTAAATGGGAAAGCACGAAGGCTGCTTTTGTGGTTAGATCAGGAAAAGATGTAGGACGGCAAAGAAAATGGAGTCGGCACTGATTTACAAAGGTTCTATAGGTTTTGGGATCACCCGTGAACCGTTCCGGAGGGGCCAAGGGAAACTGAGTGGGCATAACCACATTAATAGTTTCCTGTGGGGGTGCCGTAGTCCCAGATCCAGATGCAGTAGCCATCGGCGCCTGTGCTCCCTGAGGACTACCATGTAGGGCGTCTTGCATAACGTCCATACGGTGCCGTAACATGTCCTGTGCTGTAACCATTTCATTTCTCAAATCGCTGATCAACTGTGTCAAAACAGCTAAAGGATCCGTACGCTCCATGGCTTCTGATTCTGTCAGAATGTACCAAAGTATTAACTGAAAAGGATACAATACTCAAAAGGATACAGGAGGTAGGGTCTTCCGGATCCCTGTTCACACGATTTGATAGTCGTGAAGTCAATTGAAGACCTTCCAAATGATACAACCCTCTGGCTGATAAAACAGGCAGAGCGATGGATCACTGGAAAGGGCGTGGGTAAGGTATAGAAAGCCAGCCTAGGACAAATTAAAGTATCATGAATAACTGCTCCAACCTGAGTATGATGAAATAGATAATGACAGGAATGTTCACACTGACCTTTAGATTTGGGTAGAATAATCCAGAAGTCTCTTGATGGATTTGAATGAAGAACAAACGACAAGGAAGGGAAAATTAGTAAGGGAGACTTATCCCGAACGGAACGAGGCTCACGCTAGATACGGGTTGAATTCACCACAGGATAGCGTCCAAAGTTCAGTTCAATGTCACCTTCCAATAATCCTTGAAAGGCTTCCTTCCCACTATAGGGATCAATCCTTCTGTTAATTCCACAGATGCAGGAGTTAGAAGTACACGCGGTTATAAACAGCCGCGAAGAAAACAACGTTTGAAGACAACGTGCGCGTGTGGATTTTACACGCGGGCAGGATTCGCGCAGTCTGGGCCAGCCGCGTGTGAAGACAACGTGCGCGTGTGGATTTACACGCGGGCAGGATTTATGCAGTCTTGGCCAGCCACACTTGAAGACAGAGAGCGCGTGTGGATTTTACACGTGGGCAGGATTCACGCAGCCTTGGCCAGCCGCACTTGAAGACAGAGAGCGCGTGTGGATTTTACACGCGGGCAGGATTTACGCAGCCTTGGCCAGCCGCACTTGAAGACAGAGAGCGCGTGTGGATTTTACACGCGGGCAGGATTCACGCAGCCTTGGCCAGCCGCACTTGAAGACAGAGAGCGCGTGTGGATTTACACGCGGGCGGTGTTCCCGCAGTCCGGAACAGCCGCGTTTAGAGACAGCGTGCGCGTGTGGAATTACACGCGGGCAGGATTTACGCAGTCCGGGCCAGCCGCGTTTAAGACAGAGTGTACGTGTGGATGTACACGCGGGCAGGATTCCCGCAGTCCGGACCAGCCACGCTTGAAGACAGAGAACGCGTGTGAATTATCACGCGAAGGAATAACTCCAGGAATCAGCGTGTGGCGGAACACACGCTATTGAAGGCCCAAAAGTAGCTGTAGAAATATGCCAGGATGCAGATCAGAGGTTCAGCTACACAACGCCAATAGATTCGATCAGAAGCAGCGAGTGAAGTTTCTACGCTGCTTAAATACGTAATACCGTAGTTCACGTGACGAAGCAAAAGTCACGTGAAGTTAGCGACGTGAAAAGTGCAAACGTCGTTTTCCCGGTAACCTATCGAATAACCTCCATTTGGAGTAGAACGGTCTAGCTGTTCTACGAGCGTAGCGTCCAGCATGCATGACAGAAACAGATGTTCAACATCACCAACAGGATAAGAAACCAAACAGCATGAAGGACACAACAATGCCATCAAATAAATTATGCAATGACCTTGCAGACCACTTCAAAAACAAAATCACAAAGATCCAGCAAGTCATTATTAGAATGCCTAAAAAAACACCAGCAACCCCCTTAACCAACCAATCTACAAGACTAAACCACTTGCCACCAATTTCTACAGAACAATTCAACAGCCTAGTGAGCAAAAGCAAGAGAGCCGGCTTTCCAGCAGACCCCTGCCCACCAGACATAAACAAGACTATCCTCACCCAGAAAACACCTGCAGAATATTTCCTCAACCTCTTCAACCACTCACTAGCAACAGGAACAGAGCCACAAACCTTCAAATCGGCATGCATCAAGCTACTCCTTAAAGACCCATTGGGAAACACTGAAGACTGTTGGGTATTTTTGTGGAGATTTGGGGCCTGATGGTATCTTCTTACCGCCGAAAAATAATTTAGCAACAATCACTCCTTGTATTCAGATTGGGCCATGTACAACAATAATACAGTGGACATGCATTATTTCAGCACACAGACATGCGTGGTTGGTATGCATAATTCCCTTGTTTTATTTGTGCCCCCAATATCCAGAACCCCTTATTGTGGTTTAGATTTTTCGTGTAATCACTAGAGAGACCTCAGGCTTGCATTTCAGGAACACCACATTTTCATTTTTAGTGTGCCACCATGGGCAATTTCTCTCTGTTTTATCTACGGCAGCGAGCTATCATGTGGTATTTTCACTATCTTATATACGGAAGTGAACTATGTCCCGGGCCACCCTTTTTGCCGACTCATAGACCTCCGGCAGACTACAACACACACAGTTAGTTATAATTGCTCATACTGAATTACATTGTGCACACGGCTGCAGCCAAATCTTATGTTTAGCTACCTTGAAAATGACAATTGCACTGTCTAAACATCTCCCCGCATCATCAGCACTGTATTGGTAAATATAAAACACACCACCCGTCTGCTTTCAAATATTTTTGTGTATTATAAAAGTTGCATTTAAACACGATCTCACTATTTACAGAAATAAATGAAATAGCACAGTAACAGCATTATCTGTGATACACTGAAAAGAGAGTGGCGGAGACAAGAACTCAATTTGCAACATTAAACACGTGAGTAAAGCACAGGAATCTCCTTTCCTACACTGACTGAATATTCTCGTACACACTCAGCCCCCACACCTCAGCGAGATAATTACCAGGCTTATTCAGCATGTTCTTTGGCTGTTCGCCTTCTGGAGGGGTTCACCCAGCAAGGACAAGCATCTGCCGTCACTCGAACTGGGACTTGTTGACTGGAAAAGCCAGTCTCTGCAGCCAAGTTGAATCTGCTTTAGGAATCAGGCCTCCCCAGCTGTCAACCCCGTCCTTCTTCGAGCTGTGTCAAGATGTCTCTCCCTTTCGTCCCCCAGATTCTGCAGCAAAGCACTAGTCACAGCCTCCAACATGATGCTTGATGTGACGTGCTCCAATCAGAATCAATCATGTTCTATCCTCCTACTTTTAACAATGGTTCTTCTTGTACAGTTGCAACTGTAACAAGCTGATTTCCTGCTTATTCGAAGTCTTTGCTTCCTGCAGTTACTGTGGACAGAGCACAGGAAGGCAAAGAAAAAAAAGAAAACTTGAATGTGTGTTTAAAACTGATTTTCAGAGTCTGCCTCTTTTTGCAGTGAAGACACATTCTTTTATTAATGAGTTATAATTATTAGTCTTGTTAGTGATATTAGTTTGTTAATTACCAAATGTGTCTCTTGCAACATAGGCATTTCAGGTGAGAAATGGTGTGCATTTTGAAGGTACAGATGTGTGCTTTTAACTGTGAAAAATGTATTTGCATTTTATATGTAAAAATCGTTTTTGACTGAATAACCTGCCCTTACTTATATGTCCATGTTACACTGGCAACCCATAGCTTGAAACAACTGCATCATACCAATGCACCAAACCCATGCAGTGGCGCTGCACTTAAAAAAAAACATGCTATACATTGATCCTGTGGAGTGGTGCTGTACTCTGTGCTCCCAAAACACGCTAAACTCTCCTACATATACCCCTTTTTTTTTAGAACTTGGCTACGATCCAAGCCAATTTCTAAAAACAAGTTTGCCCCCCCATCCTTCTTTTAAAATGCATGTGTATTGGGATATCTTTCTCTTCCTGACGTAGCTACCAGAATCAGCAACATTTTTATTTTTACTGATAGCACAATCAACCATCCACCCATGATTAGCACCAGGACAGCCAAACCCACTATTGAGCGTTCCCCCCAGGTTCCCCAACTAAATCTTTCCACTTCTATTATCCCCAGATTACTAACTGTAATATTGTTTTTTCTCAAATTCATTTTTATAACATGTCTTTCTTTGTGATTCAATAAATATTACACATCCGGATCTATTGGAAAAGTGTCCCTTTGAAAAAAAGCGATATTTTCCACTTGGCTTTCCCAAATATCGTGTGTTACATGAAACAGTGTTAATCCTCCAATTGACACAATTGTATCCTTTGGAACCTGTAAATAAAAAACATTACATTTCACCTGTTTAACCACGTATGTTCCATGGTTCAAATGTACTACTGACATGTTCTTTAAGCAGGTGCTGACCAACCATTTACGTCTGACCATCTTAACCTGTGCCAGTTCTTCACTCCCCATATTGCTAATAATCACTTCACATCCTTCTGATATACTTGGGTCAGATTTCAAACCACAAATAGCATCTGTGGCATCAGGAACAAACTGTTTACCTGGACACATATAATTTTGTTCTTTAAATTTGACACATGTTTCCAGGTTTGGTATTAAGTAAACGTCAGGTTCCCATGACTGAAATGCCACCACTTCTGGAGTCTTAATACATTTGTCCTCTTGACAAAATCCCACTTAGTGTACCCACTTCGTTTGATAAATAAGTTCAGCAGCTACATATGGGATGCATAGCAAAAATCCAATTTCTAGTCTTTCCAAGTCCACATGTAATGGCATTGCATTACCCATTTCAAATGCAATTTTTACCTGTACCACATCAAATGCAGTTTGAACTTCTCTCATATAATTCGTTAATAGTCTATCAACAGGACTCATTATGTTCAATATTTCATTTAAAGTTCTGTCATGCTTAATAATTAGCTTCGTTGCCCGTTGCATCACACCCGCTTGTTCATTTAGAATGATTGCAGTTTCATTTATGAATCTTACTTGTTCATCCAGTCCCCCTCTAATCCCATCTAATGTTTTTTTGTATTATTTCTAGGTCAATACTCAGTTGTTGCGCTTTAGTACTCAGTGTTCCTACCGAAATAGCGTTGGCTGTTGATATTGTGGTACCTATTATGGCTCCAACTATAGACATTACCAATGATATCGCGAGCATCACCGCACCTCTCGTTCCTCTCCTCTTCTTAATGTCTGCTGAATTCACAAATGTTTTCTCCAATTGCATCAATATATCTCTTATCGACTGCTTAGCGTCCTCTTTTCTTATTTCCAGCCACTCTTTAGTCTGTTCAATTTTAATTCCGGTATTGTTCAAATGTTTTTCAATCAAAATCTCAGGATTCAATGGTATGTAGATATTTTGTAAAATCATCCTTCTATCACTCACGATGAATCCTGGTGCCTCTTCCACCGCGATACCAGATGCTGGTCCAAGTTCATTGACCACCTGTGCTTCTGAATTCTTGAAGATCCCTCCGAATATCATCACCATTAAACATATTGTTGGTGTCATCTTTAATGCTGATCGCTTTGCAGCCTTGGTCTTCACCCCCCTTCGTGGCTTTCCCGGAATCCGTCCACGTGGGCTCCAGGACTCCATCGTCTCCCGTGGCCTCTGATCCTGGAACCTCCGATCAAATAATGTTAATTTTCTAAATCAAAATAGAAAAGAAACAGATTAAGTATATAGCACAATACTAACCACCCTTTTGCCAAAAAAAAAACATTTTTTTTTCTGAAATTAAACACAGGTTAAAAAGAAAATAAGCATACATGAAACAATATTTTAAATTCAATGCATTTTCATTCTGCACACCGACCATGAGCTTCCATTATATTTATTTTTTACTTTTTATATTATTTATTTATTTACATATATTACAGTGTTTATGTGCCATTATAATAATCAACTTTTTACCTTCTCTGTCACTGCCTCCTGATTGTACCCATTTATCTTATCTTTTTGTGTTCAAGTGACTTTCTGTTGTATCAGTGGGCAGCAGCCCCAGGGCTTTCTGTGTCTACATGCTCAAGCCGCCTGATCTCGTATCTGGGATGGCATGGCTTGATCTGATTTACGTGGACAAACTGCTCTATTGCCGTTTCACCTTCATTTTTCAAAATTTTATAAACCACAGGAGAGACCTTATCTATAATTCGAAATGGCCCATGCCAGGCTGCTAGAAATTTAGAATGTTTCTGTTTACTTTTTCCAAAATGAAACTTGTACACCTGATCCCCAACACTGAATTCTCTCACTGATGATCTTTTATCATAGTATGTTTTAGCACTGTCAGCAGCCCTTTCCAGATTTCTCTGCACAAAAGCAAATGCATGTTGCAAATGCTTCCTCAGTTCATCAATGTACTCATGAACTGTGGATGCACTCACAAGTGTCTGCTCATGTGTTCTGTATAGTAGGGTTTGTGGTAACACCATTTTCCTACCCGTCAAGACCTCATGGGGGCTAACACCTGTTGCTTTGGCAGGAGTTGATCTGATTGCCATCAAAACCAACGGTAAACGTAAATCCCAGCTGGAACCTGCTTCTGCCACAAATTTCTTTAAAATATCCACAACAGACCTATTGCTCCGTTCAACTCCACCTGAAGAGGCTGCCCGATATGCGATATGTAGTTTCCTTTTCACACCCAGTATTTGCCATACCTTACTCATTAGGGTACTTGTGAAATGACTTCCTCTGTCTGACTCAATTCTTTGTGGCAACCCAAACCTTGAGAACACATGGTTCACCAGCAATGTGGCTGCTGTTTGCGCACTACAATCTGGTGCAGGAATACATTCAATCCACTTCGACATCAAACATATCACACTTAAAATGTAACGGTGCCCTCTGCTCGACCTTTTTAACGGGCCTACATAGTCTATTTGCACATCTGACCATGGGAGAGTTAGGCCTCTTTTCATCAATGGTGCTCTATGCATTGGTGAAGCAGGTTTAAATTGGGCGCATACTAGACATCCTCTAGTATATAATTCCACATCTTGGGACATATGTGGCCAGTAAGCATAATCTTTCAGTATTTCCAATGTTTTTGTGAACCTCTGTGGCCTGCAGTTATTGCATCATGTGCATGTTGTAGCATTAGCCCTCTGAATGAAAGGGGTACCACCCACTGTATCTGTCCTGTTATGGACTCTCTAATCATGAGTACATCTTGTAATCTAATTCGTCTTTTATTCTTTAATAGTACCCTCAACTCTTCTTTTCCCATACAATCATTTTCTGTTAAAGGGTTTTGTTCAGGATCTATCAAATGATTATAATAGATTCCCAAAATTCGATCATTCTTTTGTGCCTCAATCAAATCTTGGTCTGGTGTGTCATGGCCCCATTGCACCACTGGTTGATCTACCTCCTTTGGTGCTTTAGAACGTGTTACTGCATCAATCTTTATTTCACCCAGTAAATCATCAATAGGTAGCAATTCTCCCATCATAGCCCCAATTTTGGCCAGGTGGTCTGCCTTATCATTTCCCTCCTTATCATCTCCTGGTGTTTTTAAATGCCCACAAATTTTTCTCCAGTATATTGTTAGATCATTCTCTGACACCAATTTGTCTATGGCTTGTATCATTTTTCCATGTTTAAGTGGCTTTTTGTTGTATGTAATCATTCCTCTTGCTTTCCAGCCAGGTAAATATTCCACAAAACTATTCCGTGCATAGTCAGAATCAGTCACCAGGACAATTTCACTGAACTTTCTATCAACTGCAGTAGTAATTGCTTCATAAATGGCTGCCAATTCCGCCACTTGACTGCTCCTAGCTCCAATCCTCATCCCTATACTGGGGACTCCTTCACATTTCAACCAGACATTTCCTATTCCTGACACTAATTGTTTATTACTGTCATTTTCAATGTGAAAAGCACAACCATCCACATATACAGTTGGCAAATCCTTGCATGTTTTTTCATCAAAAGCTTTGTGTGGTGATTGTTCAAATTCCTGCCAATTAGGTTCCACTTCCATTTCATTTGATATTGGTTCAGCTGCGCAGTCATGTAAGTCAGCTAACCCTTGAGCAATTGGGCTCTTTTTATTTTGTCCATATCTCACTTCTACAGGAAAACCTTGTAATGCCAGCGTCCATGAAGTGATTCTGGACTGCGCTAGATTACCTGACCTAATTCTTTTACTCTCTAAAAACTGCAAAGGTTGATGATTTGTTTCAATAATCACCTTTTCTCCCTGAACAATGGGGCGGAAATGTTGTAGCGCCCACACAGTGGTTAATAGGGCCTTTTCACATTCATTAAATTTCATTTCAACTTGGGAAAATGCCTTACTTGCATAGGCAATTGTTTTGTGATTCAAATCATGTTTTTGTGATACCACTGCTGACATACAATGTTCAGAAAAACCTATTTCTATAAGGAAATCCCTACCTTTTATGGGATATGCTAAAAATGTTGCCTTTACCAGACATTCCTTCAGTTTAGCCACTGCCTCAGACTGCTCTTTTTCCCATTTCCAGGGAGTATTCAGTTTAAGCAGTTTAGTCAATGGTTGAGTGATTTCAGCATAATTTTCAATGAATTTTCTGTTATACCCTGTCATTCCTAACAAACTTTTTACTCCCTTCACATTCTTAGGATCCTTTAATCTTTGTATGGCCTCTGTCTTCTTCTTTTGTGGATTTAGCCCATGTTCAGTCACTTCATGTCCTAGAAAGTTCACTTTTTTCTTGCACCATTGTGCTTTTTGCAAAGATACTTTGGCGCCTGCTTTCTGCAATTGGCCAAGCACATGTCTTATTTCATCAAAATGGCTTTTCAGGCCTTCATTTTTTATCAAGACATCATCCACGTAAACTATGGTTCCTCTTTCCGCTGCATCAGGCATGGCCTTTCTCAAAAATATGCAAAATTCACTCCCACTATTGATGTACCCGAACGGCGTTCTAAGCCAGGCGTATTGAGTCCTGTCAAATGTAAAGGAAAATAAATTCTGTATCTCCTCTGCCAATGGCACGCACCAATATCCAGAGGTGAGATCTAATGTGGTAAACACTTTTGAACCATGTATCTGAGCTAAGCTCTGATCAATGAATGGCAATGGCCATCTGGACACTGGTACTCTTTTATTTAACTCTCTCAAGTCTGCACATAGCCGCCATTGACCATTTGGCTTTAACACACCTAAAATAGGTGTATTGGATGTGCTATGAATGGACCTGATGATTCCCCGCGATTCCAAATTTTTAATAATCTCTGTCAATGATTCTAAACGTGCCAGCGGTAGTCTATACTGGCGTACAAACACTGGACTTCTGCTACACCCTTCTGGTAGTGTGGCCACATGTAAATCAGTTAAACCACAATCATGAGCATCTTTTGCAAATACATCCTTAAACTCCAATAAATATCTCCCTCAGATTGTTTCTATCCTCATTGCCGCCACACACATCTGCTAAGGAGATCTGCTCTTCTACCATTTTGGAAAATTCTGGAAAATCTTCTGGTAAGGGAATCTCAGCGCTTTCCTCTAACTGTGTGGCTGTGTCTTTTTGTAAAGCTGCCACTTTTAAATATTTTGGCATATCAGCTTCCACTTCAATGGGCTGATTTTCTGTTTCATTTCCATTTAAATTAAATATTATGCAATCCTCTTGATGGCAGCACACTGTCTCATTTGAATCATAAGGATACACAGAATTAATTTTAAATATTCCTTTGGGCTGAGAGTCCAGGTGTTCTGGCAACTCACCCTTGGCATCTACATACTTTTCAGGGATATTTCCAATCACCATGTTATTTAAATCTGCCGTATAATGTTATTTTTGTATGGCCACTCCTAATGGGGAGTTTTCCTTTAAATGAATATCCTGACAACCTTTATTATTTACCATAATTTTTACAGATCCTTCACCAATATCTACCAATGGAATGTATTCATAATCCAGGCCTTGCTGTTTTATGGATTCATTCAGGCATACAAATGCATCAGAGTCTTTCATCTGCTGTCCATTTTTGCATTTCAGTGTTATTGCAAACTGTTTTGTAAATGCAGGAATAATAGTATCTTTCCTCATTTGTAATTCGATTGCATAAGGAACCAGTTGTGCACAATGATAAGCCCTTCTTTTGTCTTCAAATTCAGGTGCCGGGCCACCTAGGCGTGACCATATTTTTTGATTAAGGAAATCTAACACCATACACATTCTGTGCATGATGTCATTGTGCATGTAAAATTCATTTTGTGCTCCACTCACTATCCATACATTATGGTAAATTGTTTTCTGCCCAATGCTAATATTAAGCATGCATCTGCCTGCAATTCGGTTTTCAAAGTCTGGACTATCCAACCCAGAAACATATTGGTTTTTAATCCTAAATTTCGGGATTTCCTCCCTCTCCATTATTTTTTGCAACAATTTCTCATTAATGAAGCTCCTCTCCTGTTCAAGCGCTAAAGTGGCTTTTATTGTTTTAAAACAGTCATTTATACCAACATGAACCCATGGTTGCTCATCTTCCATGTGTATTTCAGCAAGAGTGGTAATGTGTTTTTCTGGATCTGTTTTAGAAGCAATATTCTGTTTGATTGTTTTCTCTTTTAAATAAAAACGTAATGTGTGCTCATCTATGGCAGTCTGCCAATTTTTCCTTGGGTCCAAGTAGATTTGTACAGGTAGTCCTTCATTATCGCTCTGCATTTTGTCTTGACACATTAATATAACAGTGACACTAGGTATGCAACTATTCTGGAGAAATACCTCCACAGCATCATTTGTTTTGGCAACGGTGTGACATTCATTTATGTTGCTGTTTTGTGATTTTAGTTTCTTAGGCCTCAATGGTTTTTTGGTTAAGGACCACAGCACCCCATTCACCCCATCTATGAGAGGAGACAATCTTTTCAGGCAATCTGTCCCCATCAAAAATGGAATTTCACAAATAGATGTGATCAATACCTCTTGTTTCATTCTGTGCTTTCCTATTTTTATGTCAACCTCAGTTACACCTATGATGGGCACCTCCTCCCCATTAAAGTTATGCACTGGACCTTGATTTTCCTTCACCGTGATCTCACTCTGTGGGGGTCTCCCTTCATTGATACTCTTTACCAGCTCCTTGGACATAATTGTGGCCTGTGCGCCAGTGTCAATCATAGCAAATGTGTGGCATTTTTCTTCTACAGTGATGGGTGCATAATATCTGTCCTCAACTTCCTCTAATACACATAGGAAGTGTGAATTCTTACTGATTTCAGGGCTCACCTTTCTCAGGCCTTTTTCACTTTTGGCTAAGCACATTGGTAAATGGAAAGCCATTTTCCCTCCTTTTTACCCATTTCTGCGTGAGAGACTTTATTCATTTCTCCATGATCAGAGGTTTTTTGGAGTGTGGCCACTGTTCGCCCATCCATCTGGGTAACATCAGAGACCACATTACAACCTTCCAACTGAACATGTGTAACAACATCATTCAGCAATTTGTCATTGTTTAATTCTGTGCATTTGTGATCATTTAGTGTGATACCAGCTCTTTCAGCCTCTTCAAAAATATGTGGCTCAAAGAATTCTTCAGGTGATTGACCCGTACCCTCCTTTTGAGTATTTCCTTTTTCTACCTGTGTTTGGTCATTGTTTTCCTTGCCCAGGGAAGGAGCCATAGCATTCCCACTTACTCCCTGTTCACTGGTATTCCTCATGCATGAGTCATTTTTCTTAAATCTGTCTCTTTGTTCTTTTGGAATTCCAGGTGTTTCTTTTTTGTTTGCACAAATCTTCAATGTTTGATTTAGTTCTAGGTTAAACCGTACCTCTTTTTTAGAAGTATTTGCATTTTCTGTTACATGTTCACTTATTGGTGCTTTCACTTTTAAATCATTAGGCATCTCAGAGTCATTATGCAAAATTACATCAGGGCAATCTGTCTTTTTGGCACTGCAGGTGTCATAAGTACTTATTCACTTCTCAGAAGCCCCAGGGTCATTGCTAGGGCCATCAGCCCCCTCTTTAGATGGTTGTTTTTGTGCTGTATAGAGCTTTCCTATTTGCTCAGCTAACATTTTGACTTGGGCCTCAAGGCACTGGAACCTTTCCATCTCTCTAGAATCCTCTTTCTGGCCTAGGTCGATATTGGTTGTTTTCCCCCTGATTGGATCGATTCTGAAACCTCTCAGGTGATTGATGTCTGTTGGGATGGTTTCTGAACTCTTGATTCATTTGTGGAGGGGAGCGGGGTGCACCCATCCTTTGATTATAGTCCCCTGGTGGGGAATCATTGTACTGACGTGGATTGTAGTTCATGTTTTGCCTCATGTCCTGTCTCTCAGATTGTGGGTACTGGCCCCTATGTTGATTTCCATTATTAGTAAATCGATCCACATATCGGGGTCTATCCTGATTACCATATATCATGGTGTTGGGATCAAATCTGCTCTGTGTCCCCAATGACTGGTAGGGACCATCATTTCTTTGATCTTGATTTTGTCTCTAGTTATTGTTCATACCTGCCATATCAGGCCGATATCCTACCCGGGGTCTGTCCCCTAAATACCTAGGGCTGATGTAGCTCTCCCTATTACTAGGATCATGTGATTGGAACATTGGTACAGGAAATGGCGATCTTTGTTGATTACCCCTTTGTTCAGGTGTCACATTATTTTTACCTTGGCTTTGAGCAGACTCAAGGGACATTTTGGCTGACCTGATTTCCATTACTGTGGCTGAGGGTTCTTTAGATTTAGGTCTAGTATATTTCATTTTATCACTTTCTCTACCCTGACAATAGAGTACCTCGTATAGTTTTGTGCTTTTATGTACAATCCATTCAAGGGACTTGTCACGGTCAAATTCACGGAGCAATTGGGATATGATGTCTTTCTGTAGCCCATAGAAGTATGCAGTTTTAAACTCATTGGAATTTGGGTCAAAAGATACATCAAAGCGAGAAAATGCTCTTTTAAAGTCTTGTAAAAATTGGCGAGGGGATGTATTCGGTCCAGCAGTGATTGTGTAAGCGACTTTCTTTGCCTCCTGCAATGACTGAAAAGGAGAAAAATGACGCCTAATTTCTTTTTCAAACTCCACCCAGGTCATATTCTGCTGTTCATTTAATCCCCTTATGATGCTGGCCGTCGGGGCATCTAAAGTTAAATGAAAATATTGTCTGTACTGTTCCTTAGGTATCTGGAGTGCTTAATTAGTTATAATTGCTCATACTGAATTACATTGTGCACACGGCTGCAGCCAAATCTTATGTTTAGCTACCTTGAAAATGACAATTGTACTGTCTATACATCTCCCCACATCATCAGCACTGTATTGGTAAATATAAAACACACCACCCGTCTGCTTTCAAATATTTATGTGTATTATAAAAGTTGCATTTAAACACGATCTCACTCTTTACAGAAATAAATGAAATAGCACAGTAACAGCATTATCTGTGATACACTGAAAAGAGAGTGGCGGAGACAAGAACTCAATTTGTAACATTAAACACGTGAGTAAAGCACAGGAATCTCCTTTCCTACACTGACTGAATATTCTCGTACATACTCAGCCCCCACACCTCAGCGAGATAATTACCAGGCTTATTCAGCATGTAACTTCTTTGGCTGTTCGCCTTCTGGAGGGGTTCTCCCAGCAAGGACAATCATCTGCCGTCACTCGAACTGGGACTTGTTGACTGGAAAAGCCAGTCTCTGCCGCCAAGTTGAATCTGCTTTAGGAATCAGGCCTCCCCAGCTGTCAACCCCGTCCTTCTTCGAGCTGTGTCAAGATGTCTCTCCTTTTCGTCCCCCAGATTCTGCAGCAAAGCACTAGTCACAGCCTCCAACATGATGCTTGATGTGACGTGCTCCAATCAGAATCAATCATGTTCTATCCTCCTACTTTTAACAATGGTTCTTCTTGTACAGTTGCAACTGTAACAAGCTGATTTCCTGCTTATTCGAAGTCTTTGCTTCCTGCAGTTACTGAGGACAGAGCACAGGAAGGCAAAGAAAAAAAAAAACTTGAATGTGTGTTTAAAACTGATTTTCAGAGTCTGCCTCTTTTTGCAGTGAAGACACATTCTTTTATTAATGAGTTATAATTATTAGTCTTGTTAGTGATATTAGTTTGTTAATTACCAAATGTGTCTCTTGCAACTTAGGCATTTCAGGTGAGAAATGGTGTGCATTTTGAAGGTACAGATGTGTGCTTTTAACTGTGAAAAATGTATTTGCATTTTATATGTAAAAATCGTTTTTGACTGAATAACCTGCCCTTACTTATATGTCCATGTTACACTGGCAACCCATAGCTTGAAACAACTGCATCATACCAATGCACCAAACCCATGCAGTGGCGCTGCACTTAAAAAAAAAAACATGCTATACATTGATCCTGTGGAGTGGTGCTGTACTCTGTGCTCCCAAAACACGCTAAACACTCCTACAAGACCTAACCAACTACCGACCAAACTCAAACATCCCATACCTGGTGAAATCCCTAGAAAACTATGTATACAAGCAAGTCCAGGAGCATGTAAAAAAATATTGGATACTGGGCCAGGCACAAGTCAGCTTCAGACCCATGAGAGATCTACTGAACTGGAAAACCAACCATAACCATCCAAATTGGTCAAGAATTGCTGAATATGAATGGACGACGACTTAACACTTGAACCGCAAGTCAATGCAGTAGTAAAGAAACGCTTCTTCCACATACACACAATCAAGCGGATACTTCCCTTTGTTACCTTCCCACATAGGATTTGGTTGAGGAGGTGCACTCTCTGCTCATATTTTCCTTGAATTAATCCAAATATTTTTCTTATGTTGCTTTAGGGTCTTAGGTGCAATCTGTTAAGTCTGTGCTACCAGACTGGAAAACTGAACAAATTGTGAAGGTCAACCATTATAAACGGAAGACATAATAGATGCACTCTTTTGTGCTGGATTACAACAGCCAAACCGTATGAATCAACTTAACGTGTACATAGAACATTTGCCGTCATATCTCTCATCATGTCAAGAATAGAATACGCGAACAGCATCTATCTTGGAATGCCAGACTAACTTATTAAACAACTACAATTAATGTAGAATGCAGCAGCAAGACTTCTCCTTAGACTCACTAAGAGAGAACATATCAGACCAGCACTGAGAATCCTAAATTGGTTACCGGTCAAAAACACATTTTCTTCAAAGAACTCTCCATTACATGCAGGGAAATCCACGGCCAAGTAGCAGAATTCATACAGGGAAATAAAACGAACACTAAGGTCCAGCAACGACATCCGACTATAACCTAAACAATCAAAAGGACATTTGGGGGAACTGCATTCTCTTCTATCGCTCCCAAAGGAAAAACGAACAACAGAAGATCTCCTAAAGTTCAGAAAACTGTTAAAAACATGGTTCTTTAACTCACCGAGCTAAATAGGAAATACCATCTAAGGGAAACGGCCAACACATCACAAAGAAACAACAAAAACAACAGAAACCTGATGAACAGGAACAGGGCTACCAACAGATCATCAAAGCTCTCTTGCGCTTTCCCCTCTCAACCCCACAAAGCCCTCCCTACCTACCCTTCCTTCTCATATCCGCCAGAAAACCTGAAGACCATGAAAATGGCAGCTATGTGCAGTACACAATAACATAACATGTCAGCGGGAGTCCAAATATGTGAATACTTTTAGCATTTTCTTTAACACAGTTATAGAATCTCCATGTTGGCATGGGTAGGATTCCACCCATCCTGTGAACATATCTGAATACAAGGATGTACGTGAAAATTGTACACTTGGGCAATGGGGTGAAGTCCAACTGAACATCGACAAAGAGGCCCCATGGTTTTTTGTGAGTTCCCTTTTCAGTTTTTATACGTTGACCTATATATAAGAGAAATTTGGAACAAATGGAAAGTGATTTCCTTCTGACACCATCCTTCCTTTTGAGGTGTGAGCAACGGAGTGCATCACTCTCACAAGGTAGGCTAGGATCGATGTTGGCACAATGGTTCAGCCATCAGTGCCGCACCTCAGGTGACTGGAACATTGAATACAACCCTTCTTGGCCACAATTGTTGAGGGCAGCATCTTAGACGTCTCGTAAGTGGGAAAGAGAGCCAAAGAGATTATTGAAATCTAGAACAAAAATAGAATTTAGATACTTATGGGGCCATAATTATCAGAATTATCGAGGTATTACAGGTGGTCAGAAGGGTGGTAAAGCCCTATTTCATGGAGTTCCGCAGGACTCCATGGAGGGATTGCCGGTATTACCTGTGCCGGTAATACCATCAGTTTTATGCGGTGGGGGCCTGATTTACCTCCAGCTATTGGCCCGATGTAAATCAGACCTAACCCCACCGGGAAACCTGTAGTTTGGTGGTGCAGGAAAAGTGGAGGTAACTGAATTACCCACACTTTTACCAGCACTTTTCCTGAACCTGTAATGACCGTCTTAATCAGGAGCTGAAAGGGGCACTTGTCTGTCAAAATGGTCTACCATAACGTTTCCTGTAGTGTGTCATCTAAATTGGTCTGGAGCGCTTTAGATTAGTAACAGTGATTGCAGGAGGCAGTTACAACGTCTTCATCAAAGCATTTACATAAAGATCATTAGTAATGAGGATACCCTGGGAGTAGGAAAACGGCAAAGGCTTTTGCTTTGGTGGTCTTCTTCAAAGAATCAGATAGATGTAATTCTTTATCTCTAATCCTTACAGAATTCCCAAAATGTTGTTTTTGTTGTGCTGATCCTGCAATTCCAAATCCATCAGATTATCTTCATAAAAGGTCTGCTTTTTTACTCGATGGCTGGAACCCTCTTACTGTGCATTAACTTCATCTTCCAATTGGGAAATCCTAAATTCTGTGTCATCCAGCCTTTTGAAAATAGAGGGTAAGTTACATCTTTTATATTAGTCCTAATAGATGAAACCTCTTTAGCCATGTTCCGATTTAAATCATAACATTTCCTTAGTTGTAGTTTCCTTATCTTCCATGAGTGATTCATTGATCTGTATGATATGTCATCATCAGAGTGTCTGTGATTTGCTTTTATTTAATTTTATATGTTTATTTTCTGCCGTGGTGTGTGCCATCATGCCAACCTGACAGTCCTTTCTTTCAAATGGCAAAATCTGTGAGTTTGGCACTTTTTATGTTATTACCCACTTAGTTGACAAAACATGTAGAACAGGCGCTTAATCTTAGTCTTCACATTCGTATCATCTTCTTTAGAGCCAATCTGAATGAAGATTCTTCTTGTAGTGAAAGCCAAGCTTTTCCACTTTTTAAAAGCTATCTTTTTTTATGATACAAATATAATATAAGATTTATCTCTGGAGAATAGCTCAGCAGCAATGTGCTCGCCTTGGAAGCAAGACGACACGGAGCAACACAGATTCGATCCCCAAGTCCGCGCTTAGAAACCTCTGGGTATTAAGCGCATTATAAATAACTTATCATATCATACATAAATGAGATCCATCCATGATGGCTGGCGAGGCCTCAACACTGCCATTTTGGTCAACTCGCTGCAATGTTGCTCAAGTGCCTGTTGATTAAACACAAAAATATTCTGGCACAGATATATGGCCTAATATAGTGGTACAATAGTTCTTTAGTGCTTATTTAACTATCATACCGGAGAGACAATCAGTTATGCTTTCCAGTGTTGCTACGAATTTCCATTACCAGCAGTCTTCCCTTCCACTGGTGCAGCAAGCAAGCTCTGCATTATGAAAGCTGCAGTGGTGACCTCCTCTAAGTGATGTCTCACATACCTCTGCTCCGCTCCTCCATTCCACAATTGGGCACAGTCCCCAGTCAAAGGGCCTCATTACGACCCGGGAGGTAAGGGATTACCGGCACCAGTAAGGGCACCGGTACCAGTAATCCCTTACCGCCCTACTACGAGTTCCCTTTGCGGGTCCTCCCATAACGCCTGGTTTTACCAGACGTTAAAGACAGGACCCGCAAAGGGACCTTAGAGCTAAGAACGGTACTGCAATTTGCGATTCCGTTAATAGCGCCTTCCCCATTCCCATTGAGCCCTATTGGGGCTCAAATGGGAATGGGGAAGGGCCCTGGTGAATGGGGAATTACCGCCCCCGCCAACCTTGGAATGGGGCAGTAATAGCTCCATTCACCAGGGCGGAGTCGGTAAGGGTTTGGAGGCAGCCATGGCGCTAATAGCGCCAGGGTTACCTCCAAACTCGTAATGAGGCCCAAAGAGTCAGATCTCAAAACACATGTCAAATGAGGGGGATGGAGACAGAAAATCAAGGCAAATGGCAAATATTTGTTTACCGTGTTCCTGCAGGGGTCAGAGCTATAACGATGACATGATTCACTCTGAGTCACGGGAGCATCCAAAGACAACAGCTATCTTTGCTGCGGCTCAACATTGCACTCAGATTTTTCAACAATTATAGCAGCAAGGGTGAGGTGATGAACTCATCATTGTATTGTGTGGCAGACAACTAAACAAGAGGATGGTTAAGTAGGAAATAAACAATGTTAAATACACTGACCTGATATTAGACACAGAGTTTAGAGCATTAAGTACCCCAGGAATAATTTTCTGGTGTGCTGGTAGGGCCCAGGTTTTTTTCAGGCCATGCTTCCTTGACCTAATGAGACTGGCCAAAATGAATGTAGAACACCAAAGCATCAGTTAGGGATTTTCACTTGCATGCCGGTCTCCAGAAGGATCCTCTCATATTCTGTGACCTCATAGTCACATGCAGCAAATTGTATGTAGCCCTGAGACCATGGAATTTGACAAGTCAATATCAGGGTTGCTGAAGAAAGGATGGTGAAACTTAGACCCAATACTCTCTGAACATTGCATGTTGGCACTTTGCCTGGCTGGCACTCTAAACTTAAATGAGTGCATAGATTCACTACTGTGGTTATACTTAGAGGTGCAACTAGAATTACACACACTGGGCATACTTAGATATACACTTGAATGTAATACAGCAGCTATACTTGAATATGTTGCTAAATGTAATACAGTGGCTATACTCTAATATGCACCTGGATTCAGTACACTGGATTTACTCTAATTGGCAGCTAAATTCAGTACAATGGCTAGACTGTAATATGCACCTAGAATTAAATATACTGGCTACACTCTAATATGCAACTCAATATAATTCACTTGTTATACTTTAATATGCAGCTACGTAAAATGCAGTGGATACACTCTACTATGCAGCTAAATGTAATGCAGTGGCTATACTCTATGCACCCAGATTCAATACAGCGGCTATACTCTAGTATGCGCCTATATTCAATACAGTTGCTACACTCGAATTAGCACCTAGATTCAATAAAGTGGCTATACTCTAATATGCACCTTTAATCAATACCCTGGCTATACTCTAAGATGCATCTAGATTCAATAAAGTGTCTATACTCTAGTATGCACCTAGATTCAATACAGAGGCTATTCTCTAGTATGCACCTGGATTAAATATGCAGGCTAAGCTCTAATATGCAGCTAGAATCTATACAGTGGTGTTAGTAGTACGGCTGGAATCTCCAGATGACAGGGTGAAATGTTGCTGTGGTGGTGGAACGTTAGGTTATGGGAGTTCTGAAAAGGACAGTTGGAGAGGTACCTTGCCAAGAGGGAGGTTGTCTGTCATGTTATCTTGTGAAGACAAATAAAAGTTAAAAGTAGATCAACTCAGCAGCTGCCTCATGATTGATTTCGACTTGTAACAAATGGCAATGAGCGTCTTGGGTGGCGACTTCCCGTGGCTGTGCAGCAGCACTGGCGAACGGGGGGGTACCCTGGAGAGCGGTCCCGAGGTTTCATCAGACTCAAGTGCTGGAGGGACGGAGGTATAGCGGATGGCAAAGAGACCTGGACCGGTGATGCATGAACTTGGTGAGCCTGGTGCTGGGAGCCGCTAGCAGACTGCAAGGGCAAACAGCGTTCATTGCAGCAGTGGGCCGAGAGGACCTTAGAGGAAGGCACCTAGCAGCCATCTCAGAGAATTTTCAAGGAGGTTGAATGAAGAAGGAATATTGCTCTTTGGTGACACTTCTTCGTCCAAGTATGTACAGCACCTTTGCAGTTCCAGTGCAAGAAGCTGGAGGGAGGGAGGAGGGAGATTGCTCAGTGCTGACTCTTCCTCGTCCAAGTGTTGATCAAGAGTAGAACAGTGATAGCATGGATTTAGGGACTGAACAAGTAATTGTTAAGGGAAGAGAGTGACACCAAGTCCTCCACCGGTAACAGGGATTCCAAATATTCGTGTTGACAGCCACAGCCTGAGTGAAGTTGGCAAATGTGCATGGGTCACCGTTGTTCCTATTGTCACCTGGAGAGCCCAGTGTTAGGTGCGCAGATTTGAAAGAGGGTTTTCTAAAGTATGGTCTGGCTGTTTTTGGCCAAATTTCTCCAATAAAAGGAAGGAGGAACTGTTGTTTAATTGTTTGGGTGCTGCTCTACAGGAGGTGCTAAAAAGACTGCCAGAGCTAGTAGGGTTAGGTGATGTAGGTTGATTTGAGGTGAGCATCGCAAAGATGGACAAGCACTATGAGGTTAAGGAGGACAGGATTCTAGCTAGATACCACATCGCCACCACAGAGCAAAAAACTGGTGAATTCATTGAGGAATTTTTGACAGCACTGAGGAAACTGGCGATAAAATATCACTTCACACACTGTCAAGAGAGATCAGTTGATGATCAAATGCATGAATGAAAAGATAAGAGAAAAACTGTGAATAGAAAAATACCTGACACTAGATGGGGCGATTAAAATTGCAAACAGCGTAGAACACATGTAGATGCGCATTAAAAAATTCTGCTGGGAGAAGAGTGTGGAGGGGTACAAGGTGGTTGTTGAAGAGGGGTCTGCCAACAAAACAGGGAAACAGGTCACTCCCTGACATTGTTCTGGTGGAAGAAAGAGTGATCAGGGAGTGAAGGAGAGCGTCAAAGAAAGCAGTGGCAGAGGTGGATTGTCCATGCCGCATGGATGGAGTGTACCAGCCAGGTCAGGGCGCAGGAATAATTTTGTGAGGAAGTGCTATCCTTGTGGGAGTGAAAATCACCCTCCATATGATAAGGAATGTGTGCCGATACACGTTGTATGTAGTGGATGTGGTCGGAAGGGGGATCTCGCCCGTTGTCGCAGAAATGTTGGGGGTACTCCCGGACAGATATGAGAAATGTATGAGGAGGAGGACTCTTCTGTCGAAGAGTAGATGGGAAGGGCAATTGTCTCATCGGTACATGCAGTAGTAGGTAGACTGAAGAGAAAGAAACAACACGCTTTGGTTTCAGTGAATGACATTCAAGTGCCAATGTTAAATGATAGCGGGGCAGACTATACCCTAAATAGTTTGCATTGTTGAAGGATAAGTTCAATTGCTGTACTTTGGCAGAGCCCAGAATAAGAGCAAATGCATATGGAGATGTTCTGATTCTGATTGACATTATTGGTCAATTCGAGGCAGTGTTGCAGAGGGAGGAGAGCCCAGGCCATATTGTATGTTTCTAGAGAGGGGGCAAACTGCTTTCCTGCGATGATCAGGATGAACTTGCTACATGGTTAGATCCACGATATCCTGAGCAGGTGCTAACAACACAAAACACAAGGATCTGACAAAGCTGCTAGTGTCAAGCCGGAGAACATCAAGGATGTCTACATGGTTTCCTGATGTATTTGAAAATAAATTGGGATGTCTGAAGGGATTTGTTCATTGAATCAAATAAAAGCATTATGCAGTTCCAATCTCAGTAAAGGTTCAAGGGATACCGCTGGTTTTGAGAAAGGAAGTGGAGGTGGAGCTAAAGAGGATGGAGTCTGAAGGAGTGATCAAGGGTATATATGCCTCAGAATAGGTCAGCTCAATTGTTGTGGTGGAGAAAGTGGGACTTTGAGGTTGTGCATTGACTTTAGGTGCCTTAACGCGAATGTAGTGGCAGAAAAGTTTCCAATTCCAAGGAGTGATGATCTATTGGTAAAGGTATCAGAAGCACATGTGTTTTCGGTGCTGGACTTGAAAGCAGAGTACCATCAAGTAGAACATCACATGAATTTGATGGATTTGGCAGCTTTCATCAAACTGTTTGGGTTATTTAGATTCAAAAGGAAGCTATTTGGACTTGCAGCAAGTGTTTTTCAGATAACTATGCATACATTGTTGGGAGATGAGAATGGTGCAATCAGGATGATGTGTTGGTATGTGGTGTGATGGTGGATGAGCATGATGAGAGATTGAGGAGAGTGTTGGAGATTTTGAAGGAGGCAGGTCTGACTATTACCTTTGAGAAATGGAAAATCAGATATGACAAAGTTACATACCTGGGTCACAAAATCACCAGGCAAGCTATTAGAGCAAAACATGATGCTTTGGAGGCGATCAGGCACATGCCGGAGCCAAAGAACATGAATGAGGTGGCAGCTTTCCTTGGCTTGGTGGAGTTTTACAGTACATTTGTAAAAGGGCTTGCAGACAAGACCAAAATTATGCAGAAGTTGACGAGAAAGGGAGTGGTATTTCGGTCAGATGAGGTATGTGGAAAGTGATTTGTGGATGTGAAACAGTGTGTGAAAAGGCTCCAGTATTAACAGCCTTTATGGGAAGGAGGAAGACATAAGTGTACACAGATGCGAGTGATGCAGGCTTGCGAGCTGCCCTAATGCAGCAGGAAGGATGAGAGCTGTGCACAATTGCAGTTGCTTCAAGAATACTTAAAGAAGCGGAAAATAGGTATTCTGTGGTGGAGCATGTGTGGGGGCACTGAATACATTTAAGACATACTTGTGGGGAAGAGAATTCAATGTCAGGAGGATCATAAACATCTGGTGACCATTTTCAAAAAAGGTGGTTTGGAAGGTGTTTCTAGGAGAAAAATGAAGTGGGTAAGCAGCATGCACGGATTACAGGTTGTGGTGGAACATGTACAAAGAAAAGACAATGCAGTTACAGCTGCATTGTCCACAGCAGCAGTTACTTCAGTAATTGAAGATGAAGAGGAGGTTTTTGAATTTAAGAAAAGGGAAGGAATTTTGCAGGTTCAGGAGTGTGTCAATCACAGAGAGTGGGATGAGGCATCTTTGCAAAATGTTGTGTATCAAACAGTTGTGGAATTGTTGCTTATGAATTGGAGTTGGAATGTGGAAAATGAGGAAGTGAAAATCTACAGGAGGGTTTGTGATGAATTGTGTTTGACTGGTGGATATTTATGAAGGGGTCACCGTCTGGTTGTTCCGACTGAGATGAGGGAGATGGTGATGAAGTTGTGTCACAAAGGGCACTTAGGTGCTAATAGGAGAAAAGTCAGTGAATTCATGGAGCGTGTGATGGGAGATACAGGTCTATCGGTTTTTATACGTCTGATGAAAGTTCATGAGGTGCCTAAGGTACCATGGGATGAGATAGCTTTAGACCTGTTGGGGCCATTCATCATATGTGGTACAAGAGATACATAGTGGTGATGGATTTACTGTCAAAATGGCCTGAGGTTTGTGTGTTGAAGGAAGTGAGTTCAAGGAGGATTGTTTGGTTTTTAGAACCATTATTCTGGAGAGAAGGCTTTCCACAGAAATGCTTGTCTGACAACGGACCACAGCTGATTTCCAGAGAGTATAAGGAATTTCTGGAAAGCTATGGAATAAAACAAGTCACCACAGCCTTGTACCATCCCCAATGGAATGGTTGCGTGGAGAGATTTAACCGCACATTAATAGATGATATAAGAATAGTGGTTGCCACTTGTGGTGACTTAATCAGGGCGGTAAAAGAGAGGGTATTCTAATACAGATTGGCTCCCATACAGTGACTGGAGTATCACCATTTGAGTTGCTGAGAGACAGAAAACCTAATTCGCACTTGTGTCCTGGATGGATGGGAAGGTCGAGGTTGATGGCGTTGATTTGGACAGAGTCTCCGAAGCAGGCGTATGTTAGTCCTGGTGATAAAATCAAACTCAAGTTGCCAGGTAAAGTGAAGAAGGGTGAATTGAGATTTTCTTAAGAAATGGAGATTACAGAAGATTTGGGTGCTTCCATTATGGTCAGAGGTGGAGGTATTTGGAGCAAAGAAAGGATGGTGATGGTGAAGAAGAGATGTGTTGGTAGTGTGAGGGGTCAGAAATGAAAGCCGGACACAAAGTTGTCATGTTTTTTGTTAAATGCTTGTATTTAACTTAAACGGGTTGGGAATATGCCTCTCTTACCCTGCTCTAAAGAGGAGTTTCCCTACCTAAAAACAAAAACTAAGGAACTGTCTATGTCAGGATGTTCAAAATCAAAAGTCATCCTTGTGTCCAAACATTCTATCATGACCTTCGCACTACAAACAAAATAATAAAATGAGAAGTGGAAATGTCTTGAACCTGGTATTGACAAAAGGTGTTCATAAAATAAAAATAGAATAGCTCCAACGTAAATGTTCTCCAAGATGAAATGACCTTGGTTCCAGAGGGGGATTCCCCTCCCCGGATTCTTCAATGGTATAACAATTTCTCTTGGTCTAACAGTTCTTTGTGCCTTTATTGGCCCACAACAATCCTATTAGGTAAAAAGCTCTTCAGACTTGTAAGTCTTTCTTTAACACAAGTTCATTCTTTGTTCAACAATACAATGTTCTTTCTTGACACTCTCTGCAGTGTAAGGAACTCATGGTGGCAACAGTAAAGACAGACAAAAGTGAACACAATTCAAGGGTGTGTATTAGACTGCAAAGGTAGGTTGGAAAAACGTCTAATCTAAACCTAAATCTAAGATGGGAGCAAGCTTCAACCATCAAATAATAATAAGGCAGTCCTAGTGGTGTCTTGTCAAATGAAAGGGCCTATACTAAGAAAAACGTGTTGCCAATTCTTACGCTAAATACAAAATAAGTGTGGGATAATGTTCTTACGAAAGATGGAAGTGTTAATAAATAATAAGTCAGGATGCGGTACTTGGGATCTCCCTTCCTCAGGTTTTAGCACGGGACAAGGTGGGACTTTGGAGCACTGCATACGCTTGAGCTTTCCCAGCACAAGCTAACAGTTCTGGTTTCAGAAATCAGGGCTTTCGGTGGTAAGTCTCTTTTCCAACAAAAAGTCTCTTACTGCCGTGGGCCTGATGTATTCAAATTATAAACAAAGAGTTCCTTTTCACATATACATTGGGTGATGTCTTTCATCTCCGGATCCCCCTCTTCCGGGCGTAGATCCCTAAAAAGTTATTTAAACATATCAGGACCTCTAATAGTTATGTTCCCTTGCTTTTGAGGGCCTGTCAAATTCTAAGCATCAAAACAAAAGTTCAACAAAAAGTTCTTCCCTTTATTTGGGTGATAGTTCCTCAACACTGGATTCCCCCTCTTCCGGACTCAGACCCCTCTCAAATATCACTTTGCTTTGTCAGGTTCATAATGGCATGATTTCAAAGGATTCCCCTCTCGTGTGTTGCTTTGTTGCACTCACGGGTCGGTGGGTGTTGGCTTTTCACCCTTGTATCCTCCTCTTCCGGGCTCAGATCAGATCGATCGCCTCCCTCGATCGGGTTCACTATGGCTTTCAATGCAACTTATTTGGTGACTTTCACAAATCTTAATGTTTTTTTGTACAGTTCACCGTGGGTATCCCTCAACTGGGTTCACTCTTGTCAACACACTGTTTTTCGGGACTTAGATTTTGCCCCATCTTTATCGGCATCCCTCGTTCGGGTTCCCGCTTGCCAATTGGTCAATCATGCCTTTTTCCATTCAACTCTTAGCATGCGGGGTTCACTTCCCTTAGCTTCACAATCATCTGTCGGTCAAAGACTTTCGACTGTACATAGGATTTTACTTTATCCCTGTATGTCCACTGTGACCCACTTCTCACCTTTTCCAAGGCCTTCTGGTTATGGGTATACTTTCAATCGCCTGATATACTCTTGCCAGGTCTTTTTGTTCATTACAGTACCTCTTTACATCCAAAACTGCATATACCTTTCCTGGTTCGGTATATCTATCTGTTTCAAAGTTTTTTTTTAACTTTCCCACATCTGCATTCCAGGCACTCATATGTTATTGGGTTTTGGATTTGTACTCTGCCCTTATGACCCACAAGCGGTCTGCTTATTGTTTCGATCTCTGCAGCTGCACAACATTCCAATGGCCTTTGGCGTGGTCGCCGAAAAACCCCAGGGTCCCTACTTTGCTTGGCCCGACTCGCCGGCTCTGTGTAGCGTCTTTGGTCCCTTTCACGCTTACACGGCATAGCTCTGCCACTTGCATCCCACTCAGGGCTGTTCTGTCACACCTCTAGATTCTCTCACGTCTCTGCTCCTGCACACCTGCTTTCCTTAAGTTACCGGTAAGGAAACCGCTGCTTCTCTGAGCTGCCAAGTGCACAGGACTCCTCTGGTCGTCGCTCCTGGAGTCTCCATGGCACATCCTGCTTGCGCAACGTTACATTTCTTCTCCGATGTCTATTATTTAAATACCTTCTATATAGAAAAGTGTAGGAAACTTTATTGTACAAGCAATCACACGCGGTGTATCTTTAGGCAGGTCAGGACACATCACCTTGTGTGCGATATATAAACAATTTTCTAGGCGCTTAATACACAACACAAATACACATCAATATGCACACATGCATATATATATATATATATATTACACGGCCACGCTAGTTATGGTTAAGTTGCTGTTTCCATAGGAAGAGCACTTTTTGGGCAGCTTATAACTTCGCTGCCCCTCGACTAATCCTCACCAAACTTTGCAGAAGAATTATATGGGCCGCTTTGAATTTTTCTGCAAAGTTTGGTGAGGATTCGTCCGGGGGGGGGGGGAGGAATTTATAGGGGGGTCCCAAAACTTCTTTTTTTCCCATAGACTGAATATTTGTTCAGGCGGTAGTTGTTAATGATGTATTTCCTATGCCCGCCTTGTTCGGGATGTTTGTAAGTACAGAAAATGAGGGGTCTCACAAGGGTAGTATTTCAGTCCGTGCTGTGCGCAGGCAACTTGAAACTGTTCTAAGGACACGCGTGGTGTTAGCGAACATTGAAATTGAGTACATGCTGTAATTAAATATTTTTTTTCTATGGGTGTGCTATTGATTTGTACACCTCCATGGGTGTGACATGCTGCGGTGGTTGTGGCCAGGGCCTAGAGTCTTGGATGCATGGCCGTAGGCCATACTTCCAAGACTGTAGGCCCTGCCCACAACCACCGCAGCATGTCACACCCATGTGTACACCTGTAGTATTGCTTATCCATCAGATGGTTGTGGGGAGTGCGTGGAGTCTTGGGTGGATGGCGGAAGGCCATGCACCCAAGAACAAACTTATAAGCACTGGAGGTATAAGCCACTGTACACCCATACATTGTAATATCTATGAACATACAGCTAGGAGTCTAGCTTGTGGCCACATCCACTGCAGCATACCACACCTATAGATACACCCGTAGTATAGCACATCACTCAGGTGGCCACGAAGGCCATGCACCCAAGAACAAAGTTATAACCTCTTAACTTATAAGCTAACATGGGTTTTATATAGTGCGGTGGTTGTGGGCAGGACGTAGACTTTTGGGTGCATGGCTGCTGGATGTATGCCATATACCCAAGCGTGTACACCCTGCCCACAACCACTGCAGCATATCACATTCATACATCACACCTATACAATCGATTATGTATCTGGTAGGTGTGGTCAGGGCCTATAGTCGTGGGTCGAAATTGAGTACATGCTACAGTTACAATGTTTCATTCTATGGGTGTGCTACTGATTTATAAGCGACCATGGGTGTAATAGTCTGTGGGTGGTTGTGGCCAGGGCCTAGAGTCTTGGGTGCATGGCCGTAGGCCATAGGCCATACTTCCAAGACTCTAGGCCCTGGCCACAACCACCGCAGCATGTCACAGCCATGGATACAACTGTAGTATTCTTTGTCGATCAGATGGTTGTGGGGAGTGTGTAGAGTCTTGGCTGCATGGCCAAAGGCCATGCACTCAAGAACAAAGTTATAAGCACTAGAGTTATAAGCCACTTCACACCCATACATTGAAATATGTATGGACATACACCTAAGACTTTAGGCCCTGGCCATAACCACTGCAGCATATCACAGCTATAGATACACCCGTAGTATTGAACATCACTCAGGTGGCTGTGGGGAGGGCCTGCAGTCCTCCAACAGCACATGTATACGTAGTATAGTTACAAGCCACAATGGGTGTGATATGGTGTGGTAGTTGTGGCCAGGATGTAGAGTCTTAAGGCCATGCACCCAAGAACAAAGTTATAAGCACTGCAGTTATAAGCCACTATGGATTTTATATACTGCTTACCCATACATTGAAAAATCTATGGCCTTACCCTCAAAACTGTAGCCTGTGGCCACAACTACTGCAGAATATTACAGGTATAGGTACACTCGTACTATCAAACTTCATTCAGGTGGTTGTGGGGAGGGCCTAGCTTTTTGGGTGCATGGCCGAAGGCCATGCTCCCAAAACCAATGTTATACGTAGTGAAATTAGAAGCCACAATGGGTGCAAGACTGAAGTCATAAGCAGTGAGGTTATAAGTGAACATGGGTGTCCTGTGGTGCAGTGGTTGTGTGCACAACCTAGCGTCTTGGGAGCATGGCTGCAGACCATGCACCCAAAAGGAAACTTAAAAGTAGTGAAATTACAAGCACCATGGTTTTCATATGCTGTGATGGTTGTGGGTAACACCTATAGTCTTGGTTGCTTGGCCATAGGGTGTAGGTGGTAGGTTATACATCGAAGACGCTAGGCCCAGGCTATAGCCACTGCACCATATTACTGCCATAGATTAGATGTGTACATTCGAATATGTAGGACATGACTGTAATTATACTTACTGTTTACTTTGTTCAGAATCCATATATGTCTTACATGACTTTATTACTTGGCGGAAATGTCCTTTTTTAATTTATGTGATAAAAGAAAAAAGAATGTTAGTGTTTTCATTTTTTGTTGACCCTCATATTTAGTTTACAAACCAGTGTACTGTGCATTTTGCTCAGTTTCTGTGTTTGTTTTTCAAATCCTTGGGTCTGAGGGAAAAAAAATCCTTGTCGAATTAAAAAAGACCTTTGTTTGCCATGCTGCAAACTATTTCTTTGTTTTCTTTGAGTGTGTCCTTGTTCTTTCTGATTAATGTTATGTCTGTTGCCTTGTTGGAGATTTTTAACAACAGTTAGATACCTGTTGGCGTATTGTAACTGTTTATAGTCTTTTACTTGATTTTTTGGTAATGTTGAAGTACACATTAGTTATTAAATTTTGGCTTTAAGAAGATTAAATTTGCATTTGTAAGATTAGCTGGCAATC
The DNA here is from genome assembly GCF_040938575.1 of Ambystoma mexicanum. Lineage (NCBI taxonomy): Eukaryota > Metazoa > Chordata > Amphibia > Caudata > Ambystomatidae > Ambystoma > Ambystoma mexicanum. The sequence goes on along the minus strand of NC_090937.1, from coordinate 94,670,070 downwards.
TCTGCTTTAGGGTAATAGTGCTATCATTACGTTCCAACCATCCACATTTGTTTTTAATGTATGCAGTGTAGTGACCTGCATTGGTTGTAGCTCCTGCATGATAGATTATACCTGAAGGTTTTCTTTCCAATTGACACTTGACCATGTGTGAATCCAGTCGGCTTGCAGTTGTTTTTGGTACCATCTGTATTATAACGTAGAAGCATAAGTATTATGTAGTTACTATGTGTTTGTATCAGTAAGGTGGAGCGATTGTCTGAATTGCACATAGTACATAATCTGCCATGGTTTGCATTCTGTACAAGTTGCTGAAATGGAATGGATTCACAATTAGGTATGGATACATACACAAATCGCTCATTTGGGATTTGTTCCTGTATCACTTTGTTACAGAGTGTGCATGTATGTTTCCACATGTATGAAATCTGGAAGATTTCATTTATAGGTATGCTTTTGTTTTCCAGTACTTGTAGTAAGTACATTAGACATTCTTGTGGATCTTCTTCTGAGTTTATAGTGAATCTCACCATTCCAGCACAGTAGTCCAATTTTTGTCTTATTCCGTGAACACTGTACGTGCTGTCAGGATTATTTGTTGCGTTTCTTTGAAGAACTAACATTTGCAAACTCAATTGGTCTTTACTGTGTAAGTAAATATTGTTAACAATTGGTGGCAATTGAAATAGAATATTCATTGCTACATTTGCATAGCAACTTACACCAGTTTCGTTTGAAAATTTGAATGGACCAGATAGTTCTGTATCTCAGTGCTTTTTTCAGAGTTTCTGTTCCTTCTTTGTAGAAGTACCTGGTTTACTTTCCCTAATAGGTTCTTCTTTGCTTGTGGTAATTGATGAAGTTTTCTCTTCTTTTGTTTTCTTTGAAGGATTTGCCATCAGATTCTGTTGCATTTCTGTTTCAGTTAGTTTTCTTTTACCAGGTTTTACTTTTTCTGGAACAGGATGTTGTTTCAGATGGGGGTGTACAGTGAACGCAGTCAATTGTATTCTCCAGTGCAAGGAATATCAGCGTTCAGTTTACTTGCATCAAAGTTGATTAGAAATAGACTGTGAAGTGTACGTAAGCGTGATAGTGCTACGTAGCTCATGCCTTCTTTAAAGACTGTGTTTCCTATATCTATTAATGCTTTGTCTAGGATAAGACCTTGGGATTTATGAATGGTGACTGCATATGCAAGAGTTAGAGAAAATTGTTCTCTACGTATATGCATGTCTTTGAAGAGAAGGAATCGAGCAGTTGAGCGCCCTATCCTTTTCACTGCTGAAAGTTTTTATAGCGAATATTGATATACTGAATGTTGTTGTCATGTGGGTATGTTTGAAAGCCAATAACTGTACCCAGTGCCCCATTAACTAGCCCTTGTACCACCTCAAGGTTACGTTTAAGCATTACTCTACAATTCAAGGATAATTTTCATATTTTTTCCAACCCAGCTATGTTGGAGATGGAATTTTCTAAGCTATTTAGTCTTGTTGTGGCTTTCTCACACATGGATAGTGTCATACCATGTACGTCTAGTTTGTCTGTGGCGCAAATTTCCTTTATTGGTTGCATTTCTTTATTTAACATTGTTTCATTGAATTTGAAACAGCTTGCAATAGTTGGCATTAAGGCCATACAATTTACATTTTTGTGCGCTAATTGTTCCATAACATCAGTAGCACATGCATTATCACCATAAAGTGCATGAATGTGCCGGTCTTCCAATATTACTTGTGCCTCTTGAGATAGTACACCAACTCTAATACTTTTTAAGATGTTGGCATAAGTGAGATCTGCAGATTGCCGCATGTTTTCTGTTAATTCTCTATATTGGAAACGTTGCCAAAGGTTGACATTTCCTATGCTGCCAACAGTTTTACGGCAGAGTCTGTGTCCTAAGGTTTTAAAAATAGGTTCACCTTTCACTGGTGTCAATTGTAGAAGATCTCCTAAAACAATAATGTGTTTCCCTGCAAAGAGTTCTTTGTAGTTTGTTTTAAGTACTTCTTGCAATCTGAGGTGAATCAAAGCCAACATTAGGTTGGAGACCATGCTCACTTCATCTATTAGTAGCATTTTCATTTGTTTTAATACTGTGCGTAGTTCCATTGCAGCTTCTGCAGAAAGTTTGTAATCGTCTAATTTGTTTTGGTGTTCTACTGGAAGGAGTAGTAATCGGTGTAAAGTGACACCGCCTATGTTGTAGGCAGCTAAACCTGTGGGGGCAGTTACAACAGCTGACAGTTTGTTGTTTGTCAATTGTTGAAGGAACTTGCTGATGATTTTGATTAAGAATGTTTTTCCTGACCCAGCTTCACCACTGACGTACAACAGTATAGGTTTGTAATTTTGGCAGGTACATTCTTTATTTTCATGTTGTACACCATGTGCAATTTGTTTTGTTACGTCTTCAAAAATGGTGCGCTGATCTTTGTTAAGTTTTGCTTGTTGTACAGTTAAGTTTTCTATATCTTCTTGATAGTGACACATGGTGTTTTCCACTTCTGTCATAGGTAATTCTGCCTCATTTGCTATTAGTGGCGGTCCTAGTGGGTCTTGGCTTCCTGTTACAGAAGGTAGACTAATGTCGGAAGAGTCCTTATCTAGTTGGGCCTGAAGTTCTTCTTCGTGTTGCTGTTCTTTGTGCAACATTGTTTTGTAGTGCATAAAGTTCACATCGGTGATAGCGCTTTAATTTGCTTTGAAAGCATCTTCATAGCAGTCATAGTTGTCTAGTATATCTTCTTTTCTCCATGGTTTAAAAAGTTTTAGCAGAGACATGTAATATAGTTCTTTCTGTTGAGGAGTTTTTAATGACAATTTGACATGATTGATTAAGCTTTGTTTGGTAAGTTTCACTAAGCTGCCTTTACAATCTGTCACTCTATATCTACATTTGCTTTCATTGGGTTTTATATTATTTTGTATGCAAAGTTTTGAGCTATGTAGTATAGACACATGCTTTCCAAAGTGCTACTCCTGTTCGGATAGTATGTGTCGAGTAAATTGTTTTTTAAAATGTCTTGGCTGTTGGGATCATTTCTGGCAATTATTTTCTATGTACACATATGATTTCAGAACTCTTTTTCTAGATTTAGCAGGACCAAGACTTAGCCATACTATGTGGTCTGATTTTCCATACAAAGCAGTACCGGTTAAATGATCTGCCGCTTCATAGGCGCCACATTCTCTATGAGAGAGCATTTTTATGCCTAGGCTGTACCATTTCTGGAATAGTGTTTTGTCTGATGATAGCTCATCCCAGAGGTCTTGAAGCTCTGTTTTTTCTGCTTTTGTTAAGTAGGCTGTAACATATTGTGCAACAGCAGTGGAATTGTCTGCAATATACTGCACATCTATGTTTGCATTCCATAAGAGGGCAATGATTGCATTGTAATCATTGATATATTTTGATTCTTCTGTTCTTTTTATGTAATACGTGTTCTTAGGTGATTTACCTTTAACACTATGTCGAACTGAAGACATGACATTTTTCACTTCACCTGTTTCTGTAACTGGTCTAGGGAAACCAAAGCAGAATTTGGTGTAGTATTTCCCTTTGTTTTTGTATTTGCGGCGACAATATTTGCCACATTTGTGTCTTTGAAATTGTAAAATCTGCCCATGCAGGTCACTATGTGTCCGCTGTGAAGGGATTTCACAACTGACATATTTTTGGATGAACTGCAAAACCGTGGCATCACTGTCTGTTAGGTAAGATTTCCACGTAGCTGGTAAATCTTCCTTTCCTGGTTCAACTCCAGAACTTTTTGCTTTTCGAGTGGGATATTTTTCATTAATACCTCAGTGAGTGGGAACATTTTTCCACACTCACCTAATCTTTAACTCTTTTTATGGGTGTCATTTTTAAGACTCTCCATAGTGTCTTTTTAAAGTTATCATGTCTAACAACTTATTGGCAATACGTGCCTGTTGTTGCTGGGTTGCCCTAGAGGCTCCCCATTTAACTTTCTTTTGCTAACCTTGAGTGAACTAGAGTTCCCAAGGGTAGAAACGATCTTTGGATCCCTTTTGCATTTTATTCTCTGAAACCAGCACACCCCACCTTATGTGGAGTGCTGGGGAGTTTCAATGTATCCCCTTTCACATCAAAACTAACAATTCTGTTACAGTGACAAGCTTACCTTTAATGGCTGGTGGTAGTGATACCTTTTACTAATTTGGTGCACCTTTACCGCAGGCTGTAATCACAGCTGCAGTAAAGGCACCTAAGGGTGCTCATTTTAGCAAAATGGCCCCCGTCTTCTTTTTCTAGCATTTTAGTGTTTCTTGACGTTTCTTGTTCCTTCCCCTGACATCCAGGGCAGGAAATTCCTTTGTTTGAGTTTTGTCTTTGGCGGGAGTCCCCTGGACACCCCGCCCAGGCTCCAGTCAGTCTGTAAAGACAGGAAGTGGGGGGAGGAGTCCTAAACCTCCCCTTCCTTTGTCTTACGCCTTCCTTCAACTGGGACAAATCCCAGTGGGGGGCTGGCTGTCCTGATCGGACAGCCAAATGCCCCTTTCTTGTAAAATGCGGGGAGTGAATGCAGAGGTTGTGCTGTAGTTCCTGATAAATACTGGAAACCTGGGAGCTGAAGTCATGTCGACCACTGGAACAGAAAACTAAAGAGGATGACGAAGGAAAAGTGGCAGGAATGATTTCCAGCCACCGGAGAGCCTGCTGTGTAACCGGAGCCTGCTGCAGCCCTTCCTTCCAATCAACCTGGGATCTCTGAAAATGACAACCCGAACCCAGAGCCTAGTGAGACTCACTAGACTCAAGAGGACCTGTATTTTGAGCCATCCCACGGGTTGCTGTGAACTTGCATTCTTGCAATACCCCAATACCCTGGGACCTCCAGCCACTGTGCGGTGCAAGGTCTTCTGAATTCCAAATCTCACTGAAACTTTGTGGGCATCCTGGTGTATCTCCAGAGACACGAATCAAGTCTGAAGATTCCCTTCACAAGAGTGCTGGCCCTTTGTAAGGATGAGAATTCAACCGCGATTTTCTGTCTTCTTCTGTGCTCCTTGAAAAGGTGTCAAATCTGCAGAACCGCATTCAGCCACAAGAGAAATCTTGCCTAGAGCCTTCTTCATCGATCCCTCCTGCAAAGTCCCTTCTGAGGTCTTGTGTTCCGTCTCCAGGACAAGGAATCCACTGACTGGGTATTGGGCTGCAGTCCCTGAAGTTCTCCTGCTGCAATCTTTTCTTCATTGCTGAGGTACTGTGTTGGCTTGGGTATATACTTACCTTAAGCCTGTTGGGATTTCTGTGTGATCCTGGGGTGTTTTCTGTGATTGGGAGGTCCCTCGTCCAGTACACCCAGTCCCACTACTAGAACCCTGCTGGGGTGTCTTCTGTGAAGCCCCTGGACCCTCTTCTAACCCTAGAAGTAAAGTATTCACTTGTTTGCCATTTTACCTAAGGAAACTCTGACTTTTGCTACTAAAGAACTTATTCTAACACTGGCTGTTGGTCACTAGTCCTAGTGACCCCCCGACCCCTTCTGCCACTGAGAACACTCATGCTCTAAGGGAAAGACTTTGAAGGGATTGGGACTTCAGCCTAGAAAAGAAATCAAGTGTTTTACTTACTTGTAAAGAGTTGGTGGGTAACTGTAAATCTAAGAGTGACCAGTTACCAAAGTTCTTACTGATCATGAATGTGTGATGCACTATTCTTAAAAGTATGGTTAACATATTTTCTTCCTTAGCCACTGTTTTACCAGTCTAAAAGAAAGTAGATGTAAAGGTATTTTACTCTCCTGTGATTAGGTTGTGCCTCTTTACAAAAGTAATGTGTTGGTTTCACCAGATTATTCCTGTAGGGTAATTGTATGAGTGTCCTCCAACTGTTGGTATCACCAGGTTAGTCCTGTTAGGATAAATGTATGAGTGTCCCCCAACTGGGTCTTGCTTCCCCTGACTTGCTGCTAGCCTGTCCTTAATAAGTCTACATTAGGTTGTTGCATACCTAGAATAACTATTCAGTATAGTGTGACATTGGGTTTTACTTTCCCATTCATTGTGAAGTTAAAGTATGTGGGTTTTACTTACCTTGTGTTAGCTGTGTGCCATCCAAAACAAGTTACCAGAGTTATTGCTTACCTCAATCTGGGGTTCCCTGATTTCCAAAGCATCTGTAATTGTACATTACATCCTTAGGTTTTACTCACCTGGTATAACTGTGTGTTATGACAAAAGTAGTTATAGGTTTTTACTGCACTTAGAATAGGTGTTTCACTATTCACCAAAAGTATACTGTCCATTTGACTGTCTATGTGATGTGTTCCAAGAGTCACTGTACAACTGGAAGGGCCTACTGTCCTTGTATTACCAAAAGTAATCTAAAAGTAACCATTGGTCTTTTACTCCCAAAGAATAGGCTTGACCTATACTAAATGTGTATAACAAGGTTTTGACTTCCCTAGAACTACTGTTAGGTGTTCTAAATAAGGTCTATACTTGGGTCTGTGTATTTTCAAGTATAGTGTTGTGTTCTATATTGCGGTCTCATATAATGTGTTAGTACTTACTTAACCCCTAGATTTATCTGGGCCTACCTGTATTTAAATAAATCCTTTATTTTTACAGTACATAGTGTTTCAGTGTTTCTTTGGATCATTTGTATTACAATTTCACTTGTACTGTATCTACTGCCCTCTCTCCCTGGCTGCTCTGCCTACGCTACCATGTACTCAGGTGGTACAGTCTTATACATAGAGTGGAGTCTTGTACTGCCTCAGTTGAATGGTTTTGAAGAAGTTGGTAGTACTTCAGAAAAACTATCCTAACACTGTTGTGACCAAATTTAGGTGCACCTTTGATCCATAAAAGCATGTGAATATCTGGTGCTCCTCCCGCTTGGTATTCTTTTCTCCAAAAGAAGTGTTGCACTTCTCCTAGGGGAGGAAAGGTTTTATTGCAAATAAAGTGTAGCATAGCAAAGAAACGATGATGGAAATATCTTGACACATTAACTGGATCTAGGCAGCAAAGTTCTCCAGGTGTTAATATATCTATGTTGGTTTTGTTGTTGTTTGATATGCGTAGGAACTCATGTAAATCTTCCCATGCATATTCTGAACAACTTAGTGTAACAAACCAAGTCGGTGGTCCAAGGTTTCTGATCATACAACGTATGTCTCTGCTGTGCCGTCGGAACCAGTATTCTTTTGTACTATGCATGTTTGCAAACAGAATTGTTATACTTGCTTGAAAAACCTCGTCTTTTTCTTGTACTTTTTGTATTAATTGCATAGCTGACATATTTTGAAAGTGGGTTCCAGATTTCAAAATGTGTGCAATTCCGTAACATAGGGTTGCTAGTTCACTTTCAAAGAGTAGGTGGAATATGTATTCCCAGATCTTGCAAATACATTCGTATTGAGCGGTATTCTGAAGCCGTAATCTGAGTGGGTCTATCATCGTATCTTCCACCTTTGCCAGTAGGAAATAGCAGTGGAAAAGCACGTGCTTCTATACTTTTTTCCAATATGCTCATTGGTGACCCTTTGGTTTGTCTCATTTGGTAAGTTTCTAGTGCATCATCTATGCTTTCAGTGGAATGCAATGGATGAATTGTGTAATGGTCCAAAAGAGTGAATACTGCAGCAGGATCCAGAAGTTCAAATTGTCCAGTTTCAAATGACTCTAGAATTATTTCACTTGTTTCCCTTAAGCTTTCTTCAATATTTATTTCCTTGTAGTATTCGTTATTGTCTTTTAGATATTGCAAGGCTTATCTAACTTCATGTAAGTCCACGAGTTGTTGCCAAATCCTTTTGTCTTTTGTTGGTACACCATTTACTAAGACAATTAAAGAATGCTCTATTGGAAATTACACTCCTAGAGTGTGCACATTTTCTGTCAGATCTAATGGCGAATAAACTACTTTGCCACAAATGCCTTTCACCAATTCAGAGGGAGTTAATGTTACTGTTTTTGGTTGAAGGCGTATAATTGCTTGAAATGGATGAACTGTTTGAATTATGTTGCTCTCATACAAATTGAGTTGTTGTAAGGTTTTTGGTAGTTGGAACAATTCGAAATTATTTATGATAGCAGATGAAGGAGTTTGGTTGTTGTCCAGTTTTGTACTGCAGTAACTGCAACATATTAGGGGTTCACTTATTTGGTATTTGTTTTCTGCTAAAAGGTAGAGAGCTAATTCAAACCATTTGGAATCTTCATTGTCTTCTATTTTGTATGCTATGTCTATATTTTTTGTGTATCTTTTGTAAAACGTTCTGTGGCAACACACACACACATGGTTTGGTACTTCAGCCAATGTACTTTTAAACTTTGGTATTTCCTTTTTGTATGTGTGTAATAGAAGGTTGCTATGTGCAGAATTGATGCTAGTTTGTTAAAAAACTATTGCATTTTGTAAGTGGCTTTCACTTCCAAAATATTTTCTCTGGATACGGTTGATTTCTTCTTGTAGGTATTTGGGTGTACCATGCAGAAGAGTGTTATTTAAATTGGCTAAATCTGAAGCTGGACTTTTAGCACAGTGGCCCTCATTACGACCCTGGCGGAAAGTGACTGACCGGACCGCCACAGCGTAAATAGCGTTTCCGCCATTGCACGATGGAGCAAAGTGCGGCCCATTCCGACCCATCGGGCACGAGCACCACGGCATGGCGGAAGTGCAAAGTCCGCGATGGCGGAAATGACCCCAAAACGGCCCACACCGCCGCCGTACGGCGCCCTAGGTGCAATACCGCCACCCATCTTAGCGGACACCGCAGTGAGCGCCAACCGGAAAGTACGGTGACCGTAAATATACGGAAACGGAAGTAAAAACATGGGCCCGGAACGGGAAACAACACGCCGTACACCTATAAAACCACAAAATCCACACAACCACTAAAAACACTACCCTGAGACACATCCCAACCCGTCATCCACCCTAGTGAAACCAAGAAAAATGGGAAAAGTAGCGAAGAAAGCGTGCGACCGCAAGCGGCAGGTCCACTTCTCCCGTGAGGAACTCACCGTGCTTACAGAGACCCTCCAGGAGAATGCCGCCGCCGTCTTCTCCACGCAAATGACCAGGACGGCACTTGCGAACAAGAAGGCCATATGGGCCCTGGTGGCACAGCGGGTAAGTGCGGTGGGGACCGCACCCCGCAACCCACAGCAATGCAGAAAGCGATGGGACGACCTGCGGATACGCGTCCGTAGCATACTTTCTGCCAACCGCAACATTGCCACAGCCACCGGGGGAGGATCGGAATCACCCATCAAGTTGACCCCCTGGGAAGAAATCTGTGCCTCCACCATTGGAATGGAGAGCATAGAGGGAGTCGGAGGGATGGAGAAAGGAGTGCAGACATCCGGAGAATCCGGTAGGTGGCCCAAATAAAACCATGCCAAATCCACAATGTCCAATCATGTGAATCACATGTGTCCACATAGCGCAACAGCAACACATGGCCAGGAGAACGTCCACACACATTGGCCTGATAGCGCACTTTAAAACTCACAATAAATACATAAATAATTAAAAACCCCAAAAACACCCACTACACGTGCAGCAGGCACACCCTAACTGCAGGCTGCCAAACAACTGCACCCTCACTCCACACACAAATGAAAGCACCTCCAAGGCCCCGACCCAAATCACCCTCAGGTACCACCCCAATGCATGTGATACATTGCCATTCCAATTCCCACAGACCCATTAATAACGCTTGCCCTCCTTTACTCCACCACATGGTCCGATCCAAACGACGAGCTTCAGGACACCCCTACCAGCACACCTGCAAAGAGGGCCAAGACCAACGGCCAAAGACCCTCCACCTCAGCTGCACGCATCAAGACACGGCAGCAGCACAAATCAAGTGGCAGCACAGAGGAGGGAACATCAACAGGCACCCCAGCAGCCAGCATGCCCACAACAGCAGCACCACAGGTCCCCCCAATGGATGCCACAGAAGGCACTGCCTCTGGTGGCAGCAGCACCATAGGTGACACCCCATTAATGGCAGCATGCTCCGACACAGAAGACGGGGATGTCGAAGTCAGATCCATCCATGACCTGTCCCAATCCCCCTGTCTGTTCCATCCCGTACACCATGAGGATACCACGCAGGGGCACCCACAAGACGACGACTGGCCATCCCCCACAAGCCCTGTGGCAGGGCAACATGAGGCGAACAGCCACTCTGTGACACCACCGCAAATGGCCATGGCCCAGCAGAGGCAACAGTCCCTCGACCAGTTAATCGTGCAACAGCAGCAACTGGCCACGCTCCTCAAGGACCATGCCGATGAATGTGGGGGCACTAAGGCAGACATAGAAACATCAACTGAGACACTTAGGGCAGAAATGGAGAGAAGTACAGAGACACTAAGGGCACAAATGGAGAGTAGCACCGAGTGCCTGAGGGTACAAATGGAGAGTAGCACCGAGAGCCTGAGAGTCCAAATGGAGAGAAGCACCGAGAGCCTGAGGGGGGAACTGCATGCGACGTCCAAAGACGTATGTGCCGAACTTGCCGCAGTGCGCCGTGTGCTCACTGAGCTCTCACAAACCCTTAGGGACATGCATGGACGTGAGCAGGCAGAGACATCATCCGTTGCAAGTTCCGTCCAGGGCAGCCCCCAACGTAGATCTGGGAGGAACCTGCGCTCCACAGGCAGGGGTGCCCCTGATACCCGCAGAGGGGGCTTGCAATAGCGACTGCCCACTGACAATGAGCATCTTTGGACACTGGTGTTCGGGGGGGAGGTAGGAGGGTGGAGGGGGTGTGTTGGGCTCACTTGGGTGGCGGGTCGATAGGGTGTTCAACATGATATCACATATGCCATAAACAATGCACGATCAACCAATGAAATGTGTGGACAATGATCTTTGTGTACTAGGCCATCATAGGCGTACAGTCCATATTGTGCATGTACCAGACACACACAGTGCCACGAGTCCCGTGTCCATGTATCAGCCACCAGGCGTGAGTGCTAGAAGCATGCATCAATGAGATGCTGACGAATGTCACGGCCCTCCTGTGCCTCGCGGACTCCTTGAGGTGCTGCCACATCCCCACCCTCATCATGACCATCTTCAGGTGCTTGCAGTTCTGCGTCAGGGGGCATGGGCACATTTCTACGTACGCACATGTTGTGTAGCATGACACATGCCATCACCATCTTTGCAACCTTCTCATGGCGGTACAGGAGTGCCCCGCCAGACCTGCTGAGGCACCGGAAACGAGTCTTCAGTAGGCCGAATGCCTGTTCAATGACTACACGGGTACGTGAGTGGGCATGGTTGTAGTCCTCCTCATGCTGGTCCCGTGGGTTCCGGACTGGTGTGAGGAGCCATCTCTTCAGTGGATATCCGGCATCACCTGTATGTGGACGATAAACGAATTATGTGGAATGCCATTGCTACGTATGCACCCCCCCCCTTCCTGCCAGGTCATTGCCGCATCACATACCCCACATCATCATGCATGAAATGAGACTCACCGAGTAGCCAGGATCTGTACCCTGCGTGTCGCTCCATGTAGCGTGGTATTGTTGAGTTCCTCAAGACCATAGAATCATGGGTTGATCCAGGGAATCGGGCACAACAATGTGTAATGATCCTGTTGGAGTCACACACCATTTGTACATTCAGAGAATGAAATTGTTTTCGGTTGCGGTACTGGGCCTCCATGGCATGTGGGACGACCAATTCCACATGGGTGCAGTCGATGGCACCAAGGCAACCCGGTATGCCGCCAAGTGCATGGAATCCCACTTTTGTGTTGGTAATTTCCTGCTCTGAGCGTGGTAGAGAGATGTAGTCGTCTGCGTGCTGCAGGAGGGCATCGAGCACTTGCAATAGTGTCCGTGAGAACAGTGGCTGAGAAATGCCATGCAACTGTCCGACTGTGTGCTGGTAGGTGCCTGTGGCCAGGAAGTGGAGTACAGACACCACCTTCAGTAGGGGTGGGATGGCGGTTGGGCTATCTATCATGCTGACAAGGTCAGCCTGTGTCATGTCCACAATGGCGGCTATGGTGTCCCGGTCCAAACGGTAGAGGGTGTGGATCTGCTCATCAGTGAGGTTGAACGGATGTGCTCGGAGGCGTGGGATTGCGGGCTGCCTGCGTGGTGGTAGTGGCTGTGCTGGCGGCCCTTGCTGGCCCTGCCTTGCCCTCCTCCTCCTCCTGCGTCTCCTCCGTGCAGCCGGTTGTAGTTGGTGTTCGTCTTCTTCTTGGAGTTGGAGTACTTGCAGTGCTATCAGGTCCCCCAGGGCCAACATCGCGAGTCCTGCCGGTAGCATTTCGGAGTGGGTGTGGTTGTGGGAGGAGACTGGGTGTGCAATGTATGTGTTTTCAGGCTGTATGGCCTCCACCTGTGGTGATTCATTCCACCTGTGCAAGCTGCTCTCCCCTTTGGCCGAGCACGTCCCGCACACAACGCTGCAATTCGAGGAATGGCATCTTGCTATTACAATCATGTATTTGTACCCGATGGCCGTGTAACATTGGTTGATATGTTCATTCGGCTATGGTCCCATTGTTTCACATACAATCTTTGCAGTCGCGAACAGACTTGTGAAGGGTCAGTGGAACGTAGTACTCGAGTAACGGTGGACCCTCATGCATCACTGTACCGAGTTGCAACGACGGGCGGGGCGTCCCATTTGTGAGTGAAGGCAGTTGCCATTTTCACACACAGCCGCACTAGATGGATTAATTTGTGATTTCAAGCGGCCACAGATGCCTTTTCGACGTGATGTTGCAAATGAGGAATTCGAAGGGCGGCGCTTTCGGTTATCAGCTAGCGGCGAGGAGATGCCCACAGGTCTGACTGCAAATATAACGTTCTATTGTTCAATGTCCTTGGGACAGGGGCCATGGCGAGGATGCAATGATTGATATGAATAGTTTGGGATGCGCAATAGCGAAGTGGACGATGAGGCCGGACGTTCCCAAATACATGTTACTTCACAACACTGGAATTACGGGCTGGGGCACAGTGGATTTTGCAGGCTGCATAACGCACAGACTCAATGGAATTCTCACATGTTATGTGAGTATGGAAACAGGCGTTATCATTACGGGATGAGGGAATGATGAATGGATGCATGGACAGATGATTTGATACAGTGTTTGCCATGTACAGGGCTTCTTGGAATCTGTCCGCCTCCCCTGCGCTATGTGATGCAGGGCTGCCATAGTGGGACCATCGTCTATCTGGCCTTGTTGAGCCCTCCCTGTCTCGACGCGCCCTCAGACACTTGTGTCCATGCACGTTACCAATCCCATCTGATGGATTCTGTTTTCACAGACGCATGCACAGGTACACTCGTTTGTGATGGTGTTTACACCTCGATATAGATAGTTATGAGTCGCAAGTGGTTTTGGGGTGGTGATGATCCTTTGGAGTGGGCTAGCATGCATATGGCTGTGGATTTAGTGTGATCATTGAAGTGAGTTGTTCGAATGTAGTTCTGATGGCCATTCTGTTCTTTTTCTTTTCTTTTGGTTGACAGGTATCTCCTCCCCTTTTGCCACTGCCATCTGTATGCCACTCCTGCAGATGGCTTTTACTCCCGACACCTGCTGCTTCGTGTTAATCAGTGGAGCAGCATTACGATCTTATGGGACGATCGCCAATGGGCCACATGCCCTTACGCAGTACTAGTGGCTCGGAGCAACATTTCGGCCTTTCAGCTGGACTAGTGCCTCCCCATTGGGACGGCCCTGCGGTTCTGTGCGCTTCCATGTTGCCTTTTCGTACGAGAATGTGGCCCTGTGTACCATGAAGGAACAGGGCGTCACACAAGAAGTAGCTGGTCATTTCTTGCGGATGCAGCCCACAATGGTGAAATGTGTTTTGGAGTTCATGGCCTAATGGCTGTATGGGCTTGGTGAATTTGTTGTGCATTAAATTTCTATTCTGATATGGGCCGTGTAGCGTTCTTCTTTGCAAGTGATGTGGCATATTCCTATTTGGGGAGCGATGTATTGTGAGGAGATCTGCATTGGGTTCCAGCTTCGGAGTATAGTTGCGTGGTACTTTGCTGGGCGCGTTTTCCTACGAAGCCCAGTGAGGTCAGGGATGAGGGCTGCCAATATGACTGTTTGAATGATGTCATGCTCAGGGGCGGGGGATTAGGTTTTGTGTAACAGATGCCAGTCAGCCAGGTGGACTGGTGGAATGATGTGATTTTCGGAATATTGCTGGTCACAGGTGCCTGTGTTTGCGTGCGTTTCTTGGTGGGGGACTGAGGTCATGTCCATTGGAATGGCTTCTGTATTCGTGCCATCTGTGCCCTGCAGCTCCCATTGGCCCCTCTTGAGATTCTTTTGTTCGTTGGCATGCATGGGTGACTTGTACATTTCACTGGTTGCATTGTGACTTCATTGCACCTACGGGGAGTTGTACTATGTGGCCAGGGAGCGGTGTACAGGCACTCAGTGGGGCCGTTTACGGTTGATTCGCGATGCCGTACTTCTCACCATGGCGGAATGGTACTTTCCGCCGTGCTTGATGGCGTTAGGTACATGTCCGCTAGGGTCGGAATTTGCGTACCCTTGCGCCATGGTGGTATTTACGGTTTGGCATGGCGCGCGCGCGCGTACTTGGTGCAGTTAGCGTTGGCGTTCACTACGGTGTCGCTAATGGCATCGTACTTTGCGGTGACGGGTCATAGTCGCACCGAGCGCTATTCGATGGCGGTATTGCATTTCCGCCATCGTTTTTCGATTTCCGCCAGGGTCGTAATGAGGGCCAGTATATTTAATACACTAGATTTCTTACATTTGAATGATGTATTGATATCCTTTTGATATCATGGAAGGTGCTTTTGCAAATAGGTCCTGAAATGCAGGCTAATGAATGTCCTTGTAGTCCTGTGTATTTGCGCACTGGATAGATATTCATATTTTGCAGCACTTTCATTTTTATGTTGTCTTTACTTTCACATACTGATTGAGGAACTGACGTAAAGATTTGAAAGATTTGTTAGGAATGGCACACATTGACGTGCACGGCCATTTGTATTCTGGACGGTCTGGTTCAGTCAAATCGAGAGGTAATTCTGAGTTTTCAGGGGATTAGTTTTTAAGCAGTGTGTCTTGTTCCATGATGGTATTATTGATTTTTTCATACCCTCGTCCACTGCTATGGATGGCAATTGTGTTTGTTTGATTTTGTTTGTATGCTTCTTCATTAAAATATGGTTCTGTGGTTGTTGTGTGACTCCATTCACCTCCACAAATATGTAAGAAGTTATTTTTGTTGACATTCCGTTTATTGATAAGTTTCTTTTGTAGTTTGGTACTTAGTTTTGTTAGTGGTTTCATCCTATTTAACACTAATATAAATAACTTCTTTTGAGAAGGATTGCACTGTCCACGAGAGCTTGCAGGATTAATTTTCTACGGTAGGTTTTAAGGGTTGAGGATGATTTCAGTCCTCTTCTTATTAGATTCTGAAGGACTCTGTTGCAAAACATTTGTGCTAAAATACTTTTTTTACTATGGGTTCTTGTTACTATATCAGGATTAATAGGAGCATTGTTAGCAGTACTGGTAGCCGATTATTTGTGAAGAGTTTTGTGTTTCGTGCCACATTTTGATGGAGGTGGTAAAGTTTCGGTAGTTGAATTTGTTTCGCTAATTGACTGTATTAGCTGTTTTGTCCCAACGTTCTCGACAAACTCTGCTACAGATGGATGCTTAGTTTGGACTCTTATTTTTATTTGCTCTATTTCTGCGTTCCTTTTTATGGACTTGCTTTTTGGTAGGCATTCTTTGGGGTCTGTTGAAAAAAAGAAGGCATGGTTTGGTCTGTTGTACAATGTATGTGTGCTGTGTGTATGCGTGCATGAGTTTGATGGGGAAGCTCTTAGTGGTTGTGTGTGAATGTGCATTGGCCTCTTACAATGATTTGGGAAGGCTATTTATCTGTTTGTATACTACTATAATGTGCTTCAGATGAGAGTACAAAGTGAGCTAGTGGTGAGGAGAAGCATTAATAGTAAATGTAATGGTATAAAATTGAAACAGCTATTTGTTTTCTAGTACTAACATTCTAAGGCTTCTGTGTGTTATTTGAGTTCCAAAAACACAGGGATTTGTGAGCCATTCTGCCTATTATTCTTTGTTTAATAAATGGGGATTTGTGGGTAGAAAGGTTCAGAAATCAATGTTTGTTTTGGTGCGCAAATTAAATAAATAACCCACACAGTCTTGTTGAGGAATAGTTAGAATATATAGGTAGTACTGTACTTACTTTTTTTTGCGGAATGACCAGGTTTCTTCGGATTTGTCATTTGCAGTGTAGATGCTGTTGATTTTCAGGAGAGTAGTCTTCACTGCGATTGTAAAAAGAAGAAGTTAGTAACTTTGTGTGTTCAAAGCAGTGATGTTACTGTACACATTAAGTTTGCATCTTTCATCGGAGTATTCTCCTTTGATATTTCAACACAGTGCCTGTGTGCATTTCACTTCACTATGTGCTGCCTTTGTATGTTATTTGCAGTATGTTAGTTGCACATGAATCAGAAATGAGTACAATTTTTAGGTTATAAAATTGCCTTGTTTTTTTTAAGCTGTGTCATCCATAGCAGAGAGGTTTGTAAGTGATAGGTCATTATAGTAGATGGGGAAAAATGTCACTACTTTCATATTATAAGTACGAATCCGAAAAATCGGGAGACCCTCAGAGGGATATGTCACCACAGCAATCGGGCGCATTTATTTTTCTCATACGATCGCATTGGAAGTAGCATTAATGTAGGGAGTATACAGTAAAAAATGGTGACATTATCTAATGGAAAATTGAGTTTCGCGCTAAATAGGGAGGGTTGTAATGTATGTATAGGTTATGCGGGAGACAGTAAATAGTAGTGCGGTTTGTCAATGTAAAATCAGTCATCTTGCACTTAAAGGGGGATTGTTGGTATGTATTGGCTATGCAGATTTAGTGGCATTCATTTGTTTAAATGAAATCATAAGGATTGCACATGTTCTCTGATTAAAATATGCATACCTGTACTTTATACTCATGCATGTGCGCATGCATGGAGCTGTACGTAGAAATCCGCGAAACTTGCACAGTAGTTTTCGAAGTAGGTGCTTTGCAATGATATGCAACTTGCATTCAGAGTGATCAATAGTGCATTTGAAGTGCGAAATTTTAATGACGGAGTTAGAAGTAGAGATGTTGAATGTGATTGGTGGATGGTTTTGTGACGCTTAGCTGTGTCCAATGGGGGAATGGAGTCGCGAGTGATGTGGAAAGGGTAGACTGGCTAAGAGTTACGTGCCGCAAGTAGACAAAGCTTGTCCGCGGGTAGGGCGTGTCACATACAGGGTTCTTCAGCAAATCCAGCATGGAAAGGGGACTGTAGGCATCAGCCAATCAGATGTTCACATTGTTCTTTTGTGTTGAAAGACGGTGCGTATACTGAAGATGGCAGAGGTGGAAAGGGTCAAGGTTTTGGTGCTTGGAGATATTTTTGTCCATGGTTTACAGCACTATGCCGAAAGTAGACATGTGGCACACAATTTCGATGTGTGTGAGAGGAGTGGAGGTGGTGTGGAGCGCCGAGACTGATCGCAATGTTGCAGCAATTGTGCAAGTTTGCAGAGAATTGCCTAGGATGACCACTCCCCATGTGGTATTTTTGCACTACGGTGCTTGCCATTTGGGCTATGTGAGTTCACGTACTTTGTTGGAAGATTTGGAACAGTTGGTTCAAGCAGTCATAAACATCTTTCCAACTGCGAAAGTAATTTTTCTGGGTTACTCGCTAGAGGAAAATGGGCCAACAGTTCTGTTTTCTGTCCTGATCAAAGTATTGGGAGGTGTAACATCAATCACGGCATGCGTGCCTTCATGTTACGAGCTGGTATGTTTTCCTGCAGCCACGAGAACATTGTTCCCAGTAATGCGGCTTATTTTGAAGCAGATGGTGTTGCGTTATGTTCTTTGGGAAATGCCATGTTCTTTTGGAATGTAAGGCTTGCTTTGGAGAAGGTTCAGTAATGGTTGTAGGAGTAAAGTAAGAAGCAAAAATATAAAGAAAATACAAAATAAATGGTGCCTGTCGGGCATCTGCCTAAAAAAAATGGCTCTTTTCAGAGCCCACCTTAAAGGGGCAAAGGGGTATAATATTTAAATGTACAGTAGTTACGCTCTGATCCTCTACGTGTCCGCGAACATGGCAGTAGTTTGCAGGCAGCGTGTATTACCAATGGGGATTCTGGGGTGGAGACACATGCAAATGAGAATGTGCGAAGGTAGGGATTGGTCAATAAAGTTCAGTGGGTGTATTCTGAACAGAGAGATTTAGTGAGAACGTCTTTTTCCTGAGAGGAGAACAGACAGCTATGGCTCTGTGTGCTGGAAAACAGATTATCTGGATTTTGGGAGACTCATGGATACATTGGCTGAAGGTGCATGCAGAACGTTGTGGTATATCTTCAGATCTTGGATTTCCTCATGTGGAAGTGCACTGGCATGGCGTGCGTGGAATGAGGTGGCTGGACTTGGTACCTCTCTGTGCTACTTTCCAGACAGAGCGTCATCCTGATATACTTATCATTCATTGCGGAGGAAACAGTTTAGGCCATGTCTCTGGAATTGCTTTGCAATTTACAATGAAGGAAGGAAATGCGAAGGTCATGGACATGTTTCCAAATTGCCAAATAGTTTTTCCCGTATTGCACAAAGACAAATATGGCTGCGTTCTTCTGCATTTTGTCCACAAATAGAGAAAGCGAGTCGCAATGTCAATAAGGCTGTTTGTGCCTTTCTAAGAGGTGTTGGCATGTCCTCATTCCACAATGAAAATATTTTGTTTCACAGCACTTTCAGAGTCCATCTCACATATGCTGGCAATCAGATTTTTCTTCTCAATGTACAAAATGCATTGCAACCTTTTTTGGATTCATAGTCACCTATTTGGCAATCCGTTTTTTCCAATGTACAGTTTTTGAAACACACAAAACACCACCGAAAGGCACTTTTCAGAGCCACCACTTACTCCCAGCGAAAAGTGCATTGATTTTGCTCCGCTTGCAACCTCATTTTTGTGCGTCCTACGACTGACTGTGGACTTTTTGAAAAATGCGCAGGGGCCTACAACGGTCACTTGATAGTTCTATTGTTAAACTGAGAAAGGCGGCTCTTAAAAGAGCCTTTTTTGTAATTTTGGTTGTTCTCCAGTTTACTGCTTTTGAGCACACGACACACTAGGAGAGGAGGGCAAAGGAGGGTAAGGAAGGGACACCAACCACGGGGATAAGAAAGGGCAGGTGGAGAGATAAAGATGTAGGGTTTGGCTTTACTTAGGTAGGGAGCAGTTCTTCTGGTGCTCTGTGACCGTAGCCTCAAAAGCACTTCGAAGACTCTCCCCCCTGCAGAGTGCTGCATCGCAGTACATACACAATATTGTGACCCTCGAAAGGTAAGGGTCAACAGCATTGCGAATGGCTTGTGAGGCAGCTGGAGGGATGCGCTCCCCCCACAGCAGTGTCTCTTGTGGTGAAAGGATCGGACACGGAGGATGCTGTGGAGGAACTCAATCTACTGCATTCTTCACATGGCACCACCTTGCGAATTTCCGCACTGTGGAACGAAGTTAGGTGTCGCTTCATGGTTGTCGTACCAAAGCTGTACGTACCAGGTCTCCCATGACTCAGCACCAACTTGCACTGGTTACACCCGACCAGGTTCGCACATGCTTTTGGTACGTTCCCAAAAACGGAAAACAACCGCCACACCCACGGCTCCCGGTGAGTGCTTGTAGTGCGGAGTTTCTCCACCTCATTCTCTTCTTCCTCTTCTTCGTCGATCTCTACATCCTCATGTGTATTTTCCCCCTGCAGGCCCTTGGGGAGGTGGTGGCGGTGGAGGGTTTGGGGGTGGTGCTGAGGCTAATGAAGCAACAGTAGCCATGGATGCCATAAGGATTAGTTGCCCAATGGTCGCTACAGCAGTAAAGGCAACACAACTCAATCTGCTATAGCCAGAAGCACAATGAAGATGAGCTCAGGGGTGTGGCCATTTATAGGGGTGGAGGGGTGCGGCTCATGACCATATTGATCACTCAAAGGCGTTGCAAAAATTCTAAACAATACGTTCAAAGGTAGAGCCATTGTATGGCACATGTGAAATGGTGATTTTATACTGTAAAATAATTTGCCATGTTTTTAGAAGTACTTTTGGAATGCTGCGGAAGCAGACAAAGTGCGCAAATTAGTCCACACGCTCAGCGTGGGTGCGGTCACATGATGACGTCCTGAACACATCCGCGAGGGAAATGGGTGTCTGCTGGACAGCAAATGCAGAGTAACGGACGTGCGCATGCGTGCAAGTGTTCTGCGGACAGTGTTCGGGTCCTAAAACTAATTAAAAGTGTGATACAAGTGAGATGGACACTTAGGGACAGGCATGATGTTTGCAGTACTTATGGGTGTAGTGTACATGTGCGTACATGATCTGCTGACTGTACGGCCAGGTACAGTGTCCTTAGGACACCTCCATTTTGTTTGACTACGAACATGCCGGCCACCGCGCCTGTTCTACGGACGGTTCCATCTTGGCTGTGGACGGCATGGACAGGTATAGTGTCCTTAGGACACTCCCATTTTACTAATTTGCAAACATCCCAGACACCTGGTGTGTTCTAAGAACATGTTTTATCTCGTTTGTGAGCGGTACAGAGAGGTATAATGTCCTTAGGATGCCCCATTCTGTTCATATACGCACAACTTGAACAGATGGTGCGTTCTAAGATCAGTTTCATCTTGGTTGCCATTGGTACGGGTAGGTGTATTGCTGTTAGAACATCCATATTCTATTGCTTACGGCTAGGTCAAACAGACATTTTAATTCTTTTAAAAAAAATGTTTTTGCCTCAAACCCTTCTACTACAACTAACATAAAAAAACTTTTAATACACACACACACACATCAATCAACAGAAATACAGGGGGAAGCAGATACTGAAACAAATATATTTTTTTTTTAAATCTGTTTTTATTGTTTACATTGTGCAAATAACATGGTTACATACCAAAACAAAGTGCAGTTACAACCGCCCCACCCTCCCTCCCCCCAATCCCAACTGTCCGGACCCAAACGTGATGCACCACAAGTTCAGCTTTGTGATTGTTGTGAGTCAATTGTGTCGTTGCCAGAGGAGCTTTCTGCATTGGGGTTGAACAATGTAACAGTTAGCTCCACCCATTGCAGGAGGTCGTCTGAGGTGTCCTGTCTTTGTTGGCGCTGGGCCATCTCCCAAGCCGCAGTTTCGGCATTCGTCCATTTGCGAAGGTCTTCCCACCATGTTAGCAGGCAGGGGGCCTGCGGGCGCTTCCAGTTCATGGCAATGCGTCTCTTTGCCAGCATATACATTAGGTCTTTTAGTTTATTGAGTGGTCTGTTTTTCTTACTTCTGGGGTATCTACCAAGGATACATGCTTGTGGCGTGTGGACCTCCAGGGTGATGTTCGCCTCGGCCACCTTAGTTTTTACCTGGGCCCAGAAGGACAGTATGGCGGGGCATCCCCAGAACATGTGTGTCATCACTGCGTGGGATTCGTTGCATTTAGGGCATCCCGTACTCACGGCTCCACTAAATCTGGAAATGATGTCTGGCGTGAGATACGCTCTGTTCGTAATGTAAAATTGGATGAGTTGGAACCTGGCGTTCCTGGATACCTTCTTGTGGTATACCATTATGGCCTCCCATTCTTTGTCTTCAAACTGCGATCCAAGTTCCTGTTCCCACATTTCCTTACACTTAAGGCTTTGCTGGGTGACGCTGTCTAGCAATGTGTCATATATTCTGGAGGTCTCGTGGCCTCCCTCCGCCGCCCCGAGCAGGCTCTCTATGTTTTCGTGTCCGGTGTCCAAGTTCTCCATCGTGGGCCAGCGAGCTGCTAGTCTCTTGATCACTGCATTGTGTAGTAAGAACTGTCCGGTGTGGATTCCAGAGACTTCGTGTAGCTCTGTGAAATTTAAGATTCCTTGGTCGTCCACCAGGTCGCCCAGGGTGGCAATGCCGCAAGGTTCCCAAGTGTCTCTTATTATCCTTTGGCTTCCCGGTCTGTTAGTCATGATGGCGGTTATTGGGATCTGTGGAGAGTAGGGGTCCGGGAGCAATGCGGCCCTGCAGGCCCTTCTCCATATCTGGATACCCAGGAGGATCAGGTACGAGTGGGGTTGTTTGGTTCTGGGTTCAGACCATAGCAGATCCCTGAGGAGCAGTTGCGTGACTCCTGGTTGCAGCAGGCGAGTGTCTGTAGTGGCCTCGTCGGCCATCCATTGTATCACATGCTTCAATTGTCCAGCAAGGTAATACAGTTCGAAGTTAGGTACCCTGAGGCCCCCCCTGTCATACGGTCTCTGCATCGTTTCCAGGGCGACTCTGCGCCTTCCATCTTGCCACAAAAGCGTCCTGCACAGCCTATGTAGTTCAGTGAAGAATCGTCGTGGTATGTTATATGGTACGTTGGTGAAGAAGTATAGGAGTCTGGGCAACGCTACCATTTTTAGTAGGCCCACTCTGCCCGCCACCGACAGTGGTAGCTTGCTCCAGAATTCCATTGATCTTGCCAGACCTTCCTTTGCCCTTACTGTATTCAGCACGTGCTCTGTCTTGGGGTCTCTGTGCACCTCAATGCCCAGGTACTTAAAGGAGGAGGGTTCCCATTTCAGGGCTAGTTTGGGAAGCTTATCGGTCGCTACTCCGCTCAAGGCGGCTAGGGGGAACAGGCAGGATTTATTATGATTGATCTGGATCCCCGTGTATCTGTGGAACCTGTCTAAGGTTTCTAGTATGTAGGGCAGCATGTGTGTAGGGTTGGTTAGGTAGAGGAGCATATCGTCGGCGTACATAGAAATCACATGGTTCACCCCGTCTACCATTATGCCCCCATCTCCATATTCTTGTCTCAGGTATGCTGCCACTGGCTCTATAGCCATGATATACAGCATGGGTGATAGGGGGGCAACCCTGCCTAGTTCCTCGAGAAAGCTCCCATTTGTGTGAGAAGGTGTTGTTGGTGCGTACTCTGGCCTCCGGGTTGGTGTAGAGGAGTGTGACCCACTTAATGTAGCTAGGCCCTAACCCCAGCTTGGACATGGTAGCCAGGAGCCATTTCCAGCGCACTGAGTCGAACGCTTTGGAGGCGTCCAAGGACGCCACTGCGCATTGCGTCCGTCTGCCTTTGGTGCTGTAGATGACATGGTGCAGTCTGCGTAGGTTTTCTGTGATGGTTCTGCCGGGCACATATGCCGTCTGGTCTTGGTGGATCAGTGTCGGGATGACTCTACGTAACCTCATGGCCAGGATTGCAGCGAGAACCTTACTATCTGTGTTTAATAAGGACAGGGGCCTATATGAGCCGCACTCTGCGCCGTCTTTGTCGGGTTTTAAGAGTGGTATAATGGTCGCCTCCCTCATGGTGCTAGGTAGTTGACCTGTATCGTATGCCTCATTGAAGACTTGAGAGAGCAGCGGGGCCAGTTCGTCTTCATAGGCCTTGTAGAACTCGCCTGGGAGTCCATCCGGGCCCGGTGCCTTCCCAGAGGGAAGCGTTCTAATGACCACTGCGACCTCTTCAGGGGTTATTTACTGAAACAAATATAGGGGAATTAGAGTTCAACGCCAGTTGGTTGTGAGGGGATGATTTGTGAGGGGATGAAGGGATGGAGGGATGGATGTTTCATCAAAAGTTTTATTTTCTTCTTGAAGGTTTGGGGATGGTTCACTGGGAAATGGAGAGGGGGGCAGGTACAGGTGGGACAGTGATATCGTATTTTTCCTCTCACATATTCCTCCACAAATTCCCTTAAACTGTTAAAATTGTAATTTAGTGTATCCATTTTCAATTCTATCCTTTTCAGCCTGTCTTCCTCTGTGTCCTTTTTTGGCGTTTCTTCTTCTTTTACCTGCTCTGTTAAAAATAAATGATTATATATGTTAAATGCCCCTAAAATACTGACCATTAATTTGCTTATGCAGAATACTTTGTACCATTATTATCGCTATCTTCCGACATTTCCCCATGCGGAAAATTCTCCTCCAGCCACTCCAAAGTACTGCACATTTCTGTATCAAAACAACAGAAAGAAATTATTTTTTCTATCCCTCATACAAAAAATGTACACACACATATAAGAAACATGAAGTTCACTTACTATTTTGTTGCAATTTGTCATTGTACTGTGTGCGTCTACTGTCGCTCCTGGCTGCACAGTTTCTGTGAGGTAATTACGTTGGAGGCATACCTTTTTTTGTTATGGTATAATCCATTTCATTCTACATGGTCATTAAATGCATTGTTATTGTTTCAGACGTTTAGGTTTACCTATTTACTTATTAGTACTTATAATGTCTTTATGTGTCCTTTTTCAAAGTTGTACATTTTTTGTATAATACAATAGTACAATTTCTGATACCCCCTGACTGTTTGGGTACTGTTGACCTCGTCCGTGCCCGTCCGCAGACAGGCGCTCAGTCCGTGCTTTTCAAATATCATTAGCGAGGGGGTTCAGTAAGTTCTATGTTACATGTACATAAAGTAAGGAAATTATACTACATATCTCCCAAAATCACATGATGAAAGTGTATATTTAGCAAAAAAAAACTTTATTAACAAGATGTTATGATTAAGTTCCTCTTCAAAAAACCTGTGAAAGTCAGTAAAAAAAAACTTTGTTAAAGGTGCGTTATGGTTAAGTTGCCCTACTAAAAACCCATAAAATTCACTAAAAGAAACTTTAAGGGGACATTATGGTTAAGTTGCACTACTAAAAACCTGTGCAATTCACTAAAAAAACTTTACACACGTGACATTATGGTTCAAAGTAAAACTGAAAACCCCCTGAAATTTGCCAGTTATGGTAGGCTAAGCAACCATAACTCGCGCCACCACCATGCACTGCTAAGACTAACACCCAGGACATCAAAGTTGACATGACAAATATTTTTTAGTTAATTGCACAGGTTTTTACTAGTGTAACTTAACCATAACGTCCCCTAAACAAAGTTTTGTTTAGTGAATATATATATATATATATATATATATAGACAGATTCATGAGTATCTGTGAGTTTTCCATGAGCCTAAAATAACAATATTCAATTAGAAGGAGGAGACTGCAGACAAGCAATAAAACAGATTGTATGTAAAGTGCATGCCGACAATAGCTTCTCAGAAGCATCCATTAAGCTTCCACATAACGTGAACATACAAGTCCATTTCTTTTGTTTGGGACCAGTTCACAGGAAGGGGTTATGATGTGGCTGTCCAGATCCGCACTTTAGTTTTTTACTATTGATTATCTTGACATATGCGCCACATAACGAGCCACTTTTTTGAGGCGTGATTTTGAGTATCATGATTGTCAGTATTGTGGAGTCATCCCGGGACGTCAAACAGTGCCAACTTCATAAAACTGTGCCATCGTGACAACACGTTTATTTTGGAGCTATTGCAATGTGGGTGGTTGCTATAACAAGATTGCCACTGGTGAGTAGATGGGCTTGGTTTCTTTTTTTAAATCCACAATACGTTTCACAAGAAGGGATACATACTTTTGACTACACTAGGGATATAACACTTTCATTCCCTACTTAGGTATTCGTTATACACTTGACTTAAGGAATTTCCAGCATCGTGTTTATAAGATGGATGCTTTGGACATTATCAGCACTTCCACCTCCATTTTGGAGCGAACTAAGGAATTAAATTATTTATTCTGTGGATGTTCCTGATGCAGTACGAGTAAATGGCCGAAATGCATTGGACACAGAATTTATAAATACCTGGTCTTTGCCTCTTCTGTTCAAGATTCAAGACTGATTCCTCAGACTTTTTGTTAATTTAAACCTATGTGTTCGAAGGATTATTAACGATTGTTAATTTAACATTTGCATGACATTGTGACATTGATTAATAGTAGCAGCTTTGTCTGCAGTGGGCGAAGTGGCATCAAGGGGTGCATCCCTGGTTTCTGTCTTAGAGCGCCTCTTCTCTGCCACACCGGCTTATGCCCTCGGCGCCCACATGCTTTTGCGGGAGATGCAACATATTCTGCTGAACGGACCCTTATAGTATGGTTGCCATTTTTAAATGTCCCGCACACAGTTGCTTTTATCAAAAAACTAGCACGCTCATTGGGCTTGAGGCTCCTGCTGCCTTGCATCAATTCCTTTATCTCTCTCGTCTCAGTATTTAGGTATTTGTGGGAATTGGAGTCCATTGATGTCAAGTGATGACTTAGGTAGATGTGAGAATTGGAGTCCATTGATGTCACTTGTTGCATAGTATTTGTAGAATCTCTTGCAATAATTCCATATGAGAATTCAGTTCTATATGAAGGGGGATGCAAACTGAAAACGGTTTTCCTCAAGCTTTTATTCTTCAGGTCATAGAAGGGAGTTTGGCTTAAAAGGTGTTGGGAAAAGGTTTTATTTTCCCTAAAGGGGGTGTGGGGGGTCAGACGTATGGCAATAGGCCATTAGGGTATTTGGTATCAGGGAGTCTTTCTCATGGGCAAATGGAGAATACTGCACCTCATCCAATGAAGCCATGGGAGGAGGTCACCACCGGGGAATCCGTGATTACTCCATCACAGTAGCGTGCATTGGAAGGAAGGGTAGTGATAGGAGAGTGGCTGGAATCTCCAGATGACAGGATGGAATGTTGCCGGTGGAACATTAGGTTGTGGGAGTTCTGAAAAGAACAGTTGGAGAAGTACTTTGCCAAGAGGGAGGTTGTCTCTCGTATTATCTTGTGAAGACAAATAAAAGTTAAAAGTAGATCAACACACCAGCTGCCTCGTGGTTGATTTTGACTTGTAACAAGTGACTATACTCTAACATGCTCCTAAATTCAATACACAGGCTAAACTCTGATAGTTTTGCATTTATATAGCGCTTCGAACCCTGAGGCATCTGAGCGCTGCTCATTATTACCCACGGTGTGTGGTGCTCATTTATCGACCTTGGAAGGATGAAAGGCTGAGGTTGGCCCGGCTCTGCACGGATGTCAAAATGAGTGCTTTTTTCGCTGTGCTATCTGACCGGCTAGATATGCATCCAAAATCAATACAGTGGCTATACTCTAATAAGCGGCTAAAGTGCGTACAGTGGATACACTCTAGTATGCACCTAGATTCAATACACATGCTAAACTCTAATAAGCAGCTAAAATCAGTACAATGGCTATACTCTAATATGCACCTAGGTTCAATGACCTGGCTTTACTCTAGTAGGCACGAAGATTCAATACAGTGGCTATACCCTAGAAGAATCTAGATACAGTACACTGGCTATACTCTTGTATGCAGCTATATCAATATAGTGCCTATACTTAAATTGCAGGGCAAATTAAAACACAGAGGCTATACTTAAATGGGCATATGGATTCAATATTGTGGCTATACTCAGGGTGCAGCTTAAATTACACACACTGGCTATACTTAGATATGCATTTGAATACAGCGGCTATACTCAAATATGTTGCTAAATTTAATACAGTGGCTATAGTCTAGTATTCACCTAGATTCAATACACAGGCTAAACTCTAATAAGCAGCCACAATCAGAAAGGCAGTGGTTATATGATTCGATATGATAGGTTATTTATAACGCACTTAATACCCAGAGGTTTCTAAGCGCGGACCCGGGGATCGAACCTGTGGTGCTCCATGTTGTCCTGCTTTCAAGGCGAGCACGTTGCCCCTGAGCTATCCTCCCAAGCATGAAAAAACGCACTAAAGGGAAATCACGAGTCACAAATATAGCACAGGCTATGCAACCGAATGGTTGTGTCTTACCTGAAAGTTGCTGTAGACAGTATTTGGGGGCCTGTTTGGGGCACTCTGGGTGAATAGGGAAACAGGCGATGGAAGTGTCCTAGGGAGGTGCCCTTTGCCATGGCCCTTAGCTGGCTGCCCAGGCATGTCTCTAAAGGTGAGTGGTTCCGGACACGGACCAATCCACACGAGTGTGGGAGGGCAGGGGGAGTGGGCAGAGGCAGAAACTGGGCTAGGCCAGCGAGCACACAAAGAAAAGCAGGGACGCCCTGAGAAAGCAGAAAAGACAGAGAAACCGCACAACAATTAAATGAAACTTGCCCAGGAAGGAAGAGCTAAGTTCGCAGCTACAATGAAATGGGTACTACAAGCCCAATGCACCGAGGACTCCGATGCTAAGTATGGTTCTGTTCATGTTTCCCTTGACACAGACCAATCCACATGAGTCTGGAAGGGCAGCCTAGCCCAGAGACTGAAACTGGGCTAGGACAATGAGCGCACAAAGAATAGCCGGGAATCCCTGAGAATGCAGAAAAGCCAGAGAACCTGCACAACAATTAAATTAAACTTACCCAGGAAAGAAGGTATCCTGTCATAATGTCATCTGGGAAATGGCCACCAGGGGCAACATGTCCTCATATTTGCACTCCAAAGAAAATCAAGCACTTTCCCCAAATATTCTACAACTGGAGTATATAATAGAAAATTATACCTGTCCTACAATATGTGGGGGAAAGCTTTTAGGGGTGCAGGAAACAAAGTCGCCCACACAGTGACATTTTCCAGGCTGCATTATCACATGGAACCGGAAAGAAGTGCTACGTTCGTAGCTGCAGTGAAAATCGTCATTTCTGTGAGCCCAGACCAGCTATGTGATGGCATTGTGTATTCATGGCGGGCAGGCTGCCTTCACATCAGCAAGTAAGACAATAGGCAGGATGCTGCTCTCATTTTATCCCCTGACTGGAAGGGTAACACCTCCCCTCAGCAACTGAAGCACTGAACAGGAGAGCCCTGTGAACCTTGTTTCAAAGAGACACTCTTTTAACAAAGGCCAGCCTCACACAAGGGTGTTGCACACCAAAGTGTCTTTGAAGTCTGCTGTCTTGGGAAAGGGACAGAGTTAGGTTATCCAGAGTGGACCCGATAAGGAGGTCGACATCTTGCTTTTCTGTGTGCTTTCTTTCCTTCCAGTCCTTTCTATTTGTTGTGGAGCAAGGCACTCTGGGTAGGATACAAAAAGGCAAGTGTTACTTGTTACAGAGACATGGATTGTACCCCTTGCAACAGTGTTGCCTTTGTCCAGTCCCCAGTGACAATTGGCCTTTTTGAGGAAGGGGACCTCCTCTCCTTCTTTGATTCATCTGTGGAACATTGGGGGTGACTGCTGTTTGGACCAAGGCTTGCCTCTCTGCTAGAGGCACTGGAAACAGGCTCCTCACTGGCGGTGAAGGACCTCAGTAGATGCCAGCCAAGCTCCCTGGAGTTGGGAGTACAAATCTAAAGGACTTGCCTTTTCCTGGAGCCACTGGCTTGGAATTCCAAGCAACCAAAAATCCCATGAGCAACTAGAATCCTGTTCAGAAAGCTTTGAAACAGGGACGTCGTTTCAC
This sequence comes from Ambystoma mexicanum, assembly GCF_040938575.1. Taxonomy (NCBI): domain Eukaryota; kingdom Metazoa; phylum Chordata; class Amphibia; order Caudata; family Ambystomatidae; genus Ambystoma; species Ambystoma mexicanum. The sequence goes on along the minus strand of NC_090937.1, from coordinate 94,640,667 downwards.
CAAAATGCCAGGGGTAGCGGAAGTGACATCACACGACCCTTGACCCCCTGATGACATCACAGGAAGTGATGTAATTTGACCCCACCCCGAAGTGATATCGTGGGAAGTGATGGCACACGACCTTTCAACCATTGACAAAACAGGAAGTGGCATCACATAGCATTGTACACTTCGAAACATATGGTTACGTTATCCCTATAATGTGATGTACATTTCATACAAGAATGGATTGCCATATGTATTGTTAAGTTCAGTGTGTATAGGCCCATATTACCAAATTACTGTGAATACAAGCAGATGTCCATGACCAAATGATAATGATGTGTTATGATATAGCACTTGAGTTTAAGCGCTTTATAAAGAAAAAATATACACGCAATATCACCCAACCTGTGTTGGTACTCATTTATCAACCTCAGAAGGATGAAAGGCTGAGTTGGAGCGTTTAAGAAAAGACTAATCAGTGACTCAACAACCTGAAGTGTGCTTGAAATAAACCTCTAATGAGTCTAGTAATTATTGTATAGAATTCCAGAAAGACACATTATTTGGTATTCCTATTCTTTCTGATTTAGGGTTGGTGCTGAAAGTGTTAGACTTGTGCCACTCAGGTTCTTATTTTTCTTTTTTTTTAAGGGGCCTGCACAAGAAAGTCAGCCACTCCAGAACCAAAAAGCCATGGTGGTGGCCACAACGCAGGAGTTTGCAACATATTTTTATTTTTATTTTTTATTTTAGAGGTCGCAAGGTAGACCTCAGAGGTTGCAGTTGCGACCTCTGGTGACCCCTAAATGACGTCCCTGCTTTGAAATGCATTTGAACCATGCACAATGTTTTTCAAGCTGAAAGGACCCATGTTGTTGTAATTGGCACTCTTTGAATCTTCTAACTGCTCTCCTCCATCTTCAACCATCTCGACACGGTCTAGCACTAGAAGTGCTCTTCACCGACTTGGCTCGAACATCAGCTCACCAATGCGGAAGCCTTCAACTTGAGATAACTTGAGCACTTCAATGAACCAACAGGACCTCGACTACACCTAGCTCGAAGATCAATTTGAACCTCTGGAAACCATCCTTTCCGGTGCCAACTTGACCCAGCAGTAACATCATCTTGAACTGACTCGACCACCCGATTGAACACCAACTTGAACGGCATAGAGCCCAGTCTTGCTCACCGACATGAGTCTGAATCACTGCCTGGATCAACGCGGCTTTACCCATCCCGAAACAGATTCAACAGCAAGGAAAGCACCAAGAAGCCCTGTTCATCACTGCCTCTGACCGTGAACGGGGTAATGTCAATAGGTCCTGTCCCCATGTCCACTTTTGGGACTACAGTGACTTATAAGTCCCCTTTCCAATCCTGTTCTTAAAATACATTTCCTTTTTGAACACTGACATTGCTGCAATTCATTGCCTGTTCACTCTTGCTCAATTATCCAGAGTGGTCTTCTATATTGGTTCTCTATTGTCTGTGTTCTCTAAAAGGGGTGTGGTGTTACTTGTATTTTGGTGTGAGTTATTTACATTTTTCATTGTGACCAAGCGGCGAGGCAAGCCGCGAAACGCGTTAACGTTCCCAACGCGCACAGACACTTTGGGAGAGCCAAATTTTGATGGCCTTTTAATTTTTGTGCCACTTTGTAAGGCATCAATAAAGATTATTATTATTCTTGAACGTTGGTGTCCGGACTTCGCAAATTTTTGTGATGTGAAGAGTGCTACTCACCCTGCCTGATGTGATCAGTGCTTTGAAGATGAAGTTATTAAGAAAGATAAAACAAAACACTGTTTTGGCCTGGTCCCCTTTAATTTTCCCCAAAGAGGAAAAGTCACATTTTTGCTCAAGTGCAATGCCAAACCCGCTGGAAGGAACTGGACCCGGTACAAAACAACTTGGGCACGAAGTGTTGACTCAATTTCCGGGAAGTGGCTGGGGTAGTTGCATATAGTAGTTTTTAAAACATTTGAAGGAGAAGGGGGTACCACTTTCTTCCAAAATTATAGCTATATCTCCCATGGGGCATTGCAGCAGAGAGGCTGGCAGATTAAAAAAAATGATAAAGCAGTTATTTTTTCCCAACATTCTATTGCTAATAACTTTTGACTTGCTTGATGACTTTGGATGACATTTTCAAAACAGAACGTTTTTCAAGGCCTCCCTCAAACTGCAAATTATGGGAACAATACTTTATGAAAATGAAAAAGTTAGTAAGAAAACAAAACACCACAGTTTTGACAGTTTTCAGCCCATTCTTTTTACCATAGAGAAAAAGTGTCATTTTTTTAACAGCCGAAGCATGAAAACCACTGGGCAGATTTGGACCAAATAAGAAACATCTTGGGCAAAAAGCGTTGATTTAAATATCTTGACTGGTGGGGTAAATCCACCCAGTAGTTTTTAAAATATTTGACAGAGAAGGGGGTGCCCCCTGCTCTTTAAAATCTTAATATCGGCCTTGGTGCTTTTTAAAGCTGAGAGGCTGAGCAAAGCTAATCATTTTTGACTTGCTAGATGAATTTGGATGACATTTTCCAAACAAACAGTTCATCAAGAGCCCAACTAAGCTGGTAATTTTGGGAACATTGTGTTGGAAAGTGAAAAAGTTATTATGAAAACATAGAAACTCTGTTTTCGGCCTACTTGCATTCATTTCCCCATAGAGTAAAGGTGCAGTTTTTGAACAGCCGTAGTGTGAAAACCGCTTGGCAGATTTGGACTAAATAACAATTTGCGGGTACCCAGTCAATTTACCGAAAACATTTCAGAGTGGTACATTTTATTGCGAACAATAATACCGAAAAACACCAAAAATATTAAATAAATATATATAGGTTAGTGGGGTAAGAGGTTAAAATGGGTCTGGATGGGGTTGGCTTGGCGTTATAAGGAAAACAAATCAGGGGGGCGTGGAGGCTGAGCAGTGTTTTTCAGTATTTTGGTCGCAATGAAATGTACCACTATGAATTTTATATCGGTCAAATCACATATAACCAATTGACTTATTTTCCTTGACTGGTTTGAGGTAAATCCATCCAGTAGTTTTTTAAATATTCAACAGTGAGCATTGTGCCCTCTGTGCCTTAAAACCTTTATATCGGTATTGGTGCTTTGCAAGAGTGAGGCTAATAACTTTTGACTTGCTGGAGGGATTTGGATGAATTTGTCTAAACCAAGGGATTGTCAAGGCCCCCTGGTCCCAAGCCGGTCATATTTGAAACAATTTGTCACAAAATGAAAAAGTTATTATGAATGGTGTGACCCGTGTATAAGGGCCATGGCGTGTATAGTGGCCACAGCCAAAGGCCGTGGGTGCCAACTTGTGGGTCCGAAAGAAACATATTGGGGGAACATATACAGTGGACACACCGAAGGCTGTGGCCATGGCTAGTGGCCTGGTCGTGTTTTAAAATATACAGTGGGGATGGCCAAAGGCTGTGTGCACTGGCCAGGGCCGAAGGGCCCTGTTTAGTGCGTCCAAAAGACGTTTACCTAGTGGATGTAAAAGACACATATTGAGGGAATATATACAATTGGCATGGCCGTAGGCCATGGTTAGTGGCCCATAAAAAACGATGGTATAACAAAACCCTTGAAATTCACAGAAAACACTTTAGTTAAAGTGCAGTTAAGTTGACCATATTTAACGCAACAAAACCCTTGAAATTTAGTGGATGTGGGAAGTCCTGACCAGCTTAACTCTGCGTGTTCCCGTTGCAAAGCACATGAGCACATACATGTTATAAGAGCAGGGATTCACAATGACATACAAAATGGCATTACAGGGAACATAGCATTATGAGGGATATTCAAGGGTTTTGTTGCGTTAAATCTGGACTTAACTGCACTTTAACAAATGTATTTTCTGTGACTTTCTATATAAATATATATGATAAAGCCTTGACTGAACATTGTTTTATTTTGAGCCTTTGTACTATTGATATTTGTGTTGCTACTGTGATCATGTGACACCACTCCTGAGAGTATAAACTGCTATCAACCTACATTACCCCAAAAGGGGAAAGAGGTATTCCCGTTGACTATGTCTGTTTTACAGATATTGGAATCATTCCATGGGCATGCGCTGGGATTTGCAAAATAAATGTTATCACATAATGATACTGATCCGCATGTATAAGAAGTAAATATCAGTGTTTATTCCACAGTCATATAAAGCAACTATTCCGGAAAGTGTTTCGACCAAATTGGGCTTTTTTTAAGGCAAAATATTTGATCCAATATGCACATGTGTCTTGGTCAAATGGGCCAGATGGGTATCACATTTTTTAGCTGTAGGGTTGCAGAAATCTTGCACATTAGTCATTTCGGGTCTGTCCAGTGCATGACCCTGCCATCGTCTGGCCTGACATACGGATCAGTATCGTTATGTGATGACATTTATTTTGCAAATCCCAGCGCATGCCCATGGAATGATTCCAATATCTGTAAAACAGACATAGTCAACGGGAATACCTCTTTCTAGACAGGGATAGCGTAGGGTTCCATGGTCTGCAGCTGACAACAGACCTGAGACATCATTTCTACCACAAGCCACAGTGCCCTTATACCTGGTTTCCCGGAACACATATAGCTTTTATGTCTGTTTTACCTTTACAATTTGGATCACTGCTGGTTTAGTATTAGTGTGGGGCTAAGCAGGCAGTGTAGCAGCTACTCACCACGGTACTCCTGTAGAGCAAGAGTAATTTCCTCTCACTGGGGTCTTCCTTGCATGATCTGCATCATGTTGCCTCAGATGCGCCTCTCTGTGTACGTTTTCTATTTGCAGATTGCAGCATTCTCTAATTTTGTCAATAAAGAGTTGCAAAGTATTGTTTGGTGGGTGGAGACCACAGTTGATGATAATGGTAGTTTATGTTCTGACATAGCAATGAAATCATACTCAATTAATCAACCTTGCGATGATGAAAGTCTGAGTCAGCCCTGTCATGTGAATCAAACAGGCGAAGTGCTGGATGGCTCCATACCTGAGGTGCACCCTTAACTCTTGAGCTAGCCACGCATTCACAATAAATGCAAAGTTAATTTCTCCAAAAAGCCCATCATCAGATCTTCAGGAAAAAGTACAGTCACTTTGTGAATAGGAAGTACGAGGACATTCATTATTTCATCAATTATTTTGGCATTCCAACTATCCTACAATCCTCATGCCCTGAAGGCTTCCCCCATTGCAGTTCATGCTGTGCATTAGGCTCTCCAAAATGTCGAATGTAGCCTTGCGCCACACCTCATTATTTACACACAAGGACATCACATGAAATGACCCACCTTTGACCCAGATAATATCACTGAACATGAAATCATTAAACTGGGCAAAGTGTTTTTGCCCTATAAAGAAACCAGTGCATTTTGAGCATATTTCCCTCTCCTGACCCACAAAATGGGCATTTGCCTCCAAAACATTTTCCAAAGACATGTGCAGCACTGTTTTAAGCTTACATTGTTCATAGGTTCTGCGTAAGGAGCTCCCTGTTAGGCCATCTATGAGAATGATTACAGGATTGACTGCCCACCTAGTTCAAGGTCTGTTGTTTGAGATGATGTAAAAATTCCTCCACCTGTACTATAGGGATAACACGGACTCTTCCTGTAACAAAGCATATAATACATTCAATGACTCATGCACTTCGATATACATATCAAAATCAATTAACTATGATCTATGTAATCCATTAAATTACGATTGTATTCATTCTTGTATGTAAACTCTGTTTATTCTTCTTAAGAGACTTGTTCCTTTAATTCACATTAAACATAGTGGGGTAATTCTAGGCCTTTGTGGAATAGCACTGTGTACAGATGTGATCTTGTGGAGCGTGTGCCATGTGAGCTATTGGTTGCTAAAAGAAAGTAGTACTTTGGTGTGAGAATGCGTGCAAGTTGAGTAAGATTAAGGGAGAGGTTAGGGTAGTGTGGCTGAGAGTGGTTGAGAAGGTGGCTGAGAGTGTACAAGGAAGGTGATTGTGGAGAAGGTGTTGGGTGAGAAGAGTGTAGTATTGGGGGGTGCTAGTAGAGTGTTAGTAGTGAGTATGGTATTAGCCTATTTGTTCATTTGTAATCTATCGAATGGTACATTTGACCGAATTCGGCTAGTACCATTCGATCGATTATAAAACATACCGAACATGTGGAGCGGGGGTGCTCAGCTCGCCATATTTGGTATTTTCGACTTTGGGGGATGCAGTGTGTCCCCTGCTTCCTCAACATGGGAGGCAGGGGACTGAAAAGAAAATAAACCAAAGGGAAAAAAAGAAAAAGCAACCCTACCGCGGCAGATCTGACCCACGTTAGAAGGACAGATCTGATACCACAGGGTTGCAGAGGACCTAGAGGTTGAGCAAGCATGAAAGTAGGGTGGTGGTGGGCACATTTGGGTTGAATGCGAAGAGGGATTGGGCTTGTTTCTTGGTCTGGTAATTGTTCGAATGCAAACAGATTTATTTGGAACAGTTCACTGCAAACAATTATCAGACGAACAAACAACCCCAAACCGTAGGTGGGGTAGGAGAGTGTAGTAGTGAGTAGGGGAGGAGAGTGTAGTAGTGAGTAGGGGAGGAGAGTGCAGTAGTGAGTAGGGGAGGAGAGTGTAGTAGAGAGTGGAAGGGGGGTAGTTGGTAGTGGGAGAGAGGGAGTAGTGGATAATAAGATCAGCGGGTTGAGGTAAAGAGTAGGGAGAGAGATGGAGTGAGAGGCATTAGTGGGACAGGAGAGGGAGTGAGAGGGAGCTAGAGCAGAGACAGAGAGGAAAAAGCAGGGTAGACAGTAGGAGAAAGAGAAAGGAGACAGAAGGAAGACTACGGCAAGGAGTATAAGTTTGTGAGAAAACAGGGCAAGTAGAGCATGGATATTTGAACAGCACTATACCCAATTGTAATTACCATTCTGATTTCCTATGGGAACCCTGGATAGAATTCAGATAGATTGTTCCAGCGGGAGACACAGAGAGATGGAGATTGCGACTAGAAAAGCAGAATCTAGACAATAGGGGTCACAGATCTCTAGTGAAATCTTGTGGTTTGGGGGTGCCTGGGCTAGGGATGGAGAAGCCCACTGAAGAAGCAAAGGGACAGCCTTTACTGAGTTCCTTTGCAGAATCGTCAATTAAAACCCTTGAATCCTCTTTGCGACTTGGGGTGTTCGTGTGACAGTGGTGGGTGAGGTGGCAATTATCCATAGCAGGGAGGAATGAAATGGCATTGCTAGCCTATATCAGGAGGTATAGATGAGACCCCAATCTGAAGGTATTCATTCCATGGTGGAACGAGTGAGCAATGTACATGAGGTTGAAGAGGTGCAGGCTCAGAGGAGTAGTAAAGAGGTACAGAAGAGGGAAGAAGTCAGAATCTCAGAGGGAGGAGGTGATGATGTCCTCTTGATGTTGATGTCATTTGTGTATACTGGGGCCGGCAAGTCCAACTGTCTGAGAGGTGAAGAGAAACTCCAGCTGCACTGGCAGCTCAATAAGGTGACACAGAAGTGTCTGCAGGAACCGTGGGCAGGGGAGGAGGTGGTCGTTACCTACCTAAACCAGGAGACCAACTGGCAGACTAGCAATGAGGAACAACAAGAGAAAGTGATTGCCGGAATGTCACCCCAATTACATGTGAACTGTATGAAAAGGCCTCCCAGGTGCACACTTTTTTGGTTTATCGTTCCTTTTAGTTTAACAACACGACTCCAGATGCAGATTCTGTAAAAGGAGAGAGACACTGAGTTTGTTAGATCAGAGGAGGAGAGGACAAGTGATCCTAACTTTTTCAAGAAAACTTGCTTTTCTTTTTTTTGATGTGTGCTGCAAACTTTTGTGAAAGTAGTAATTTGAAGGTTTTCTCTGGAAGACAGATGGGCTCTCCCAAATGAAGGGGATTCGTTTGTGAGCTATCTAAAAGAGGTGTATGCACTATTTGTTTGAAGTTTTCACTAAATTAAAGAATAAACAGCCTCATTACGAGTTAGGCAGTAAATGGTAAAATTGGCGGTAACTGAGTTAATGCAATTTTACCGCTACGCCAAATTATGAGGCTGGGTTTTGAGTTGAGGATATACCTCCAGGAATATCCTGGAGGTAAATCTTCCCACTCAACGCAGATAAATCAGCAGAATTGGTGGTATTACTGCGGCAGTAATTTCGCAAAAAAATCCCCATGGGTCCAATGGACTCAAAATAAATCTGGAATTACACTGCCACCACCACTTGTAATAAGGCAGAAATTCCGCCAGACCAAGTGGCGGTAACAGTAATTCCTTAGGGAAATTTTTTGGCAGATTTATTGCCAGATTTCTGCCTAAATTGTAATGAGGCCCAAGGTACCTTAGAACCCTGCACCCAGCTTGGTTTGGCCCATAGATCCATGTATGCGAACTGAGGTCCCACACATGATCCATGTTTATTGTTACCAGTAATGCTCATCCCCAGTGTATCAATGAAAATATTACATATTTTTGTGTTTTTTGTATAGCTGTGACATTCTTCCTTCCAGCTGATTGTGAAATATTTACGGCTCTACACCATAGAACAATGCTATTTAAAAGCAACATCACACAGGTGCAGTAAAATGAGAACGCATCAGAGCAACCCTAGGTTTTGCTAGAGGCCTTGGTTCAGTAGTAAGGCACTGAGCGGACCCAAGCCTCAAATGCCCTGCACTCTGGAGCAGAGGCCATGGGCATCCCGATAATCCTGATGAAACTCTCAAGTGGAGGGTGGAATTCCATTTTTAATTTCCCAACTGAGTCCTGTGCCTGCTCTCCGGGGAATCCGTTTTACCCTGTCACCCCTGTTATTGGAGTTAGGCTGGAATTGTGACAACAGAGTCCCAGTTTAACCAGTGCTGGGATTTTTGGGGAGTCATTTGCATAAACCACCCATTCCACCAAAGTGTGCATAAGGGATGAGGTCAGAATTGCTGTGGAAGCTGCTCTTTAGAAGGCTTGCATAGATATGAAGTCCTCTGGTGTAAGGCATAAGTAGAAAGAACGAAGTATTAGCTTCCATTGCAGACATAAACAGAGGATGCACACATTAGTGACTGCAAAATGTGCAATTTGCCACATTGTGTGCTAAGCTGCTGGGGGCAACCAAGCCGTGGTTAGTCAACATTTGCAGGTATATACATTGGCATCAAGCTCTTCCATTGAACTGCACACCATTAAAATGTTAAATATATTATTCTATTGCTTCTTTATATATTTTGTGGAATGGTAAGGGTTCTTGTAGAGCGCCCTTCCGCCAAAAATGTTGGTATACTTGCGAGAGGCCCTGCAAGCAAAAAGGGTAGTGCTAGTAGGATACCAGGTTTCAGCAGGAGCGGAAAGCTGTGGTGTTGATGATAGCAGGACAATGGCACCTGCTACCTGTGTGCTGATGTGGACTCTACTGTGCCAGGTAGGGGTGGTACCCTGGGGTATTTAAGCTGTAAAGGGCAGTTCCAGGAGTCGGAGGCTAGTTGTGGATGCATTAGAGCAGAATGTGGTGTTGTTGGGGAAAAAAATAGTAGGTATCAGCTTGTTCACGGCTCGACCTTACAGGTCTTCTGATGGGATGTTGATGTGGTGTAAAAGTTGAAAGATTTAGCAGTGAGTATTTCGTGAGGCAGGAGTAGGTAGGGGTGATTGATTAGTGAGTTCTTCAGGGGCCTCCTTGGCAAGCCTGCTATGATTCAGGGAAAGTGGACTGATGTAGAGTGTAAAAAAGAGGTGATGTGTATCTGAGCAAATAACTCTGGGTGGGTTTGGTTTCCTAGATTAGTTGTTTGTGCATCCAATTCACTCATCTGAACCACCATGTTTTGATTTTCTTTCTCAACATCAGGTGGTTCGTGACCATGTGAAGATATTTGCTTAGGTAGTTCCCCTTTTGGCATATGCAAGCGTGTTCTAGGCTCTCGTTTGCTTAGGAAAAGTGGCACTGATGGGAGGAAGTCGTCATGTTGCTAACGCTCTTGCCTGCTTCAAAGCGTGTGTGAAACTTTAAGGAGGATATTCACCTTAACTAACTGAGTTGGGACAGGTTGACCTCTCTGATAACACTGACTTATTTGAAAAAGCTCAGCTGGTGTCAAAGGCTGATATAATGAGGCTTTGTTCTCTGCTAGCAGGATGAATTCAATATGCGACTTGACCTGTTGCGACCACTACTTATTTTTTATATTTGTATTTATTTATTTAAGGGTATTTATAATGCGCCTATACACAATGTGTTTCGAGGAGCAACAAGACAAGAGGGTGGGGGAACAGGGAGGACAAAACAAAAATGATCCTCCTAGGCCATGTGACATTTGCAACATGCAAGGGTAATAAGAGAAGTGCAGTGGAGAGGAGACGGTGGAGCGCCAGTCCGGACAGAAGGATCTGTGAAAAAAAGTGAGTGCAAGGGAAGGCCAGGTGGACAGTGCAGGGGAAAGCAGAGAGTGCATGGGAAGGAAAGTCTGTGAGCTAAGTGCGAGGTAATGGGCTGGGAGGTCTACAAGGGGGCAGGCCCAGCCAGTCAAGTGCAGGGACAGGGGCCAGGAAGGGCAAGTGCAGGTTAAGGGGGGACCCGGGGAGACAAAGTGCAGGGGTAGACTGGAATGGGGAGGCCTGGTGCCCTGAAGATCCTGAAGGAACCAGGCAGCCAGTCAAGAAGCAGACAGGCCCATTAGCAGGGGAGGTGGAGAGGGAAGGAAGAAGAGAAGACAAAGGTCTTCCATTGTAAAGTATGTGTTCTGTTGGGTATAAGAGGCTAGGGCACAGGGGAAGAGGGCACTTCTGGACCTGAGTCTTTTGTTGCAGTTGAGTCTGTGCTGTCACTGCTTTCTACTAATCAAGTGTTCACCAGTCCACTGGAGTTGTAAGTGATCATTTTCACTTGACAAGATTGGTGCCATGACTCGGATTCCCGCTGCTCTTTGCGGTCAGGTACAAGAGTCGCTGGGCGCACTTCCAGGTGCTCCTAATGGGCTCAGGATAGACAATGTAGTCAGTGAGGAGAAATGGCCAGAGAGCCTGAAGACTCAAGGATGGCGGATGCAGCAGATTCAGAAGAAAGAGCAAACCAAAAACCTTGGATTGATGAAGGCAGGTAATTTTGTCAATGTATTGTCATATCTTGTATTGTGGTGTCTTAAACGAGGGGGGGGCAGTGTTTGTCTCTGAAATTCGAAAAACTCAAACTGAAATCTGAAGTTGGAACCTGTTTTGGTTATCCAACGTTAAAGGAGGAACAGTACCCTGCCTATCGAACGTATTATCTGAATCAGGAAATAATTAATTTGGTTGGCCGCTGCAGTGTAAAAGCGGCGCATTCATGCTTCCTTCTGATATGAAGAGAAATTAGACTGTTTTGTCGGTCACGGTAGTGTAGTATCCATTAGGGTTGAGGAAGAATGTGACCTGTATGAGTGAAAAAGAAAATATTTTGTATTAGAGCCCTATGATTGTCTTGTCTTAAATCTGTGGCTTGTTATGTGAAGCATTAAATATGTATCTTAGGTTTCAATCCCCCTTTATATTTGCCACTCTTCTCTATCCTCGTACAGGAGCTGCTATGGGCTTTGTTTATACCAAATATATGTTTTGTCTTTGACTCTTACCCATTTGTGTCTCTGAAAAGCTGAATACTGCTCTGCAATGTGGGTAGTGTAATGGGGGATATAGGCTATGAACCAGCAGTCATCTGAATCTGACAAACACCTGCGGGTGTTTCTGAAATGTGTGTACTGGTGGAGGAACGGAGGCTGGGGATGATACATGAGTCTCTGAATAGACGCAGGAGAACGGTTACACTGATGAGCTATACCTGCTCCACCAGCCACGGGACACAATAGTCTTGATGCAGAAGGAGTTAGGAACAGACCTGTATCCGCTTCCACTAAAGGAAGTCCAGCATCCTTCATGTTTACTCCCTACTCACCAAAAGCATGTAAGTAACAATGGCACGCATATTCACAGAGAGTCACTGAGGCACATTTGGTTTCGACAGGGTACCAAACTTACGTAAGGTATTAGTGAAGAAAGGTGAACATGTACACCAACACAAATGAGATAGTTATCTCAACTGGTATACCAAAACTACTAAGAGACAGACTGAATCTAAGACACTCAAAAAAAGCTCAAGGAGCAAGTAACATTTTTGAAAACCGAGCAGTCAAACCTGCAGGTGCCACAACCATAAAACTGTGTACAAGCGATTATGTCGTGTACTCCAAGGGGAGCCGCTGTTAAAGGAAAGTACCGAAGATATTTCGGACACAATTTGGATATTCTTAATGAAACACTCAACCAATGACTGGCTAGCCCAGACTATAGTCAACCGCCAATGTACAATCAGTCTAACCCAAACGTATCATCAGTCTAACCCAATATTTTCTATGGTCGGTCCATTTACTCCCGTAAAACAAGCTCAGATTTCTAAACTCCTTTCATTGTCATCGGGCACATTTTAAGGGTTTCTTAGTACAACACCTAGTACCAGTACTGGTGTAATAATGCTCAGATAGCTCCTGGAAAGTGCATGCCCCATGGAGCACTACTGATTTGTTTAACATTGTCTTTAAACTTAACAAAAACCCTGTTGCACCAAGAATAAACTAATGCCCACATCATTGAACTGACAATAAATCACCATTTATTTAAATGTGTTTGCATTTGTGATTTTTCCATGAATATGAGATATCTTCACTCTAAATTGTCCTTATTTAGCACCTATATCACAATATATCGTGTATACAAAAATACAATACGTGCCAATGCAACAATGCCTATATTTAATCCCCATTCGCAACACTTATTGAACAATATTTGGTGTACCTTTTGACTACATTAAATGCCTTTGAATTCCATATTTCGTATCAATAGAAAAATTCCTATGTTTTTAAATCCACATTATCAACACCTATTGAACAGTATTTGGTATCCATCTTAATACATTAAGCTCCATTGAATGCCAACACGTGCTTTGCTTAGAGATCACAGAACATCTCATCTGTAAGACCGGGTCCCGATCTAATTACGGTAAACCTTGCAAATGATATGGGATAAATGGTTAATGCTGAGCAAGTCAAAATTACCTTGAATCCTGTCAAGCCCTTGCCATATGTACTTCAGTATCCCATTTCCAGACAGGTTGATGAAGGCATTCGTCCTATGATATAATCCCTTCTTCAGTAGGGTACTATTGTACCAACCCTCAGCCCCTGTAATACTTCTATGTTGCCTACTAATATGTGCAGTTAATGCAGCAGTGCTACTAGCTTTTCCGGTTGTTCCCAATACAGCTACAATGTTGTCATGCATTCCACGCTGTAAGGGTGTCGAAGAAGGAAGCTGACACAAAGGTATCATGTTTGTTGCTAAAGACTTTTATTAACGTGAAACAAACCTCTAAGAAGGGTTTCCCTGCCTCAAACTAAATCTCAAGGAATTGTCAGACTGTCTGTTCAAATGAAAATTCATCATCCTCTGTCAGAACCTACTTCTATCCCTTAGACTACAACTAAAACTAATATTGTCCAAAAAAGGTTCCTTCTCCAGGAGAGTGACTCACTTCTCCTGGTATATGGGTAGCGTTCCCCCAATGTTTTCTTGCAAAAACAATACAAGGGGGACAGACTCTGTTCCCCTGGCTTGCAGCAATCGCATAAAATGCTCTCTCCCCAGGAGAATGACTCCCTTCGCCTGGTATACAGATGACGTTCCCAAAATGTCCTCTTGAACACAAACATCAGGGGGAATGACTCCCTTCCCCTGGTTGGTAACTCCAGCACTTTGTACAGACCACTTTTGATACCAGGATTATAGCTCAATTCTCCTGGCATCGATCAGCACTCTCCAAAACAAGGGGGAATGACTCCCTTCCCCTGACGCCTCTTCAGTATACTTGAATGACTTTGATTTTCCCACCAGGAGAATGACTCCCTTGTCCTGGTGGTCTTTTCTCATTTGGGTTTTGCCTTGGCACTCTTTCACAGAATCAACAAAGTCACTTGTATCGGGGGTCCCAGACACTCTCTGGTGGTCAGTGGCTTTATCTCTACCACTGATTTGGTGGGGGATGTCTGTCAAGATCTCAAGCTGGTTACTCTGTCCCCAGGCACAGAACCTTGAAGGGAAGGCTGTTCTCACTTGAGTTTTACTGGTCCCCCGAATTTCTCTGTACCCATCAAACCAGCAGAACTTCAAGTCTCTTCCCCAGCAGTGGGCACTTGTATTATAGGAACCACGGGTCGTTGTTTATGAGAACCAGTACATGACAGCATTATCTGTCCACTAATTCCAGTGTAGTGATTAACAATGTCACATTTGCCTTTTAACAGAATTTTTCATTTTTCTGAGCAGGGTATGCCAAGTATTCCGGAACTTATTTCATCTGTGGGGACAAAGCTTACCTCTAGTTTACCATGCATTGGGAGGCAGTTGCTCTATGGGGTATATATTTCCTGCAGTGCGTCACACCCATATTTTTCCCACCCAGTCATGTTCTAAGAGAAGCACTGCCTGGAAAACTTTATGGGAGGGATAGGATATGTGATACCAGCCCTAGCAATCAAGATGAACAGAGACCGGTTGGCCCAGGAGTTCCGATTGGTGCAAATACTACTGCATACACCTGCACTATTGTCTCACGAGCAGGTAGCCATTCAAGCTATGGTGCTCCAGAATCGTATGGCTTTAGACATCTTGTTGGCCTAAGAAGGCAGAGTTTGTGCAGTTGTGAAAAGTGAGTGCTATACTTTCATACCAGAGAATGCAAGTAATATTACTGACATCATTACCCATAATTTAGCATACTGTGAACATTCTCCACACAAATGTTATTTTATGCTATGTTATTTGGCATTTATATAGCGCTCTAAATGTCATTGGTATCATCGCAAAGTGCTGGTAGGTTGAACGCCCTCGGGGACCGCAGTCCAGGTCAGTAGAGACAGAAGGTGTCGTAGGGTATGATATGATATGATATTTGTAAGGCGCCTATACACAAGTGAGCGTATGCACCAATTATGTGTGCAGCTGATGTAATTGCCAGATGGTAGCTGCATCCTAACTTTAGGTGCGGTGGTGAAGATATCAGTTGAATATGTGCAGTCTGGTGGGTGGACACACAGGCTGGGTTCTGGCTGCGTTATGCCTGTAAGACGCTTATGTGGGCAACTAGGCCCGATTGTCATGGGATAGCTGCGTTTTTTTAGAGTGATGAGGTATTTCATGGGGTAATGTTCGCATGTGAACAGCTAGGCCGAATTTATCAGGAGAATAGCTGCATTCTAATTGTGTGATGGTGTAGAGTAGAGAGTAAGCATAATGCTATGGGATGGGAGTGTTTGTGTGGGTTTATGAACCAATGCAGCAGGAGCAATTTCTAGGTTGAAGTTACTGATATTTGTTCTTCTATCCCAGTGTGGCACTTGCTGACATTTACCATCCTGTCTAGATGTGAAGCAAGCCCATGTTCACAATTCTAACTAGGTTTGGCATTACCAACCTTCACAATTATGTGTTGGTCTGGTGCAGGCTAATGTTCACAATTCTAACCAAGTGTGGCATTGTTAACAATCACAATCCTATCTCGATGCGACGCAGGCTAATATTCACAATTCTAACTAAGTGTGGCATTGCTAACATTCACAATCCTGTCTTGGTCTGGGGTGGGTTAATGTTCACAACTCTAATGAAGTGTGACATTGCCAACAATCACAATCCCATCCAGAGGAGATGCAGGCTAATGTCCACAATTCTAAGTAGTTGAGGGATTGTTAACATTCACAATCCTGTCTGGGTCTGGCGCAGGCTAATGTTCACCATTTTACCTGAGTGAGGAATTGCTAACATTCACAATCCTATCTAGATGCGACACAGGCTCATGTTCATAATTCTAACTAAGTGTGGCATTGCTAACAATCACACTTCAGAGGTAAGGTAATGTTGAGTGGCAGGGTTTTCCAAAGTAGAGTAATTTCTCTACTCCCCACCCATGCCACACTTAGTTTGATGGTTGCTGCTGGTCGCTGGCTTCCCCTGCGGACACCTGCAGACACGATCTGGAGCCGCCATAGTGGGAGCCGCCCTTTGCCTTGGGGTCCTTAGCCCCAAAGGTTGCACGGGCAGAGGGCTGCCCTGGGAAGGTCATTTATGAACACAGTGAAGAGCCTATCACGGGCGGAGGGCGGGATGGGAAGCGGGGAAAGCATGAGGAATTTGGGGGAGATGCAGGTGCGGGGCGGCTTGAGAAAAATTTCTTTTTAACAAAATGGTGCAAATGGAGGTCGGGGTAGACCACTCACCTGCCAGGGGTCAGAAAATGGTGGTGAGAGCACACAACACGGGTCGCTAGACCCAAGCAGGAACCTAGGGTTAGCCTATCACGGGCGGTTGGCGTGATGGGAGGCAGGGGAAAGCATGAGGCATTCGGGGGTGATGCGGACGCGGGGGAGAGGCTGGAAAAACATTTGTCTTTTAACAAAATGAGCCACATGCAGGTCCGGGCACACCACTCAACTGCCAGGGCTCAGGAAATGGTGGTTCGAGCCCACAACATGGGTCGCTAGACCCAAGCAGGAACTAGGGTTAGGCTATCACGGGCGGTGGGCAGGACGGGAGGCTGGGGAAAGCATCAGGCATTCAGGGAGATGCAGGCGTGGGGAGGGGGGGTCTGGAGATTTTTTTTTATTTTTTTTACAAAATCGGCCAAATGGAGATTGGTGCACACCACTCACCTGCCAGGGGTTAGGAAATTGCAGTGAGAGCCCACAACACGGGTCGCTAGACCCAAGCAGGAACTAGGGTTAGCCTGGGGTCATGGGTGGTATGGGAGGTGGGGGAAAGCATGAGGCATTTGGGGGAGATGCGGGCGCAGGGGGGGCTGGAGCAACTTTTTATTTTAACAAAATGGGCCAAATGGACTCGGGGCACACCACTCCACTGCCAGGGTCAGGAAAATCTAGAGACTTTGGGGACATCTGGGTAGGATTGTCAAATCTTGCATATAGCAGTGGTTATAATTCTAAGTCTATCCTGTCTATCGATGGTCTGCAATTGCCTCTATTAGCAGTTATGCAATACCTGCTCTGAAGTTTTGTAGATGGCACAGATGCTATAGTGTCATGTTACTGAAGATGTACTATGTTATGATATGCCGAAATGTGATGTTTGTTCCCCCAGAGATGTTTATAATGGTACCAGAGAGAAAGTCTCATAGGAATGTAGAAGAAAAATGGGAAATGAAAATCCTATGTACTCCCGTGGCCTGCTACTGCAATATTATGTCTAATAGGCCCTTTAACCTGCCATAATTAACCACTGTTTCTTGCTTATGAGCGGTAAAGACTGTAGGATGTAGTGTACATGTTTAAGCATGTTGGAATGCTTGTCTTCTCATCTTGCTTCTGACGTGTTTCCCCCGTTTGCATATACAAGGGTGTTCTCCCCTTTCGCTTTCTTAGGAAAAGCGGCACTGAGTGGAGCAAATCGTCCTATTGCTAACGCTCTCGCCTGCTTCAAAGCATGCGTGAATATTTAAGGAGGATATTCTATGACAAGACTGGAGGCAAGCATTATGCTTCATCTTCATTTATTTCTACTCTTCAGCAGTTCAACAAAACATATATAAAACAATGAAAAGTGTAGAACAGCACTTTTCTCTTTTCAAAACTACAATATCCATGAGTCTCTGTAGTCCATGCCCTTTCCACCAGTCACAACCCACTTCCTGTGCTTGGGCTCCTCCTCTTCTTTTATTGCTCTTCAAGCAGATAAGTACCATTTCTTCCCTCTCCGCATGTCAAGGTTGGAATGACTGGGTTTGAGTGGAAGATTAAGATAATGCCTCGCACAGTATGTGTGTGAAAGAGAAGATTCGTTTATGTAGCATATAAAAAAAAAAGAAATATAATAATTTCTGTAATAATTTATCCAGAGTGTAATAGGCGCGTAGTCTAGTAACACGGACGCGTGCTCTTGTGAGATTGAGTGTTTTATCGTAGCTACGCGTCGGAGTAGATTCCGCGAAGTTTTCGTAAGGGAGAGATTTCGTTCGCAAGGCTGACGGCCCCGTGTCGTAAAACCGGCACTCCAGGGATTTAGTCATCCTCGCGAAGACACGCAGTGCCGGCCGCGTGGGCATCCGCAAGCCGACCCCCACCCTTGGGGAGGCAGAGCCAGCGCCCACGAGGCTCAGAGCGCGGCCGGAGAGCTCGCGAGCAGGCAGCCCCCGCCCACGGGTGGGCGGAGCTACCGCAAACCGTGTGTAGGCTCTACACTCCGAAGCGTTAGCCCCCACCACGGGTGGGAGGAGTTAGGCGCGTTACGCGTGCATCAAGACGCCACATTTGTGCGACGTGAGAGTTTTCCTTACACACCAGCAGCAGAGCGCTCGGAAGAGTGAATAGCTTACATTTGCTTGATCAAGGCCCTGATACCAGAGATCTTACAATCGTGAGCGCCGTTGCTCCAGGAGAGCATATTAGGAGACTGCAGGTCCACGTGGAGAGAGCTGCTGAGCTAAGACACTGCAGATCCCTATACTGTTACTCAACAGAAGATTGGCGCCTTAGAGACAAAGGCTTACTAGAGCCTCAGTGCTAAGGACATAGGTGCAGCCACTAAAAAAATAAATACAAAAAAGAACAGAGTTAAGAAGTAAAAAGGACTTTTACTGACTCGGATTTATCAATCAGGAGCAGTGGGCGTGCTAAGAGACCTGTCTCAGGTATATTAGGCACACAGCACTTCAGAAAATGTCAGAGTTCGAGTGGAGCAAGGAGGAGCAGTCGGAGGACCTCGCTGCCAGCTTTAAGCAAGTGCTGGGGAGCTCTCTGGTTGATGCAGTGGCAGAGGGCGTCAGGCCCCTACATGAGAGGCTGGAGACACTGGAGGTTATGTTTTCGCAGCCCAGTAGCAGCACCAAGGACTGGATGCGCACACCCACAGACCCCTTAAAAGGGGAACTCAAGGGGAGTAAAACAGCCCTCAAGAGGAAAGTCTCGGACGACCCCCAGGGTGCTTTGGAAGGGGCGGCGAATAGGGCCCCAGAGGTGCCCGACGCGTTTGCTAAGCTGAAGGAAGCTTATCTGCAACGGCAGGCGGTGCCGAACCTCATGACCCCCTCTCCAGGGGATGAAAATACAGGAGATGACCCCGGCTCGGAAGATGAGCAGGCTGACGACCAGACTTCGCAGGAAGACGAAGAGGTTGAGGAAGAAGACTGGGCAAGAGAGCACGGAAGGAGAATCACCTTCTGGAACCTCAGGATCATATGTTTGACCCGGAGAGCATCCGGAATCCGAGGTCCACCGAATGGCAGCCATCCCCCCGAGTGGCACAGTATATGACAGCTAGACTACACAAACCTTTGGACAAGGAGGTGAGAAAACGACTGCGAGCAGAATGCCTGCGTCCAGATCTCCCGGGGAAAGTAGCGGAAGCCCCAGAGCTCGATCCGAAGATGCTGACCTTCGTGTCCAAAACCAATAAAGACCCCTGTAAGGGTATCGATAGGTCCTGGAAATGTTGCCAGGAAAAGGTTTTAGATTTGGCAGGCCCTCTCGCGAAAATCATGGACCTCGCAAAGAGAGCTAGGGACACAGGAGAAGAAGTGGACCCCGAAGCTCTCGCGGGATGGGCCCAGAGAGCAGTATGTCTTCTTGGGAACGCCAATTGCGCCATCGCTTCGGAGAGGAGGAAGGGCCTTTTGCTCAAGATAGATTCAAAACTTAGTGACCTCTCCTCATATGAAGCGGGAGAAGGAGCCCAGGGCCTCCTGTTCGGAAAGACCTTTGGGAAGGAGATGGGCCGGTTTGTCGGGACATACGCTTCCCTCGAAAAGGCGCAGGCATCGGTTCGGAAAATATTCCCAAGTAGAGTTTTTGGAGGGACCGGCCGCTCCAGAGGTCGTGCAGCCGGTCGCAGTCAAGGAGGCAGAAGACCTCAGAACCCCAGAGTGCAATACTGGGAGAACAAGAGCCAGGATACATTCTTTCCGTCCAGAGGGAGATTCCCGAGAGGCCGCAGATCCAGGGGATCAGGACGAGGTCAAGGATTTACGCCAGGTGAGAGCGATTCAGTATCCCCCCGTAGGTGGGAGGACGCGCATGTTTTTAGAGAATTGGCGCGAGCTTTCAAGCGATTCCTGGATATTGCAGACCGTCAGAGGGCTGCAGCCTGATTTCATAGAGAGACCAATTCAGCAGAGCAGACCACAGAGTCAGAGGCTAGCGCAATCAGAACAAGCATGCTTAGACAGCGAGATAGCGCAGCTTGCTCGCAAACAGGCGATAGAGAGATGCGAGACAGCCCCCATATTTGTAAGCAATATGTTCCTAGTGCACAGGAAGGAAAAGGTGCGTCCAGTCATAAATCTCAAAGAGCTGAACGGATGGATAGTATACCGCCACTTCAAAATGGAGGGCATACATCAGCTCAGGGACTCTTTAAGAGAAGGAGACTGGCTAACGCGTTTAGATCTGAAGGACGCCTACCTCACAGTCCCGGTCCTCAGAGAGTACAGACCATACCTAGCTTTCCGCTGGCGAGGACAATTCTGGCAATTCAAGACAATGCCATTCGGGCTTGCTTCAGCACCCTTGGCATTCACGAAGCTGATGAAGCCAGTAGCGGCGGCAATCAGAGAGAAGGGCGTCAGACTGATCATCTATCTGGACGACCTCTTACTCCTGGCAGAAGATCGAGAGGTGTTAGTATACCAAACGAGATGGGTACACAAACTTTTAGTCTCACTAGGATTTCTGGTGAACACAGAGAAGTTAGATACCATTCCAGCACAGAGATTAGACTTTCTGGGGTTCGTACTAGACACAAAGAAAGCGACTCTGGAGCTGCCAGCTCGAAAGCTCAAAGATATAAAGAGAGAGATCAGGTTATGTTTAGAGAGACAACGAATATCCCTCAGGTCATTAGCGAGGATAGTTGGGCTGTTAGCAGCATCTATTCAGGCCATATTCCCAGGGCCCCTGCACTACCGGGCTTTACAGAGGTTGAAGATAAAACATCTACAACAGGGTCTGAAGTATCACCAACAGATGCCTCTAGATCAGGACTCCATTACAGAACTAGAGTGGTGGTTAAAGAATATGGAAGCTTGGAATGGGCGAGCCATATTCAGAGACAAGCCAGATCTGATAATAGAATCGGATGCCAGCCGGAAGGGCTGGGGAGCCAGATGTGGGACCCTACAGACCGGAGGCAAGTGGAGCGAAGAGGAGCTCCGTCTCCACATAAACTGTCTAGAGCTCCTGGCAGGATCATTCGCAATCAAAGCCTTCACAAGAGAAAGGGTGAAATCTTGTGTACTGCTAAAGATGGACAGCATATCAGCAGTAAGGTACATAAACCACCTAGGCGGTACAAGGTCCAAGATGCTAGCAGAGCTAGCAAAGGACTTCTGGCACTTTTGCCTGCAGACAGAAACGTCAGGGACTGCAGAGTACCTACCAGGCTCGCTGAATGTGGTAGCAGACTGGAACTCTCGTTACCTGATGGACTCCAGCGATTCGAAGCTGGATCCAGCAGTGTTTAAGAAGCTGGATAGGAGATGGGGACCGTTACATATGGACCTCTTCGCCTCTCGGCTCAACACACAGACGAGCCTCTATTTCAGCTGGAGGCTGGACCCGGGAGCACAAGGAACGGATGCTTTCCTGCAGGAATGGGCAGGAGGCCCGCATTACGTTTTCCCTCCCTTCGCAATGTTGAGCAGAGCGCTAGCGAAGTGTTGGAGGGAGAAAGCGGAACTGGTATTAGTAGCACCTTTGTGGAAGTCACAAGTATGGTTTCCAACACTAATGGAACTAGTAGCGGACGTTCCCAGAGTCCTCCCCGAAGGAGAGCGACTGCTCACGGACCCAATTGGGTCGTGTCATCCTCTGAGAGTGAGAGGGAGACTCCCGCTAGTCGCGTGCAGGATATCAGGAGACGCTGGGCGCTGCCAGGAATTAGGAGGAGCTACGACGCAGCTTGGGCAAAGTGGACAAGCTGGTGCAAGAACAGAAGTGTTCATCCCGTTTCAGCACCTGTAGTGGAAATACTGAATTTCCTGGCGCACTTATTGCAGAACGGGAAAGCTTTCCGGACAATAGGAGTATACAGATCAGCCATATCAGCAGGGCATATGCCAGTAGAAGGGGTACCGGCAGGGGAGCATCCCGCGGTAGTGAGGCTCATTAGAGGAGCGAGATTCAGAGTGCCGCCAGGGCCAAAATATAGTACAACATGGGACGTGACGACGGTATTGCGATTATTATCAGATTGGCCATCAGATAAATACCTTTCTCTTAAACAGCTATCAGGTAAACTAGCTATGTTATTATGTCTGATTTCATGCAAACGAGTGTCAGACGTTAGAGCGCTAGAAATTAACAGACGGTCCTTCGGTCCGGAAGGAGTCACATTCTCCATAGCAAGGAGAACCAAGACAGGCACCTCCACAGTGCATTATCCGTATTTTCCGAACAATTCGAAATGGTGCGTTGCACGGTGTATTAAAGAATACGAGAATAGAACAGCAGAGAATAGAGCAGTGAATACTACTCAGTTATTAATAGCGCGCAGGAAGCCTTACCACACAGTGGCATCAGCTACCATAGCTAGATGGGTCAAAGAGGTCATGCAGGCAGCAGGTGTGAATGTGGACACGTATGGAGCTCATTCAGTGAGAGGAGCAATGGCATCGTCAGCCGCAAGAGTGGGAGTGCCTTTGAGTGAATTAATGCTAGCAGCAGACTGGTCAAGAGATCGTACTTTTAAAGAGTTTTACTTTAAGCCAGCAGAGAGTTTGGCTGGTGCGGTGCTGGGGAAGCTTTGAACAAGCATAATGCTCGCCTCCAGTCTTGTCATAGAATGAAGATTACCCCTGCTAGCTGCGCAGGGAGTATTAATTTTATTAAAGACTAAGGAGGCGAGCATTAAATTCCCACCCGAGTACTGTAATGTATATAAATGTTGATGCATTATATGAGTGAGGACATTACATACACACCACCCTAAGATCTCTTATTATGTCTTCATAGGGGAAGATCAGAAGAACAGCTGAAGGCAGTGTCGTAGCGGAAGGTATCAAGAGTCCGGGAGAGCACCGGCAGTTGAGTTTAAAGTTCGGAAGACCCTCCGCACCGTTGGCGAGGATCAGTTAAAGAACATGAGTAACTGTCAGAGCGAGTAAAAGCAGAGGAGGAGCCCAAGCACAGGAAGTGGGTTGTGACTGGTGGAAAGGGCATGGACTACAGAGACTCTTGGATATTGTAGTTTTGAAAAGAGAAAAGTGCTGTTCTACACGTTTCATGGTTTTATATATGTTTTGTTGAACTGCTGAAGAGTAGAAATAAATGAAGATGAAGCATAATGCTCGCCTCCTTAGTCTTTAATAGAATTAATATTCCCTGCGCAGCTAGCAGGGGTAATCTTCATTCACCTTGACTGAGTTGCGACAGGTTGACCTCTCTGATAACACTGGCATACATGAAAGAGCGTAGCTGGTGCCAAAGGCTGATATAATGAGGTGCAGTGTCCTATTAGCATTGAGATGATCCTCACTCGCCAGCAGCGACCAGTTGCAATTGAAGGTGCTTTGAGTAAATGACCTTCTGACGTGCTCAAGAAACGCTGTATACGGTGTTCCTGCATGCTAACGTGGAATTATGCATCACCGATTGCTTAGCAATGAAACAACAGCTTAAATTAATGCACTCCAGCCTTTTCCTTGACACGCTGCAGTGTCGGCTAGCATTAGGTGTCTGTTCTCAGCCCTACGTTTATTTGGGACCGTGCGCAGTCAGTGCCCTGGGGCCTATGCAATGCTTCCCCTGCAATCATAACACGGACTAGGCAAGACTTACTAGCACTGGCTCCTCTAGCCACAGTACTGCCAAAAATTAGTTGCCCGGTAGTCTCATTAAAACAAGCAGTTCCCAATACTTTGAAAGGGCTACTTTTAAACGCTCACTCCTTGGCCGCACATGCAGCGTTCTGCCACAATCTTCTCTGTGACTTGGCTCCGGAGGTACTCTGCATTACAGAAACCTGGTTGAGAGATACTTTGTGTCTGTCTGTAGTTCAGCTGTTACTGGAATTGTATAACATCATTCGGTTAGACTGGGTGTCAGCTCACCTGGGCGGGAGGTATTACGGTCATTTTTCAAACTATACTAGATGTTACCAGCGTACCAGTAATTCACTCTATTAAGATGGAAGCTCTTTTAATTAAAATGTCTACCTCAGCTTCCTTAACTCTTCATATCATAGTGGTGTACTCTCTTTTGTGATCAGTTTTTAGAATTTGCTGCCGATGTAGAACTGAAATTTCTGCATTTAATAATTGTAGGTGATTTTACTCTTCAATTTAATGCTCCACCACTATCTCCATAAAACAATTTTTTGAAGACATGAACAATCTGTGCTTGGGTCAATTGATAACTGACCCTACTCACTCACTTGCCAACACGCTTGATATCGTTTTTGCTAATGATTCCCTGGTGTCTACTTTTGTGCCTTTTCCCATTTTATGGTCTGATCATATGGTTGTCCCTTTTTTAATACAGGCTAACATTCCTCATACCAGCTCTGAATATAAATACCGGCTGCAGCGCAGCTGGCATAAAACCTCGAATGTAGATATTATCTCAAACCTTCAGGCTCAGTTTTCCACCTCTGATAGTACACACTTTTCTATTCTGACCCAAGTTTTTAGCTCAGTGGCCAACACTCTGGCCCCACTTACATTGCATAAAGTGGAGAGGCATCCCTCCCAGCCCTCGTTCACTGACGAATTGAAGGCACTACAACTTTTGACACGTCAAGCCGAGTGGAAATGGCAGCTCTTGTACTCCCCTTGTGATAAAATCGGCTTCTCACAGGCGTCTAATTCATATCATCTAGCAATTAATTTGGCAAAATGGGTCTCTTATACTCAGACGGTGGAAAAATCTCTCATACGGCTAAGAGAGCTGTTTTCACTGGTACGGTCATTGTCTTCTCGACCAGATACTACATCTAATGCAAACCACTCTCAAACTTTCTGTGCTTATTTAGCTTGCTTTTTCACCACTAAGGTCAATAATATACTGAACCAGGTATGTTTATACAATCCCTGTGCTGATACTAGGGATGCCACTGTTCTTGCCCCCACATCTGAACATAAATGGTATATGAACATTAATGGTCTACTTTTCCCACCTTCTCTATAGAGGATGTTTAGGAGGCTATTATGTTATGACTTAAACCCGCCTCATCCTCAGACGTGATTCCCCTCAGAATCTTTAAGGACATCACACCGCATATTTCTAGTTGGATTACGGAAGCAGTCAATGACTCTTGCTATTCAGGTTCCATTCCCATCAAACTCAAACAGTCAATAGTTAGTCCACTCCTGAAAAAACCATCTCTGGATCCTTCTGTACCTGCCAATTACCATCCTATTTCACTTCTTCTTTTTTTATGAAGCTACTGGAATCTTTGGTTTCCCCCGCCTTACGTCTTTTCTTTAACACTCTCTTTTCTTCAACCCGTTCCAATCGGGTGTTTATCCTGGTCGTGGAATGGAGAGTGTGTTGGTCTCTGTCCATGATGACCCGTCACTGGTGGCTGACCACGGGGGGGCTGCTTGCCCTGTTTTAATGAGATCTATCAGCGGCATTCGACACAGTTCACCATCATATGTTGCTAGACCACCTCTCCCTGGCTGGCCTCTTGGGTCAGGTTTTCTCTTGGTTCACCTCTTTTTTGATGGCCCATATCCAGACACTAACCCTCTCCTCCGATGCTACTTCTTTATTTTGTGGGATTCCCTCAGGGCTCCACTTGTCCCCAGCAATATTCAACATCTATATCCAGCCTCTTGTCTTGCTCATCTGCTCCCACGGCTTCCGGCGCTACTCCTATGCTGATGATACTCAAATCATCGTCCGGCGGGACTCTACCGAGCCGGCCATAGCATCTCAGTTTAGGGGCTGCCTTGCGGTGGTGGGTAGGTGGATGGGTGACAACTGGCTGAAGCTTAACGTGGACAAGACGGAGGTCTTGGTGGTTTACCCCCTGCATGGCCCTAATTCTGCTCCTCCTTCTTCTACACCAGTCTGGTCCTCAGATTTCTGGCCTGCTGAGCTTGGTGCTTGCCCAACACCTGTGCTGCAGGTAAAGAATCTGGGTTTCATGTTCTCTTCTTCGCTGTCAACTTTTGCTCAGGTAGGCACAATCTGTAAGACTGTTTTTTTTTCTACTTAAAGTCCTGCGCAAAGTTCTACCTTTTCTTCCAGCCCAAGTTAGGCCTGTGGTGATGGCCTCTTTGGTTCTTAGTCGTTTGGACTACTGCAACTCTCTCTTTCTTGCACAGCCTCTATATCTATTTCGTCGATTACAGCTTATTCAGAATCATGCTGCTCTGATCTGCACAGGCACAACATATGGTTCACATATTTCACTGGTTCTCTGCTCGCTTCACTGGTTACCAGTACTACAGCGAGTTCAGTTTAAATCACTTACCATGGTTCATCAAGGCTTCTATCGCCTGAGAGCAGAATATCTGCAAGAGAAATTCTGGCCCTACCTACTGGCTGAGGCGCTTCGTTCCAAGGTCACATGCCTCCTACCGGTCCCTCGTTTCTGCTTTGAGCGAGTGGGGGGGGACGATCTTTTTCAGTGGCGGCTGCCAAATTATGGAATTCTTTTCCATTTACCATCCAATCCACAAGTAACCATCTTGCCTTCTGGCGCGCGCTGAAAGCCTACCTGTTCTAATTGCTGTGTCTTTCAGCCTCAAAAACCCTGCTGTATTTTCTTTTAACGCCAAGATGCCTCAGTGAACGTGCACTTTATAAATAATAAATAACATAACGATGGTGTGACAAGGTAGCCCATGTTCTAGAACTGTTAGAAATATAGAGGAGGTTAACATATAGAGGAAGTTTCACAAGTATCCTCAAGTCCAGTTGCCTAGGCTTATCTTACATACTCGAGCTGATCAATACTCCCAAATAAACCATCTCTTTCACCAAAGGAAGTTCGACTTGGTTCAAAGTCAATTTAAGGAATATTTATGACTTCCTCTGTTTTGTTCCAAGATCATGAGGATGAAATAGTCTGCGCAGAGAGACTACGCCAAAGGGAATCCATTAATTTTTGGTAGAAAGGCCATAGCATCATTTAGGCTTTCATGCAGGTCAGAGAGGAAGAGATTAAAGAGTGTAGGCGCTAGGGTGCAGCCTTTTTTTTTTAGCTCTCTCTGTGTCGGAATCTCCCTTGATAGCAAACCAATCCAAGCTCAATCTTATCTGGACTTTCATGTCTGTGTAGTGTGGTTTTATTGCTTCCAATAGGTCTGACGAGCAGTTCCACTTGGACAGTTTTTCCCAGAGCTGTTGTGTTTCCACACTGTCAAAGGCCTATTTGCGGTCAATGAAGGCCATGTATATTTTATTTTTAGTTTTTATTGCCTCCATTTTCAAGAGGTTGACCAGGAATACATTCAGATTAGTTCGTACCACCTTAGTAAAGCCTGATTGCCGATGGTCACGTCTTTTTGTCTCAAGTGCCCATACCTGAAGATGTTTTAATAATATTGCTGCAAAGTGTTTCCCCATAATGTCCAACAATGCAATCAGGCAATCATATTTTGGGTCAGTCCTGGTTCCTTTTTTATGAATTGGTACAATAATTGCCTTTTTCCACAACTCTGGGATCTGACCTCTTTCCAGGGCATCCTTAAACCGTCGCAGGATAAATGGGATCCATGCCGCTTGATCAGATTTAATGGCTCTGTTAGTCACACCATCAGATTCGTCCCTTTCCCTTTTTATTAACTCCTCCAGGTCCGACTCATCCAAGGATATGTGCCAATTTCCCCCTTTTGTGGATGTAAAATCCTGATTCGGTAATTCTCTTGGTCCAAATATGTCCTGATAGAAGAGGACCCATTTTTCTTCTGTTACTGCATTTGTCAGGATTGCATCATGTGGTGTTGTCCCATTTATCAGCTGCACATGCCCTAATGTTTTTCAAGGCCATTTTTCTAAGCATTCCCTCTGCTTTTGTTGGACTTTATGGGCAATTAACTAATTCTTATATGTTAGTTTTTTTTATCTTTCTTTGCTTCAGTGTTTGTTGGTGTATTTGAGGAGCCAATTTTCCGAAGATTGGATCTTAATATAGCCTTTCTATCGCTGGTCTCATATCTAGTTTGCTCCTCGTGTGGTTCTTGGAGTTTTCTAAGCAGCTTATTTTACTGACTTCCTTAGTTACGGGGTAATTATCCGAGGATTATCGTTCCTTACAGCCCTTTGTCATGTCGTCTCCAAAGGACAGCTTTGTTTTTGTCCAGGTGCTCAAGTCAGATGATCTCCGTTCTGTTTACTCTGATAGTAAATTCCTTCCAGCCCTTGGGATTAAAGCTGTTTCCCATAGTGGTGTTTTTACTCAGTTAGAGCATAAATTATGTTATGTTATGTTATGTTAAAGGATATTCCATCCGTGCACTATCACTACCGGAGTGGTCCCCTGGTGCTCTGGTGGGTCTGAAAGGTAAGTGGGTGGGGTCAGTTAGTAGGGTGTAGCGGGATAAAGGTAGGGTGATATTTGTGATGTCCTGTTGGCAGCTTCAGTTCAGTTAGTACTGTTCGCCGAGCATGGATGCGGTTTACGGATCTGTTGGCTGCCATGTGCTGTTGTGAGGGACTATGTGTGGTTTCTTTGTTGTTGCAATGTAGTGAAGTGCTTGCTGTTTGTGTCGTGGAAGTGGTTGTATTTGTTGAGGGTTTGAGAGGTGTGTGCAGAGAGTTGACGTTTTAGCAGATAGGGTAGGGAGGTTACCTCGTAATTTCGGGGATCTGCGCTGGGGCATATCTCTGTCTTGGGCCTTTCTGTCTGCTGGAGCGTTCTTCTGTGGTTCATTCGCCAGGTTCTGTACAATGCAGTGGCATATCTATGTGGTTGTCTAGTGATCTGTGGGCGGGACGGAGGTGAGGGCCTCCACCGCCAAGGGTTGAGATTGCTGTGGTTGTGGATTGCTCTTTGGTTGTAATGGGCTCTGTCTGGCATCACATCCCTAACCTCTGAGGGCACACCTGCCTCCCTGTGAATTCTAAGCGGTCCTGTCCTGTCGGGTGCTAGTTAATGATTAATGCTCCTTGGTCTCCAGCTATGGTCCGTGTCTCTTGGGCTTTATTTCCTAGCGAAGGGGTTTGGATTGGGCGCAGTCAATTCTTTTTTTTTTATAGATGATTTCCATTCACCCCCTGCTTTAGTTACTTATCAATTGCATTCCGCTTTTCTTCCATTGTTAAGAACAAAGCTGATAAATCTTTCAATTTCATCCTCTTCATACATCAGGTCTCTAGTCTCAGGAGATTTCTCAAGAGGCATTCTGTGTTAATGTTTGGTTATTCCCCAGACCATCCCTGGTATCTTCAATCGAGTATGTTGACAAATTAATTAAGTCACCCTCCTCATTGGCGACTTGGCCCTCCTGTGTTTCCCGGACTTCTGCACTCTCAGCTGAAACACTTCCCAAGTCCAAGAAATCCTGAAAATCCATAGTTTCTAATTGTTTCTTTCTTCTTAGTTGTTAAAGCAGGGTTTATGCTTTTCAGAGGATATGAACTATTTTGCAAAAAGGCACATGTTTCATTGGATTTGGGCTTTCTAGGATGCAAGCAGTTTAAGTTTATATTTGTTTGTTTAAGGTCCTTTGTTGCATGTCTAGAGCACTTTTTCTCTTATTTCTGGAACACCAGATAGGAGTTTATCGCTTTTGTTTCAGCCGCGAGCTCACTCCTCTCAGTTGTTATCATCTGCTGCTTTTCCTGGTCTTTTTGAGTTTTCTGATTCAGTATAGGATCTTTCTTGGGGACCGCACAGACTATCATGATCGACCTTTCCAAGGCCACAAGATCCTTTCTGGTCACCAATTCCTTTTGAGTGGAGCTAATCAAGGAGGATTTCCAAGTGTTGTATTAATGTGACGCATACTGGTGCTTCTCCTTTTAAGGTCTCAATATTCATGAATGACGAGCTTGACTGTTGCTTAACTTTTTTCCTTCTTTCACGAGTATGCTCACCATCCTTCAATATTTCCAGCAGTGTTCTTAGTAAAACATTTCTATCAGCGTTCTCTGCATTTATAGTTTCTTGGAACTTATTTTGTAGTGTGAGGGAGCTAGCTGCTTTCTGGCCAACTCTTGGTTGGAGTGAAGAGATGAATGATTACACGAAAATTAACTTGGAGTGAATCATTGTCAGTGAGGTAGCCCGGTCTTCATAATTCTCACTGATCACCTCATACAGCTTTAGGAAAGGGGCCACAGAAATATTTAAATCCGCCATCATGTTACAGTGCATCTGAAATGGAGTTATATTTAGTGATTTTCTGCTATAATTTTGATTTAGTGGGGAGAAAACAGAATCTTCCAAGCTAGATGGTGATGAGATGGAGACCGCATGCTTTTTGACTTTTCGCTTGGTTGGGCGTTTCTTCTGATCGACCTTGGATCATAGGAGTGACACCACAGTTAATAATATTGCTTCTTGTGATTTTTCCTTCGTTTCTCCATTGTTCTTTTTTACTTCTATTTCCTCCCCTTCTGTACCAGAAGTTCCCGTACGGTCAAGCAGGACCCTTGATGTTAATTGCTCATTGTTTTTTTTCCTTTACTTCCTTTTCTTTGAGCTTATATTTGCTTATATTGCTAGTGAAAAAGGAGTGTATTGCTAGACAAGAGGCCCGTTTCAATGAGGGAGATGTCACATTTCCCAATGTTTTTTCCCCCTGCTGTTATATGCTCCTTATTTATCTCTGAGGAAACAGTCTTTTCATTCTGAGAATGTTGGGTTTGTTTTAGTACCTGCGCACTGTCTTTTAAGTTATCCTCAGTTCCCCTGGCGTTTTTTTGCTTGTCCAGTAGCGCAGCTTTGTCTCGCACCTCTGTATCCCTCCACACTTTAAGGCCTCTCAAGACCTCTGTGTTACTAGCAAAAGTTCCACTTGGTGCGCTTCCCCTTCCACCATTGCAAGATCAATGCCCAGAATTATGAGTTTGTGGGCTGTGGATAAACAGGGCTCACCAGTAATTTTTAAAATTCCGTTTTTTTGGCTTTTAAAGTTTTACATAAGTCTGCGGATTCCATGCCTTTCCCAGAGTCACCCTGCCAGCTTGCTGCATCCTTTGCCAGCAGGTCCCTTTCCTGTGGGATCTTGGTTTACCTGTTTCAATTCCACAGGCAAACTATAACAGTAAGTGGTGGTGGCCCTTGAAGCCCTGACAGTGTATTTTGCCACTCACTGGAGACACATTATGTACAGAAGCATAATTATAAGGGATTTCTGATTACTTTTAAATATTTTTCACCATATCTACTTATGGGGTGATGTTCTTTCAAGTCAGAGTTCGTTAATGTGTTTAGACGCCCACGATCCAGGTGCCAAAGGAGCTCCTGAAGGCACTTTGCAGCGTCCAAACAAGATGTGTAAACTCGGCTCCTTCTCTTCAATGGGCGGTTATTCCTCTCAGGCTGCAACACGGTGAGCGGCAATGTTCCACAGGGCAGGCGAAATCCTGCAGCGAAATCCCACAGCAGCCCCCAGCCACCCAACACCAAACACTCTGTTCACACACTGCACACGCTCCACTACGAACTGAGGTTTTATGCAGAAAGATGCTGCCTCCAATGGAAAGTATAAAGTAGAGAAAGACTTGTGCAGTCTGTCCCAGTCTGTCCCCTGCACCTAACAATTTGTCCACACTCCATCACCTCTTTTGTTTTGCTATAGTCACCCCGAGTGGGACGGGTGTGCCCAGATGTGGGTCCCGTGCCTGCTGGGCCTAGAGACCCAGACTAATCCTAACTGATGAGGCCCAACGAGGCTGAAACATGTTTGGGGATGCTTGAGGTCTCTTAAAGAAGGGATGTGACCAAGCGGTGGGGGCTGGACTGCTCCTTTGGGACCAAGCCGATTTGCATATGGTCTTTCCCCCTTTATAATCGCTTCGTAGGTGAAGAACGATGGTCTAGAGGGTTGCCCAGAGCAATACCACAGGTTAGGATTAATTCTAAACCTTCCAACCATCACCTCTTTTCTTTTGCTAGAAGGGTCTAGTGCCACAGATTTTGGCTGAACAAGCACGCTAATCCAGAGCATATCATCTCCAATAACATTTCTTTCTTCTCCTGGTGAGCACCAGTGCTGTGGAAGGGGTGGAAAATGTCATTTGGACATTACGCTGCTGCAGTTTGTGGATAAAAAATCTCTACTGATACATTGCTTGGGTACTGCCGGTCAAGACACATTTGATAAACTTCCTGACCTCTTTCCTGCGGAATCAGACAACTTAAATGATTTTGAAAAGTGCATTGCAAAAATGGACACACACTATGAAACTAAACTAAGTGTCATCCTTGAGAGATACAAATTTGGGAAAGAACAGAACGAGACGAGGAATCTGTTCAACAATTAATTGCTGCCCAAAGAGGACTCTAGCATTGAGATAAAGATACATAGGGCCTCATTATGACCCTGGCGGTCTGTGTTTAACGGCGCCCCGGTAGAGCTGCCGGCGCCGTTAAACCCATACCGCCACATTACAAGGTCCCCTCGCGGGACCCGCTCAGGACGTCTGGTCAGACCAGATGTCCTTTGCAGGTCCCACGAGGGGCCCAGCATGCTAACAACGGGCCCGTCATTAACGGGCCCGTTGTTAGCATGTTCCCAATTCCCATTGAGCCCTATGAGGGCTCAAATGGGGATGGTCCAGGTTCCCTGAATCGGAAAATACCGGGCCCTCCAAAGTCGAAATGGCCCGGTATTTCCCCATTCAGGGAACCCAGACCCGTAATGAGGCCCATAGTTTTGGTTAAGTTCACCCTGTGAGCTTGTAGCAAACAGCATTTTCAAGGCATCTTGGTGACTGAATTTGGTATTGTTTGATTTTGGCATTTCAAAGAGAAATTGTGCATCATGTGGGGGCATCATGAACGGAGCAGTTATAGGTTGTTGATGATTTGAAAAGTGTTTTACTTTCAGCACCTGCTCACAATAGAAGTGTGAATTGTGAATTATACGCTGTGAAGGGATTGATCAAGATGTGTCTCATTGTTATGTTAAAGGAGTGAGCTGAGAGATTGCTATATTTTTATAATAAAAATGTATCCCTACATATGAGTAGCCATTGCATCCATTTGACTCTATATTCATTTTGGGAAATGTTATGACAGTATGCTATGCCATTCATTCTGTTTTAACTTCTGTTTTGCTTGCTCTTAAACATGCACATGTACTTATGAGGTATCACTTTAACGTTCCTTAGACACACTTTACAGGCCCCATTTACAGTTGAGTCAATGTGCTTATATAGTGGGGGGAAAGAGGGGCGCTTACAATTGAGTTCCATGAGATAAAACTAACAATTCACAAACCCATATTTCCTCTACATCTCTTAATCATATGTAACTTTGTTACAGGCACAGAAATGGATGTGCACTTTGACATGGTGGAGACGTCTACCCAGTATCTACGTCACACCCCTGTGCTACTTCTCGCATTTGTAGGGTGCTAGGTTTTGCCTGCTCAATCACAGGTGGGGAATCTCCCCTTAGGAAATAGCATTTGCTAGCTAGCCAGGTAATCCAAGAGAAAACATGACCGGCTGCAAAGAAGGACAGGTGCAGTTGAAGGAAACTGTGTAGTACAATATATTGCAATGTATCGTCTGAGAGTGCAGTCACTGTACAGCTCAGGGTTCCTGTATGGGCACTCTCTGTGTTACATTATTATCTTCAGATAAGGTTATAACACTTGTGTTGCTTATGTAGGGCTTTCTGCCACAGTAAGGCCCACCTCACAGCACCGAGAGTGACTAGTGAGAGGTTGTTTTTGAGGATGCAGGCTAGCAAGTAAGCACTAGTACAGCCGACGACACTTGAGGGCCCCTGGACCATGAATGTCAAGTTCTATAGTAGGGATAGTACAGTGGGTGACCCGGAAAACACCTCCATATTATGGTTGCATTTTTTATATATTTAGGTTATCTTCTGGGAATATAGTACAGACCCTGCTGCCCAAGCTGTTTCTGAGGTCTGCAACCAACCTATGGGAATTCCTGGGAGGTTTTGGAGCCTGGGTCCATCTAAAGAAGTTGCTTGGCTCCACTGGAAATATTCTGCGTATACACACGCCTTTCCAACAACTCCCCAGAGCTTCCGGCAACTGTTTAGCATATCAGGTGGTAGTTGTGCGAATGAACCTAGATACTGCAGTATGTGGCAAGCTGGTGTAAGAATTACAGGTTATTGTGCTCTGCTGCAGTCAGTGTGGTCTTAATCCTCCCTAATTGCTGAGGCTGATGCTTCCCTTTTGTCAGACACACCATTTTCTTGTTGTGCGAAGTTCCCACACCCTCCACTGCAAATGCCGTTGCATCTCAGTGAACATGCCAAATCTCTGCACCACATTCAAGAGACCCAATATTCCTTCAGGCAGAGGCTTCTGCCTTTTCATAAGTGAATCATTTCAGCATCAGGCCAATGGATGATCCTGCCCCAAAGAGGCTGCAGTTGATTCTAGATCCAGCATAAATTGCATTACAGTTGAAGGACACAGTTAAAATAAGCCCATTAATTAATTAATGACAATGCAGCATACTAAACTGAAGGATGTACCACTTGTCTCATTACTTGATGACACTTGCCTGTTATGAAGTAAAAAGGAGTGGATCCACGCACAAAGCCTTTGCCACCACCTATGTTGCATTGAGGTCCGAAACGCAGTAGGAAAACTCAGAATGCTTAGGTATTACTATTCATTAACATTAGGCACCAAAACAACACTTGGACACTATTTTCATTAGTGTACGTTTTATTTGACACACATTCTTTTTTTAAATAGTATAGTCAGTTTTTCTAGAACAAGGCACAAATGTCCAGTCTAGTTGATCGCACTTCACACATATTCTTTTGGGTAAACCATTAAATATAAACATATCTATGTACACTCGAACATTTCAATCCACCAAGTGAATTGACGATTAAATGCATCAAAGGAAAGCACACTTCCTTTTACTTGTACAATCTCCAGCATGGTGATGAAGAATAACAATGGTGCAGCAAGGCTGGATCGCTAAACTGAGAATACTTTTTAAACTGCTAGCAATTGGATTTTGGACTTGGTTGAGCAAGTCTGATTCCTTGGTGAGAACCCCTAATCCTGTTTGTCCAAAAGAATTTGATCTCCATGGGAGACCCCTCTTTGGCCTATTGGTGTGCAAGAATCAGATCTAAATAGGAGATCCATTTCGGAGTGTAGCAACACATTGGAACATTCTGGGTAGAGGCAAATGATCCCTAGATCAGAGTTTGGACTTTCTGCTAAATCAGTCTGTCTTTGTGTAGGTACAATAGAACACACGCGTCAGAAATGAATTGATTGTTCAACAAGCTTCATTAGCTTGGCCAGGATGAGTGAGATACACAGCTAGAGGTTCTATGCATTTACATCTAAAACACAACAAAGATAACTTGGCCAAAAAAGTGCTAGTCTGGTTTTCTCAAAATGGTGCAAAATACTTTTTTCTCAGGGGACCATGGGTTCCTCTAGTATTTCTTAATCTAATATACAGTTTCAAAGATATAGGAACATAGTAAAAATACTTGTATGCTTTTCACACATTACAGGCTCTCATCAGGTTACATAGACATGAGGGGATTTAATTACCTTGCAATGATACTAAACAAGACTGGGCCTGACTGCCAACCATGCTGTCACAGGCATTAAAGCCCATCTACACGAATCCAGCATGGGCAAACAGCTAAAACTATTGGTGTGGAACTCGAGGGGGAGCACGTCATTTCTAACTGTAGAATATTTGAGAAATTGGATTAAATCTCATGATGTGTTCCTTTTTCAAGAAACATGGCTCACCTCGGATTTCTATATCAGTGGTTGCGCTACTTCTGTAAGTCACACTACACAATGTTCCTAAGGGTGCCCTTAGGTGGGATTAATAAAAGGAGTTAGAAATTGCTTTTCAGCTCAAAGATTTAAGGATGATATTTCTGGAAAATGTATTCAGGCTGTATCTATAGATTTTAGAGGGAATGAGAACAGTGAAACTAAAATTCTATTGGTAAACATTTATGTTGCGAAGGGTGGGAATAAGAAAGATAAGCTGTTATCAACATTACACAAGATATCAGAGACGTTGGTGGACCTGTATCCAATTGCACCTAAATATGTGGCAGGGATTTAATTTCCAGATGTCCTCCGGAATATTCATCAGTAGATACAGAGTACCCAACCCAGATAAGAATGAAAATCCATCAGCAATCCAAAAAAAAATGGAGCAGTCTTAAAAGACGTTCTTGGGCTGAATTCTTCAGACTGGGGGTTAGTGATGTTAAATGGGTGTACACAAAAGGATATTTTAGGTGGGTTTACTAGATATGATGACATTTGAGGTCAATGATAGATTATATATTTCTGTCACATACTCATTTCGAGAAGGCGTTATCTCTGCACATGCAACCAACCGCACTAAGTGATCACGCATTTCTATCCCTAGAAATCCGAAAAGAATGGGCTCATTCTGAAGTCCTAATGGCCATTGAAGATGTGGAAGCAAATGTCCAAGGAAGTAGGATTAATTGGTTTTATGAAAATATACAATCATTTAACTACTTAATGAATCTTTATGACAATTAAATACATACACTTACAGAGAGTACCGTTAAAGATATGCAAAATATCGACTTTTTATGAGGGAAAGGAGTGCAGTAATAAGAGTGCTTATTGCAACACATTAAAAAAAATAAACATTATTCATGGGGGAAAAAGAAAGGTAGTATCCAATTATAGTGGAGATGAGAAAAAAAGGATTTGAAGAGTCCTGTGTATAGCAGGGAATGCACATAGTTATAGGACTAGTAAGCAAAAAATACAAAAGAATTAGAAGAATCGGATTTATTTATTCATTGTTTTCTTGTTAGGTGCTTATACAGCAAGCAAAATAATATTTCACAGTGCCCACAGGGTGAGTGGAGGGAACACGGGAATGAAATCAATTACAAAACACAAAATTTAATAAGAGCAGTGGAGGGAAAAGGGACAAAAGGCCGAACCTACTATGACTTGTGAGTATTCAGAATGTACAAGTGAAGCAAGGAAGAGGGCAGAGGAGGTAAGTGCTGGGGAGTCTGAGCTCAAGAGTGAGCCACAGATGAAGTGCTTGGGTTGATGAGTGCTACATGGCCTGGAGCCATGTTAGGTGTAAGTGCGAACCTCTAGGGCAGAGGAAGTGCCAAAGCAAGTGCTGAGGGTAGAAAGGAGCTGGGCCGATTGGCTGTAGGAAGTCAGGGGCCCCGTGGATGCATAAAGGCCCCGGACACCAATAGCAGCAACTGTGGGGGTAGCAGAGGAGAGAAGAAGGGAAGGAGCAGGTAAAGAGGAAAGTCTTGAGCTTCTGGAATTTAAGAAAGTACTGCTCAAGGCCCAGAGGCAAGGGGAGGCTGTTCCTTGGAGGGAGCCATCTGAGGAATGCGATCGACCACCGACCCTCTTTTTAGCAAACTGCTTTATACACAAAGAGTTGGTGCCAGAGGAACATAGTGGTCTAGAGGGAGAGCATTTAGTGAGATAAAGTTGAAGATAGTGTGGTCCCCGGGCCCAGACAGCTTTGTGGATGATGCAGAGGGATTTTAATTTAATCCGTGCAGCAAAAAGGAGCTTGTGAAGACTTTTATGGGCACGAGAGATGTGGTCCGTGGTCTTGAGGATAAGTCTCACTGCCCGATTCTGGATTAGCTGGAGGGGTCGCAGAGTGGAAGAAGGTAGATTCAGGAGGGGGATATTGAAATAGTCAAGCCTAGAGAGAACCAGGGCACGGGTAATATTGTGCCTCTGGGGCAAAGTGAGAAATGAGTGAATTCCTTTGAGAAGGAAGAGCTGAAACTGGGACTTCTTGGCTATGTCCTGAGCGTGAGGGAGGAGGGAGAGAGAGGAGTCAAAGATGCCTCCAAGGTTTCAGAAGAAGGATCAGGGGGAGAGCCCAAGGAGGAAGGCCAGATTGAAGGCAAGAAGGAGGGAACAGGAGACCCCATGGGAAGGATCTCAGTTTTACAGCCGTTGAGGCAGAGATCGTTGGTAGTGCACCAGTACTGGATGGCAGAAAGGCAGTCAGGGATGATGGAGGATGCAAGAGGGTCAGCAGGAAGTTTGAAAAAGAGCTGTGTGTCAACTGTGTAACACTGGAAGTTGGAGAAGGAGGAGATGAGGCGTGCAAGCTGAAATAGGTAGATGTTAAAGAGCCAAGGGGAGAGGCTAGAACGCTGGGGGACACCACAGATGTAGAAGGAAGTAGGAGAGCAGATGCTGCCCAGGATGAATTGGGAAGAGCGGTCAGTTAGGCAGGATGTCAGCCAGTCCAGTGCCCATTCCAAGATACAAAGGGTATCGTGGAGCCTTTGTATGAGGATGGAATGGTTGACTGTGTCAAAAGCAGAAGAGAGATCGTGAAGGTTAAGGACAGCTGGGAGTTGGAGTCCAAGGATGCGAGCAGTTCTTCACGGGTGTCCAGGACAGCAGTTTCCGGTCCTCTGGATGCTCGGAATCCAGATTGATGGTTGTGGAGACCACCAACAAGTTCGATGTGTGAGTTGAGTTGGGGCAATGCCGGCTTCTTCATCAGTTTCCTCAGGAAAGGGGAGGTAGGGTCTGCTGAAGAATTTTTCAGGAGTGGGCGCACAAGAAGTGCTTAAGGGAGGAGGGGAAAGATCTAGTGACAAAAGAATGATTTCAGAAATCAGCGAGTGCGGGTGGTAGAGAGCCATTATAAATATGCAAAAAGGCAGGAAGTGAATGAAGAACTAAGTTCCCTAACAAGGAAAGATGCCCATACATTCTGTAGTACTAGCCGTTTCCGGTGTAACAAACACCATTCTAGCAGATCTTAAAGGTCAATATCGGTCGGTAATTCATAGGGTCACTGTTACGCTCACCTGGCATCCACAGGGACGAAAATACAGGAGGACTGTGTTCAAGGCTGACCGACCGGGGTAAGTATCCTCCCTCCATCCCCGTATGATTTCAGCCCCTCTGGGGCCCTCTCCTCACCTTGTAGTAGAGTTAGGCGTGCTCTCTGTCCTGCCTTCTTTGCAGGGGCGCGTTGTCTTTCATGGGCGTGTGCAGTCCAGTTACTTCACTGATGCCGGCCCGTTTGATATTGTTTAGGTAGGTCTTATTGCTGTTCTTTAGTTTTGTTGCTATCCTGTATGCCTTTCTTTGTTTAAAATGTCTTTTTTTCTCCCTTAGGTATGCTGAGCTTCAGCGTGGCGAACTGGCTTGGTTGAGCCCCGCTGGTAAATGATGGCCTATTAAGAGCGCTATGATGCGGTAAGTAAGCACTATGCACAGCGCTGCAAAGTCTTGCCTTTGCTAACCTGTGTTTTCCTTCCTTGTAGGTTGCAGTGTTTTTCAGCGCGAGTGGAATATCCGGAGTGGTGCAAGCCGAGAGGCGACCAGCCAGGTAAGCCTTTTGGGCAGTTCGTAACTTGCAAATGTCTCTACTGCTTTCTTTAATGTTGCCTCTATCTTCCTCTTTCAGGTCGTTCTGTCCAGGAGGCGTGCAAATTCGAGGAAGCTGTTCTCAGTAGCTGCGAGTGGCTAAAGATGAAGACTGCAGGTAAGCTGCTGCAGCTAATGATGTTCCTTTTGTCTCCTTGCAGGTTCTGCATCTCCAAGGTTCGAGGGAATAGCTGGACACAGTGAGTGTCACATTGCGAACTGCAAAGTAACGCGAAGCGTGTTGTCTTGCTCGGGTGTGGTGTAAATAGCCCCAACAAAATAGTCCAGGTAAAGTAGTCCCTAGGCTACCACACCCAAAACACTAGACCGCATAGCTTGGTTCCCTGGAACCAAGCTATGTGGAAGCCTCCATGTTGGCTGACAACACATTAAGTAGTTTCCAAGCACATGTTTTTCATGGTGTATGAGCCTGGCGCCATAGGCGCCAGGAGTGGCCCCAAGAGAGTTTTGGAAAAGGATGCCAGGTTCTAGAGGCCCGAGTCCTGACTCCACCTGGCCAATGGGTTTGCCAGAGGGGGTTTTGGGTGAGGGTCGTGACAGTCACATCTGTCCCCCTTCTTAAATATCGGAATTACCACTGATTTTTTTCAGGAAGGGGGCATAGATCACGTGACTTATTTGAAAAGGCTAAATGTATAGGTAACTGTCTTCTTTTTAATTTGAAAGGCACATTTGTATCAGATGGAATGAGATGTATGTGCGGTATAAGAACAGTATCTAAGTTCCAGCGATTACATGGACCTCTATGATATGTCTTTATAGGCACGTAATTGTCAACCTTCTTCCATTCCATCGTGAAGGCATAAGATTGCGCAGTAGCATAATTACAGCACCAACTTTCAGTTTTAGCTCGTGAGGAGGCATTCGTCATACAGCATTTTGCTCTTTAAAGACTGCAGTGTTGAGCCGCTAACTGTTCATTGGCACTGGTACTGCTGTGCCCTGTGTGAAGAGAAGTGGGGGTGGAAAGAAGTACTTGAAATGATTGTGAATGTTTGCAGTAGTGGAAGGTGAAGGGGACCACGCTGAACCATGCTCATTCTGTTTGTTAAAATGATAGCTGTTGTTGCAGTGGAAGGGCACACAGAGCACTTTGCCATTTGGACAGCAGAGGGCCACCTAACACTGATGAATTGCATCAGCTGAGTATGGAAACATACCTAAGTGTTTTTTATATATATAGATAATATATCCTAAGGTTATTTTAAGAGGGGTACAACAAGTAATGCCTATAACTGAAAAGGTTTGGTGCAAAGATAAAACAACAACTTTTGAATCAACTTTATGTTATAGTTATATAAACCCTCATATGTATCCCATTCAAAAATTGGAAACAATTAAAGTAAGCTGCAAAGACATTGAAATCACCATACAAAGTAGGAAACATTCTTGTGCCCCTGGCCTTGATGGCCTGCCAATCAAATTATTTAAAATGCATCCAGAAAGTTGGGCTATTCATCTGTGCCCAATGTGTAATTAATTTAAGAGAGCTCAGTAGGTTGCACGCTCACTGCTGAGATCTGTGTCTGATATGCAGGTCTCGGGTTCGAATCCCGGCAAGGCCAAATCAAGGTCGATAAATGAGTGCCAACTTCAGTTGGGTCATATCGTATGTAAATATGTTCTCTGTAAAGCGCTTTGGCGAAAGCTCTTTATAAAATAACATCATTATCATTTATAAGCACTGGACGGATTCCACCCAATTGACAATTAGCCATAATAATTCCAATTCAAAAGAAGCACACATATTATAAAAAATACATGCAGAGTTGGGCACAGAAGTGGAATATATTTAAACCTTGCCAGGTTGGTTTTGGGGAAAACTGTGCTAGAACCCATAACATGATGATATTACATTCTATCTGTCAAACAGCATTCATGTAAGATTAACCTCCCATATTTGTTGCCTATATAGACCAATGGGCGGCCTTTGATGGGGTTTGCCGTGAGTGCCTATGACGATATGTGGCTTTAAGAAGATGGACACAAAATATTAAATTGTGCCAGGGGTCTATGTGAAGACAACAGGGTAAAAGTAAGCCTTGGTCAAGCAGGAGTCTACACTAGAGAGATTTCAACGCAACAATGTATTTAGCAAGGCTGTATACTAACACTGTTCTCATTTAACATTGATTTATCAAATTTAGTAACATACTTACAAATGGCAAACTTGCTGTCACCTTAATTGGGAAAAACACATATTTCATGGCTTGTGTATAATAATGAAGTCATTCTGTTATACCATACAGAATGAGGTCTACAGGCAGCATTGAATGCATTAGTACCAATCTCTAATGATTAACATCTTTCCAATAACCATGCAAAATCAAAACATATGAAAACACGCCACAACAAAATCATGAGAAGTGTTGCACAGAATATACTTGGGGGTGACATTAAAAAATAAAGAATCAGAATGAAAGCTGATGGAGAGCCGATTAATAAGTGGAGAGATTGTGGCCTTTCGGCTGAGATATTTATTGAAGAAATAGGGAGATCTTTCATTCCATTCACCAAGAATTTTGTATAGAAAGTTTATAACAGTGGTATTATATGGTCTGGAGGTAATATCTTTAAGAATGAATAAATGGTTAAATAGGTTAGAAGGAAAGTTCAGGTGCCCTTTAAATATTGAGCACTAAAGGTGGTCCTCTGCCCCTGAATCAGGGGCGTTGCTAGGGGGGGCTGAGGGGGCGATAGCCCCGGATCTTTTGGCTGTAGCCCGGGATAGAAGTTCAGGAGCTACAGCCAAAAGACTAGCTAGCCCCGAGTCCTGACAGCCTGGACATTAGCTTAGCCCCGGATCTTTTCCAGACCTAGCAACTCCCCTGCCCTGAATAGGTGTAAATTTGGTTTTTATCTCATTAATAATGGAATTAAACACTAGAAAAGGTAAATTCTTTCTGAAAATTATGCTCTCACCAACTAACAATTTAATAGAACACTGAAAGAGGCATGTACGTAGCTTTTACAGAGAAATTGGGACATTGAAAGAGTTGCAACTTTTGTATATAGATTGCCCTAAGCTAAAGGACGTGCAAGTAAAAACATTTGTAGGGTTTATTTAAAGTACAGAGGCAGTGGTAACCTAGGCGTTATGCGCCCGCTCTTTCAATGGTCACCAAATAAGCCTAATCTGCAGCAACTATAAACTATTGGTGTTCAAGCAAGAAGTAAATACAATTTACAGAACTTTTCTTTTTTTTGTTAACAATTTGTGAAAGACATAAAACATATTACAGCAGTCATGAATGTAGATTCTTAAAAGTGATTGGTTGGTATAAAAACATCAAAAAAACAACACAGCACCTACCCAACTCTCCTTCTCTTCCCCCTATCTCAAATCCTTCCCTATTTATGGCCCTTACTCCAAGTACAAATCTGAGAACATGCACAAGATGTTATGGAAAATCACACTTTTCTCCTGTTGTTTCATTATCTCTCTTTCAGTATTGGATAGCTTATACATTTCTTGAAACCTTATTGCTCTAGAAGGATGCTTGGAAGATTTCCAATACCTTAAAATAGTCTTTTTCACTAGTAACGCAGCTCTTAATGGCAGTTTCTTTCTGCAGGGTCAAGTCATCCAAAATCACATCTACTTCCTTTTCATTGATTTATTAAGAATAATGTTTTTTTATCTTTCTGTTTTTTGTGTTTCTTCCTTTTCCTTCTAAATTATGTATCTTAATAAACTATGTAACAAATATGAATATTAAACAGAAAAATGCTGGGACTAGGGTATACAGTTTTAATTTAAACTATATATGCACTTTACATTTTAAAAAGAGTTTCAAATATTTAACTGGCGAGCACACCTCTTGGTTGCGCTATCTCTTGGATTCACAGTCTTGGGTATATAGAACCAAGTTTGTTTCTTAACTTTACCTACTACCTACCAGTATTCACCCCCTTGACTTATAGAATGTGTGAGGATTAGATATTCTGACCCTCCAGCTGCTGGTTGCTCTCCTGGGCTGGTAAGAAATACCTTTAGGTACACTTTCTTAAAGTATTTCTTCCCCTTCAATTAGTTCGTTTTTTTGGATTCTGTTATTGTAACTAGAAAGTCACATGTCACCCTCTTGGACTTTGGTCTCTTTATGAATAGTGGGAGCTCTTCGGGTCTCTCTCCCAATGTGGTCTTCCACATGCTTTGAGATATATCCATCAGTAGGATCTTGACTCTCCTCCCTCTGCCTCCAGCTATGTATACCAGTCTATGCCACTACCTGCAGAGTCTTACAAAATGTTATAATGTTCATGGTTACTCTGGTTAACCAATAAGGTGTCTGATTAGTGTTCACTTCATTCCCTTCCCCTTTTGTGTTGTGATTGGTTATGCATGTGCCTTCCCCTACTGGGGTTTATCAGATGTGCATGCCTGTGTCTTGCCCTCTGGTACCTGACGTGATCCTTGCATGTCTGGTGGCAGGTAAGGGTTAGGAAACCCCATCTGCTATTTTGGAGTCCGGCAGAAGTGATTGATCAACTGAGGTTTGGCCATGGGCCGGTTCACACTGGACCGCACTGCTGTCAAAGTCTGGGGAAGGTGTTCTCTTTCCAAGCTCTCCAGAAGGAACCACAAAAAGGACCCGGATCCTGGGTTGTCATGTTACATTTCCTGCTTATACTCTCAGCCCTTTGCAAGATTGCAACGTATCCAGAACAGGACTGCTAGACTTGTCCTTGGTCTCAAGCCCTGGGATCGTATATCTCCAGCCCTGAAATCTCTCAATTTGCTCCCAGTGGCTGCAAGGATTAACTTCAAGACCCTTTGCATTGTACAAAAGGCTTTCTGGGGCCTGGGTACACAATACCTTCAGCTCTCCCTCAGGAAATACCTTCCCTCCCGAGCTCTTCGCTCCTCTACCTCTAACTCCCTAAGGGTCAATTGTTTTTCTAAGAAATGAGCTGGGGGTAGATCTCTTTCTTATGCTGGGGCTTCCCTCTGAAACAGCCTCCCTGCCACTGTTAAACTTGAGGAGAATCCTCTCTGGTTCTGGAAGCACATCAAGACCTTCCTCTTTGCTTCTGCCTTCTCTCCTCCTCTCCCCTGCTGATCTGTTCTGTCTCGGCATTGTGCACCTGGTCACCTTCTGACTCTCGTACCCAGGTACCTGCTTACCCTGCCACCCACCCGCCCTGCCTCCTGGTAATCCCTTGCACTGGGGTCTGTACCTGTAACCCTACAGGCCCCCCACCTGTTTTCTGCACTTAGCTTGCACACCCTATCTGCTGCCTTATACCTAGCAATTGCCACTTGCTGACTGCACTACCACTGCTTATTGCTCTTATTTATTTATGTTTTATTTATTTAT
This sequence comes from Ambystoma mexicanum, assembly GCF_040938575.1. NCBI lineage: Eukaryota > Metazoa > Chordata > Amphibia > Caudata > Ambystomatidae > Ambystoma > Ambystoma mexicanum. The sequence goes on along the minus strand of NC_090937.1, from coordinate 94,595,781 downwards.
TTTCTCCTTGCTCAGCACTTTTCCTCCCCCCATGCACTTTCCCCTTCTTCCCCTCCCATGCACTTGCAGGTTCTCAATGTCACTGGGCCTAGTAAGATTGTTGTCTCTGTTCTCCCTTGTTCCCCTCCCTTGCCTTGTCGCGCTCTGAAACATTTGTGTACGAACGCAATATAAATAAAATATCAATATTAATATCAATATCTGATAACAGCAGAAACTTCTTCAGTCATCGTCTCTAACAAATAGTCTCCTTCTTCAATTACTCAGTTATCATCCATTGTATATATGCTCTCTCACTTGCACCAATCTTCCTGACAACCACCAGTCAATTCAGACAATTTTGGAGCAATAAGCAGCTACCGACTGGATGCCTAAGCGCAACACACTCCCACCCCTCTCTCCACCTTGCTGAAAACACCCAGAACTACTAGAGCAGCGAGAGTCCCGACTATGGGGCTCATTATGAGCGTGCCAGTCCGTTAAAAGGTGCCAGTAACAAAGCTTACTGGCACCTTTTCCGGACTGGCATACTGCGAGTCTGCCAGTAGGGGCAGTGAACTACCGGCAGGGCTAACCTGCCGTTAGTTCAGGCCCCTACCGGCAGATAATTCACTGAAACATTGGCACCGTTAACAACGGTGCAGGTGCTTCAGTGGTTCCCATCCCATGGAGTCCTATGGGATGGGACCTATGGGACTCCAATGGGAATTGTTCCGCTGCTGCCCATAATATCCTGATAATACCGGAATATCAGGCAGCAGAAACAGTAAGCTGAGGTTGCCTGTAAGGTGGCTTACCGGCAACCTTGTAATGAGGCCCTATGTCTTGCTCTTGCTACCTAACAACCCAGCCCAAGATGCAAAGTCCTCTGTGTTACAAGGTTGCAATGTTTCTTTATTGTCAATGAGTTTCTCCATAATTCAAACTGAATCCAATTATAATTGTGTTTTCCCAATGGGACAGCATGTCCATTTCTTTTCTATACCCACCCTTAACCCACGTTAGTATCATCTCAGTGCTAATGATGTGTGTACAGACCTGGTGCTCCTCCATGTTTTTTAATCATCCTGAACAAAACAGTCAACCTGGGGCATTGTGTCCTTGTAACCTAATACCTTTTCTGACGTAGTAGAAGGCACTTTTATGAGTACACAATGCCTACATATTACTTACATTTCACACATAGCGTGAAAATAAAGTTTGTAATATACTACACATGCAGAATCTTGGACACAATCTGTTGGGCTGAATTTTGTTTTCTTGCTGTAATGCCGTGGTGGTCTTCCACACTCGAGATGTGTTGTTAAGATTGAGGAATAATGTACACGGAGCCTGGGTACGCAAAAAGAGCTGGTTTATTGAGCTCAAAGGTATGACAACCCCCAGCCAGTGAGACAGCCATCAACTGATCCAGTCTGGAACTGCCCATCTGTCAGAGTTCTCATTCCACAACTTGAGACCCATCATAAGATGCACGGCAACAGTAGCTATGATACAGTAAACACTGGAGTAACTATGTACATGTAGACCAAGGCAGCCACATAGTCCAAGGCAGCAACCTAGGTAACCTCCTTTCCTTTGTATTCTACAAATCATTTTTAAAAAAACAAAATAAACACCCAGGGCGAGGCACGAACCTCACACTTCATCCTCTAGATTTGAACCAAAATTATTCATCCTAAGAACAGCCACCCTTTCTTTGTTCCACACACCTCCTCCCAAATCCTTGACCACTTCTTTGGGTTCTGAGTACAAGGCAGAACCCTTCCGTACTTTAATAGGTAACTTCACTTTTATCCAGTCACTTTCTTTTACTTTGAAGCTCCTACAACAATTTCTCTGATCATACCATGCCTTGGCCTTGACACCACTCAGGTGTATCTTCTCTCTCAAGCATTCAATATCCACTCTCACACAACTCGATTTCTCCATCCACCCAGGACACAGGTGCGAGTTGGGTTTTCTCCCTCATAAAACCTCGAACGGTGACACTCCGGTAACACTGTGGGCTGCTAATCTATACTGAAAGGTTATTTCTGTCACAGTGCATACCCAATCCCCACTTGTGGCCACTGCTATTCTGATGGCCTCCATCAGTGTCCTATTAAAGCGTTCTACACACCCATTACTCTGGGCGTAGTATAAAGTGGTGGTGACCTGTTCCACACCATATTTTTCCAAGAAATCCCTGAACTTCCTGGAGACTAACTGCGATCTGTTGTCCGAGAGACACTTCTTAGGGAAACCTTCCCTCCAAAATAATTGTTTCAAAAAACAAATAATACTGCTACTTGAAATGTCTTTCAAAATACATACCTCAGGCCATTTTGACAGAAAATCTACTACAACTAAATGATAAACATCTTTGCCCCCCCCCCCCCTGATGTTAAACGGACCCAAAAGATCTAACACCACTTCATCCCACAGTATTCTGGGAGATTTCCTCACTACCATCGGGACTTTCTGCACAATAAGTCCCGTAACACCCTCTACACACCCCATACACATCATTACTTGCTCTTCCACATCCTTGTCTACACTAGGCCACCAAACCTCCGATCTCACAAGTCCTTTCGTCCTGGCAACCCTCAATTGTCCAACATGTGCCAAGTCCACTTCTGCTTTTATCATCTTGGATGGCACCACCAACTGATGTCCTCTACACAAATAATTCCTCTACACCCAGTGCTAATTTTTTGCCCTGCCCTACCCTTCCATGACAGATTCTTTCTTCTTGATGTCATTCCCACTAACCATTGTCAACACCCTTTGATATAAGACATCTTCCAGACACACCGCATCCCATTCATCTTTCTTTAAACTGCTGTGCACCTGAAAAATCTCCCCTACTTCATCCTCTTCCTGAATCAACTGCTCTGTTCACCTTCCCCTGCTCCACCGATCTAGACAAAGCATCTGCCACAACATTATTTTCACCACGCACATAAACTATGGAAAACTGTAACCCTTGTATTGCACTTACCCACTTTATGATGCGCCTAGAGACTACTTCCAGTCCCCCCTTATAGAAAATACTAACCAACGGTTTGTGATCCATACAGGTGATGAATTATCTTCCCCACAAATACCTCTATAATTGTTCCATACCCCACACACAGGCTAAAGCCTCCTTTTTCACGACAGAATATCTACATTCTGCATCTTTCAAAGATCTAGACGCAAATGCCACTGTGTGTAATCCTAAATTGTCCTCTTGCATCAATACGGCACCTAAGCCATACTCACTGGCGTCCACAAATAACAAAGTCTGTTTGTCTTCCTCAAAAACCTTTAATATGGTAGCATTAGATACCGCTCTCTTGATATCCTCAAATTCTGAATTGCACTTCTCATCCCAACTGAAAATCACACCTTTACGGGTGAGCCTGCTCATGCTCCTAACTTTATCTGAGAGCCCTTTTATAAACTTTCCATGCATTTCTACCAAGCCTAAAAATGACAGCACATCACCCTTGCATTTGGGCACCCTCATACATCTTATCGCTTCTACACCATCTTCTTTGGATTTCACACCCTCACCCGAGACTTCATGACCAAGGCAGACAACTTTGTCAGCCTTGAATGTGCATTTTTCCATGGCTATTGTCAATCCTGCTTCCCTCAGAATTATCATCACCCTTTTTAGTCTCTCATCATGCTCAACTTCATTGCGCCCACACACCAACACGTCATCCTGATAGCACATCACTCCACACTCACCCCCCAGCAATTTTTACATAATGCTTTGGAAAACACTTGCTGCAGAAACTAGTCCAAATGGCAACCTTTTGCACCTAAATAGACCTATTGGGTTGATGAAGGCTTTAAGATCTCTTGACTCCTCGTGCAATTCAATTTGGTGGTCAGCTGATTTAAGATCTAAAATTTAAAACACTTTCGCTCCAGACACTCCTACAATCAAGTCATCGATCCTCGGTAACGGAAACGTGTCCACTATCACCATGCTATTCACATCTGTTAGGTCAATACACAATCTCATTGACCCATTAGATTTTTTTACAACAACAATTGGACTGACCCATTCTGAAGTTTGTTTCCTCTCAATGACTCATCACTCTCCATTTTCTTCAGCTCACTCTCCACTTCCTTCCGTAATACCAAAGGTATATTGCGCAGTTTTGCTACTTTAGTCTCTGCTCCGTTCCTCAATCAGATTTTATGTACAAAACCCCTCAAACAACCGAGAGCCCTCTGTTCACTTCCACACTTCCCATTGTCATGTTTTACCTCGGCCTCCTTCACTGTCAACACCTGATCTGGATGACTAGCATCCAATTTAATCTTTAGCTCTGGCTGATCGCTCCGGGAGAGAAGTTCACCACCTCTGTTTGCTACATATATGGTGCCTGTGGACTTACTCCCTTTGAACTGCAACTCTCCTTTAAAGCTTCCTAAAATCTCAATAGGTACATCTCCATAAGCATTTGCTCTTACCCATCCTCCCATAGCTTGCAGCACTGAAATTTCTCTTTCCACAACTGCACACTGATCAAGGTGTAGTCCGCACCACTATCAATCAACATTGACACAGGCACACCTCGAATCGTCACCACGGCATAAGGCTTGTGCCTCCTCACCTTTCCATCAACGGCATTCACAGAGTTCACTAGCTCCCTCCCAACCTCCTAAAAATCATCATCATCGTAACTCGCACTAATCGCATGAGCCGGACCAGCTCCAAAGTAGAAATTTCTACAGCATCGAGCAAGGTGCCCCTTTCTGCCACTCTCATGACACACTATGTGCACAGCTAAACACTCTTTGTCAAATTCCAGGTGTGAGATACTCCCACCGCTTAAAATATCTTCTACCAGATCCACCTATGACATCTCTTGAATACCACACATCTCCTGAGGGAACCTTCGCTTCCTTTGAGGAAACCCACTGGCGACCAGCAACTCTGTTACTGGTGAATTTGCTCTCATTGCGATCTTCTCCCTTCTTGTCAGGTTTTTCAGTTTTCCTCAATATGCCACTGGTAAATTGTTTTTGTACAGATTTTGAAACTTTGTGTATGACCCCTGCTTCCACCTTTTTTTTTTGTCAGACCCATGTTCACTACCCCTATCTAGCTGGAGGGATTTAATGCACCTTTCTGTGTGTTCCACAGTTTTCTCCATTTCCACGGCCCTATCTAACGTGGGGTTGTGTTCCTTCCACAACTCCTTCCTGATATTATCATTAGTAAATGTTATCATTAGCTGACTCTCTTGTGTTCATCATGACAATGCGTGAATCTAAATTTCACCGCTATGCCTCAGAGCGGTTATGAACTTGTCTATACTTTCACCAGGTTTCTGCTCCATGGTGGCAAACTAGTATCTTTCCAAAATGATGTTCTCTTCCACCTGGTAATGTTTATCCAGTTTTGCCAATGTTCTCTCATATGGACCAGCATCACCCATATCGCTCGGTTCTGGCAATTTCCTTAGCACATCCTGTCCAGCCGGCCCTATGCAATGGAACAACAAGGCTTGCTTCCTTTTGGTGGAGTAATTCGCTCCAAACATGGTTAGGGTGTACTTGACAAACCCTTCCCTCCAGTCTGACCCTAGGCTTGCCAAGAAAAATACTGGAGCAGGAACGTTCGCCATCTTCCTTGTTGAAATTACAATTCACGATTTGGCACACTTCCCCAAAATGAATGGCGAACAGCAGGTACTGATTTGCTACTACAAGCACACAGCAAAAAAGTCTGAGGCAGAACCTGGATTCAATGTCATGCACTCTACTCCATGGTCGGCGGCCTAGACATGGCAGACACACATCATTTGCTTAGAGCCTGCATCCACAGGTCTGCCCAGAAGTCAGTGATCAGCAGCTTAGGCACGGCAGGCACACATCTTTTGCCCCACTCACCGGTTGTCGTAATGCTGGTAACAAGACAAACCAACTTGTCACCAAATGTTCTTTAATGTTACCTGCGCCGGTATTTGCTCCCCAATCCATACAGCAAAGTGAGGGAAAAGAGGCAGGCGTGCAGCCGGTCACCACAAGGAATCCTTCAAAGGTTTGCTGTGACACCCAGGGCAATGGCTGTGACGCTGCGCATGCTGCAAGGTACTTTCCTCTTCCTGCAAAGCCATGGGCACTCCTGTTCACGGCTTCTCTCTTCCACCGAGGCTGCACGCACTGCCATTCTCGGGCCCTCTGGAGATGCTTGGGTTGCCTGGGAAACTCCTCTCACTGGCGCCTTCAAAATAATACAAGGTGAGGCCCCTGACCAATGTGTTCAGCAAATGTCACTGGGCAAATTAACATCCGCTCTCGAAAGCGAGTCAAAACACGTCGCCCGGCAAACAAATATCCACACTCCAAAGCAGGTCAAAACACCTCTGGTCTGCGTCTGCTTCACTCGTAGGCACTCCTGCTGGCCTTCAATAGATCTTGAATGTCCACAATTTCCACAAATGCCAAAGTACGTGGCTAAGCAAGCCAACGCATGAGTCTGCCTCTGCACTTGAAAGCAGGCCGACTCGCAAGCACTCCTCTGGTCTTGCGATTTAAATCGCACTGCTCCCGCTGGGCCCCTCGAGGCCGCCACACCAGTCTCAGCTCCACACAGGGCCGCCGGGGGTTGTCATCCACGCTGCATCCTCGTCTCCAATTTGTTAAAATTGAGGAATAATGTACACGGACCCCGAGTACACAAGAAGAGCTGGTTTATTGAGCTAAAAGGTATGACAACCCCCAGCCAGGGAGACGGCCATCAACTGATCCAGCCTGGAACTCCACATCTGTCAGAGTTCTCATTCCACAACTTGAGGCCCATCATAAGATGCATGCTAATAGTAACTATGATACAGTAAACACTGGAGTAACAATTTATATGTAGTCCAAGGCAGCCACATAGTCCAAGGCAGCAACCTAGGTAACCACTTCTAACAAGATGAAGAGTGCTTTGTTTTTTTTTTTAAAATCTATAATTGAGTTGAATTCATATTTTCTCTGTTGATAGAATAATATGTTGATCAAACAGACATATGTTTGCTGCACATTGATACATTTTCAAGCCTGAGATTTGAGTTGTAGCAAAAGTCATATATTCTTATGTATATTAGGGCTCCCTGGGTAGTGGATATAATAATAGTAGGTCTTTATTTCAAATATCGCAAATTGTGTTCTTTGCACAGTCTTTATACTGTATAAAACGAAAGAGGAGATAGGGTTGTCTTGGGCTAGTTGCATTTGGCGTTACATTCTTTTGGAAAAATGTGCAGGAGTCTTTTATTGTGGTTGGTTACTTTTTATTTAATAGTATTTCTATTTATGTTCCACAATCCAGTTTCTAATGTAGAACACTAATTCCTCTATTTGACACAAGTATTTCACAAATAGAACACAAATTCCTCAACGCATGTTCCACTGTCAAATCACAGTTTCATTAGGAGAAGACAAAATGTTTTGTGAAGACCACCATTCTCATACATGGCTATATTTCATGGTGTAGATCGTAAGCAGAGACAATCTAACAAATAGTTGCAAATTATCCTGGTGCAGGCAGATGTGGGCAGAAAGAGGGTCGCTAGCGGATGGTGAATTAAAGTGACCGCCAGTAAGGTAGGTACAACTTTTTCTTCTAAGCCCCAATTCCAGGCACTGGCTGGGTGTCCACTCTTTGCTGTGTTATTTTGATTTATACCATGCACTGCTACCACCCAAGGGCAGTCTCCAGGTGCTCATGTGGCTTTGCAAGAGAAGAGAGCAGGGTATATTAGTGAGGCTAGGATAGGTTCAGAACCAGGAGGAACTGTTGTCTGTGTGCGTTGTCTTGCGTGTGGGAGTTGGTTCAATTCAAGAGAACACGCTTGCTGTAACCAAATGGGAAGGACACAGTGCCTCGGATGTGTGCTAGTGTTTGTGTTGTGTGTATGGGCCATATGAGTTTAGAGTGGGGTTGTAGTCATGCACACTTGTTAGTTGTATCCATAAGGGGGTCTAGAGTTGTGCATGACTGTTAGGGGTTTTATTGTGTCGTGTTGGTGTACATTTGTGCAGTGTCGGTGGATTTGTTGACCATGTGCAAGAGTTTGTTCCTCTAAGGTTACTTCCAAAGTCTCTGAGAGTTGGTTGAGTGTGAGGATTAGATTAGTATGTCTGTGTGTAGTGTGGCTAGCCCCAAGTCATGTCTATTGGCTTTGGTTATGTTGGAGGAGCAGGAAGGTGGAATCGGTTAGTACATCAGCTAGTTTTACAGTGCATCTTTGGTTGCCGCCCGATGGTGCCCTCCCACATTCTTGTTTGCGGTCCATTGTCCAGCTCCGCCTTCCTTCCAAGCATGAAGGTTGACTTCTCCTACGAGTTTGAGGGTAGGGGTTGGTTGTTCCTATTTACTCGGCAAGAATTAGTCAGGGCAGTTGCGTTTTGGCCTGTTGTGCGGTTGGCTGCTACATTGGTGCAGAACGGGTATTATAATACATTTGAGGATGTGGTGATCTACCGAGCGACCCTAGTTATGTGGATCAGCATTTGTTAGGGGTGATGCTTTGATTTAATGCGTTACCTGTTTCTGCTTTCCTGGGTGCATGACTTGCATGTGGAATGTCTTTCCCTGGGTCTGTCTGTTGATTGGACAGGCTACTCTTTGCAGATCACTCTAGTTGTGGGCATGATTGGTGGAAGCGAAGGAGAGTTGTGGGGTATTCTGGTCCTCTTTGGTTTTGCCACTGTTATCTTTGACTGTGTCCCTTAGAGTGTTTCTTTTGGTCTGCAATGTTTATTTTGTGTGGCTTTTGTTGTCCTTTAGTGCGTGTCATTGGGGTCATTACGAGAACGGAGGTAACCATGCCGCTATTAGCGGCATGGCTACCCCTTTACCGGGTACCGGGTCCGGGTTCCTTGAATGAGGAATTACCGGGCCATTCCGACCTTGGAGGGCCCGGTAATTCCTCATTCAAAGAACCTGGACCCGGTACATCCCCATTCCCATTCAAGCCCCATAGGGCTCAATGGTAATGGGGATGAAGCTAACAACGGGCCTGTTAATAACGGGTCTGTTGTTAGAATGCTGCTCTGCTCGTGGGACCGGCTAAGGATGCCTGGTAAATCCAGGCGTCCTTAGCGGGTTCCCGCAAGCAGACCTCGTAATGGGGCGATAAGGGGTTGACAGTTCTGGCACCTTTACCGGTGCAGTTAACCCCTTACCGCCTATCTTGTAATGACCCCCATTGTCTTCTGAATAACCAGGTTTTTAGTTGTTTCCTGAAGAGAATGTGGTCTTCTGCGGTTTTGATTTCTTTGGGCATGGTGTTCCATAGGTTAGCAATTAAGAGTGAGAATGCTGTCCTCCAAATTACCTCTTTTCGTATTGTTTTGTCTCTACTTGTAGGTCGTCACTTGATCTTAGGTCCCATCTTGCCTGAAAGAATTTGGCTCCTTGCTTTCTGCAGGTGAGATCATGATTTCCGTTTTGGACTGGCTCAGTTTCAGGTTGTTTGTTGTCATCCAGCTGTAGATATCTGTGAGACAGTTGTTGAGGCCGTTTGGTTCCTGGGTTGTGATCATCTTCACAATCAGTTGTGTGTCATCTGAGTAGTTGTAGGCGCTTAGTCCGTGGGTTCGAGTGATTTTCCTCCAGGGGGGACATGTAGATGTTGAAAAGCAAGGGGGAGAGGCTGGATCCATGTCGAACTCCACAGATGTTTTGGTGTTTGAGGTGAAAGGTGGTAAGTAGGTTCTATCAGTTCAATTTGTGAGGAACGAGGCAGGCAACTTTAGTGCGGATTCCCGTATGCCACATTCCACCAGTCTTTTTATTAGTGTTGTGTGGCTAATTGTGTTGAATGCCGCAGATATGTCAAATAGTATGAGGGCAGATTGGGTGCCATTCTCTACGTTTATTTTCAGGTCTCCCCATATTGATAGGAGTTCTGATTCTGTTCCTCTCATTGATCTGAAGCCAACTTGCGAGTGGTCGAGTATTCCATTTGTTTCAATGTATTTAAGTAGGATTTTGTATACAAGGTTATCCAAGATCTTTGCTGGGTAGGACAAGTTAGATATGGGTATGTAGTTGCTTGGGTCTTCTGCACCTGGTTCTTCTGTATTTCTGATTACTTTTTTACCAGTGGTTTGATGTATGCTGATTTGAAGGAGGTTGATACGATTCCTGTTTTAAGTGATAGGTTCATTAGGTTCCAGAAGTATGCCACTGCGGTTTTGTGGTTGAGGATTTCTTTGAAGATGTCCAGGGGGCAAGGTCACTTGGAGATCTTGCAAGGTTGGTGCCCTTGATAAGTGTGGTGAAGATTTCTTTGATAATTGGTTTGAGGCGGTTGAGTCTTGCTTGTGTTTCGCCCGTTGTCTGTGGTTCAACAGCTATCGTTGTATTAGCACGATTTGTGTTGATGGTCTGTTGGTTTGTTTCTATTTTTGATCTTAAGTGGTTGGTGATGCTGTTGCATAGTGCTTGTGTCAGGATGACGACTTTCTTGCAGGACAACTTTTTTTATTTCTTTGATGATTCGGAAGAGTCCTTTTTGTGGGTTGGTTGCCGATTCGATTCTTGTAACATTTTTTTCTTTGCTTTGAGTACTGTTGATTTTATAGTCTGAGATGTCTTTGGTATTTTATTTTGTCCTGTCGTTGTACTATTCTCTCCATATTTTTTCCATTTTGCATTTTTATTTTTGTTCTTTTAGCTCTTCTGTGATCCATTTTGGTGCGAGTGTTTTGGGAGTTTGCTACGAACGGTTTTGTTGGTGCAAAGCGGTCCCTGGCCTCAGTAATCCAGATGCTGAGGTTGTTATCTGCCATGTCTGGGGTTGTTTCAGTTGGCTCTTTAGTGTTAGATTGGGTCAATTGTAGCAGATTTGTTAAGGACTCCAGGTGTATGCTCTTCCAGGTTCTTTTCTTGACGGCTTGGTGTATTTCCTTCCCGGCTGGTAAACGGGTTTGTGGTTTGATGTAGAATGGTATCAGGTAGTGGTCGCTCCATACCATCGGTGTGGGTGGCGCGGATGTGCATAGTCCTTTTCTGCAGAAGATTGCATCCAAGTTTTGTCAGGTGTTGTGGGTGGATCCATTTACTATTTGCTTGAATTGTGGCGTTTCCAGGAGTGCACAGAGTGAGTTTGCTGAGGTTTTGTTTTATTTGTCAAACCAGTTGTTGAAGTCTCCCATGGGACACAAAAAGCACCTAAATACAATATTGTGCAAACGCAACTCTTGAAGCACAAACCATGCAGCACAGCCATTTCTTGTAATGACCCCCATTGTCTTCTGAATAACCAGGTTTTTAGTTGTTTCCTGAAGAGAATGTGGTCTTCTGCGGTTTTGATTTCTTTGGGCATGGTGTTCCATAGGTTAGCAATTAAGAGTGAGAATGCTGTCCTCCAAATTACCTCTTTTCGTATTGTTTTGTCTCTACTTGTAGGTCGTCACTTGATCTTAGGTCCCATCTTGCCTGAAAGAATTTGGCTCCTTGCTTTCTGCAGGTGAGATCATTATTTCCGTTTTGGACTGGCTCAGTTTCAGGTTGTTTGTTGTCATCCAGTTGTAGATATCTGTGAGACAGTTGTTGAGGCTGTTTGGTTCCTGGGTTGTGATCATCTTCACAATCAGTTGTGTGTCATCTGAGTAGTTGTAGGCGCTTAGTCCGTGGGTTCGAATGATTTTCCTCCAGGGGGGACATGTAGATGTTGAAAAGCAAGGGGGAGAGGCTGGATCCATGTCGAACTCCACAGATGTTTTGGTGTTTGAGGTGAAAGGTGGTAAGTAGGTTCTATCAGTTCAATTTGTGAGGAACGAGGTAGGCAACTTTAGTGCGGATTCCCGTATGCCACATTCCACCAGTCTTTTTATTAGTGTTGTGTGGCTAATTGTGTTGAATGCCGCAGATATATTCAAATAGTATGAGGGCAGATTGGGTGCCATTCTCTACGTTTATTTTCAGGTCTCCCCATATTGATAGGAGTTCTGATTCTGTTCCTCTCATTGATCTGAAGCCAACTTGCGAGTGGTCGAGTATTCCATTTGTTTCAATGTATTTAAGTAGGATTTTGTATACAAGGTTATCCAAGATCTTTGCTGGGTAGGACAAGTTAGATATGGGTATGTAGTTGCTTGGGTCTTCTGCACCTGGTTCTTCTGTATTTCTGATTACTTTTTTACCAGTGGTTTGATGTATGCTGATTTGAAGGAGGTTGATACGATTCCTGTTTTAAGTGATAGGTTCATTAGGTTCCAGAAGTATGCCACTGCGGTTTTGTGGTTGAGGATTTCTTTGAAGATGTCCAGGGGGCAAGGTCACTTGGAGATCTTGCAAGGTTGGTGCCCTTGATAAGTGTGGTGAAGATTTCTTTGATAATTGGTCTGAGGCGGTTGAGTCTTGCTTGTGTTTCGCCCGTTGTCTGTGGTTCAACAGCTATCGTTGTATTAGCACGATTTGTGTTGATGGTCTGTTGGTTTGTTTCTATTTTTGATCTTAAGTGGTTGGTGATGCTGTTGCATAGTGCTTGTGTCAGGATGACGACTTTCTTGCAGGACAACTTTTTTTATTTCTTTGATGATTCGGAAGAGTCCTTTTTGTGGGTTGGTTGCCGATTCGATTCTTGTAACATTTTTTTCTTTGCTTTGAGTACTGTTGATTTTATAGTCTGAGATGTCTTTGGTATTTTATTTTGTCCTGTCGTTGTACTATTCTCTCCATATTTTTTCCATTTTGCATTTTTATTTTTGTTCTTTTAGCTCTTCTGTGATCCATTTTGGTGCGAGTGTTTTGGGAGTTTGCTACGAACGGTTTTGTTGGTGCAAAGCGGTCCATGGCCTCAGTAATCCAGATGCTGAGGTTGTTATCTGCCATGTCTGGGGTTGTTTCAGTTGGCTCTTTAGTGTTAGATTGGGTCAATTGTAGCAGATTTGTTAAGGACTCCAGGTGTATGCTCTTCCAGGTTCTTTTCTTGACGGCTTGGTGTATTTCCTTCCCGGCTGGTAAACGGGTTTGTGGTTTGATGTAGAATGTTATCAGGTAGTGGTCGCTCCATACCATCGGTGTGGGTGGCGCGGATGTGCATAGTCCTTTTCTGCAGAAGATTGCATCCAAGTTTTGTCAGGTGTTGTGGGTGGATCCATTTACTATTTGCTTGAATTGTGGCGTTTCCAGGAGTGCACAGAGTGAGTTTGCTGAGGTTTTGTTTTATTTTTCAAACCAGTTGTTGAAGTCTCCCATGGGACACAAAAAGCACCTAAATACAATATTGTGCAAACGCAACTCTTGAAGCACAAACCATGCAGCACAGCCATTTCTTTGCTTCTTCTCCTATACACTTGTGTACTCTTACGTCCCGTCCCCTTTCCTCCATACTGCATGGGCGTCCCTTCCAAGGGACGGGAGACAGATGCCCTCATTTCGAGTATGGTGGTAGTCATGGTGCTATTTGCGCCATGACTACCTCCCATACCGGTAGCGACTCCGGTTTGGTTCAATGGGGACTTACTGGCCTAGTCTGACCTTTGCGGGACCGGTAAATCCCCATTGAAAAAACCATTCCCCATTCTCATTGAGCCCCCAAAGGGCTCAATGGGAATGGGGAAGGAGCCAATAACGGTTCCGCAAATTGCGGTACCGTTATTAGCTTCAAGGTCCCTTAAAGGGTCCCTTCCATAATGCCTGGTCAGACCAGGCGTTAAAGGAGGGACCCTCTAAGGGACCTCGTAGTAGGGCGCTAAGGGATTACTGGCACCGGTCTCCTTAACTGTGTCCGGTATCCCTTAAAACCCTACTCGGAATGAGGCCCAGAATCTTTTTCACCAGAAAAAAACTTCTTCCCCTTTAAATTTAGAGATACGCAGGGGTGTGGCCCCAGGAGCATGCGCTTCCGTCACTCCGCCCTCCGGCACCACACCTCAGTCCCCTTTTCCGCGTCAACGGGAACAGGCCGAATTCACCAGCGCTCCTGGATTTGGCTTTGGCCATGTAATTCCCCGAATGGATACTTCTTCTCTTTGACTTTTTTGTCATTTATATCATTCAGGTACTCATTCCTCAGGTGTCACACTCCTCCCCGGCGCATGTCGACTTCCACAGGGTTCAGCAGGTGTCCATCCTGTGATGGGCTCTTCCCAACTTCAAACCCCCACGCCCTCTGCCTATGTTGCCTTGGCCCAGAGTACGGTTGGCAAGCTTGTACAGCGTGCAACGCCCTGTCATCAAGTTCGCTGAAGAACAGACTAGCCAGGTGGAGGGAGCTCTTGCAGAACTCGCCTCCAGAGGACCTCAAGAACTCCATGAAACATAGAGCCAGGCCCAAGGTAGGGTCTCTAATTTCCATCGCACCCCGCAAGGGAGACTCCTTCCCAAGGACTCGCCCGCACGGGAGGGACCACTCAGGTCCTTGTACCAGCATGTGCACTGAGGCTGCTCCAGCTACCGGCCTACTGGCCGAGGGATCCGCGGATCCTCCCGGTGACAGTGTTGAGGGACCGGAAGGTTCTTTGACCGGGTCTCTACCCGAGGGGCACTGCCCTTTAACCAGCATTATGTCCAAGGGGCCATGTCCTAGTACCGGCAATATGGCCGAGGGGGCGCCTAAATGCAGCTATGCTGGCCCACGGGTCGAGGGTGTCACACCTACGGGGTCTAGGCCCGAGGAGCAGGGTAGGCCTTGGATGAGGCTGGGCCCAGCGATCCGAGCAACACGACACAGGCAGGTGGCAGGTAGCTCAACAAAATGGCCACCGCGCAGGACATTGGCACCCATCCTAGAGTTTGGGGAAGAATGAGTGTTAAGGTGGGACTGGCCTCAACCAGGTAAGTGGCCTACAGCCTATCCTTCATTTGCGCAGGGCAGCTTCCCACTGCGTCCGTACAGGCAGGGTATGCAGCGGCTCCAGCAGCCTCCCGCTACCCCATCTGTATCCCCTACCACTCCTCCGACCTGTGAAGACAGGTTCTTTGAGAGGTTCCTCGGGCTCATGAAGTCCCCGAGGATGGTGGTTATCCTCAGGGATGCCATCAGAGACGTGCTCCTTCCGATGCTACCGGCATCAAAGGCTCCTCTGCTGGCGCCCCTGGCCCGGCGCAGCCTCTGCATCCGGCTCCCCTGCCGATTCCTCAGGCAGTTCCGTACCAGCCCCCGGCTCCCGCTACTCCTCCACCTACGCATGATCCTCCTGACCCACAGGATACGTATGAGGAGGAGGATCCTGACACGCCATCCTCAGACAGGGCCTTCCATGAACGTCTTGCAGGGCTGGCAGAATATCTGGGCCTACCTCAACCCGAGGTCGAACAACCGGTGGAGTGGGTGCTTGCTCAAGTCCTTACGCAACGCCCATTGGCCAAAACAGGAATTCCACTGCAGACCGATGTAGTCTCCCTGGCCAAGAAGGGCTGGATGAAGCCCCACTCTGTCCAGCTGGTCAATGGATGCCTGGACGCCATGTACAGGCAGATGGAGGGGAATACACAATTGCTATCGGCCCATCCTCAGCCACACTCCTCGGTGATCGCTGCGGCATCACTATACTCCAAGCCTCAGTCATCCTCAGCCTCCTCCTCGGTGATGCTGCTAGACAAGGAGGAGAAGATCTTGGAGGCGTACGGGAAGAAGCTCTATTCCAACGCGTCCTTGTATCTTCGTCAGGCCAACGCCAATGCCATGCTGGCTGCCGCTAACCAAAGGTTATGGCGGGAAATTGCAGACTTCCTCCCGGAACTCCCTACGCAGAGCCAATCACGTTTCAAGGCAGGACTGGCTGAGGCCAAGCTGGTGGCGCAGGACCTCATGGGATGCACCGTGGCCCATATTCCCACCTCTGGAGTGCCATCTGTATCGCCACGGACATGAGAAGGACAGCCTGGCTCCGAGCAGCGAAAATCAACCCGGACGCCCAGGTACGCATATTAGACCTGCTGTTCGAGGGGAGAACCTTTTCCACTCCACCACGGACGTAGACCTGGACAAAAGAAAAACAGCTCACAAACGGCCAAGTCTTCATCCATATTGACAAAGACCATGCCCAAATCGTACACCCAGTCACAGCACAGCTTCGACAAGGGGCGTACGTACGGAGGGTTCCACGGCTTCCAGGAAAGGAGATCCAGGCAGCCTGACCGCTCGCTGACTCCAAATCGGCGCAAGCAACAAAAATGGGGGGGGAGTAAGGGCTTTTTCCAGTCCCCCTCCTCCGCAACAGCCTCCGAGCGAAAGAAGGCATGACACACCCCTTTGGGTCCATGTGTCTCCAGTGGGGGGCAGGCTTGCTCTCCATGCACATGTCTGGTGCCAGAATTTCACTGACCCCTGGATCCTCTCTGTAGTATCCAAAGGGTACCTCCTACCCATCCCAGCCTCTCCTCCCTCCTCCCCCCCACTCCCTCAAGTTTGGACAGCAACTCTTCTGGCAGAGTTCCGGTCGCTCATAGAGAGCCAGGAAGTGGAGGAAGTCCCAGCCTCCCAGCGAGGCGTGGGCTTTTACTGCAAGATTTTCGCCATTCAGAAGAAGAACCAGGCGGGCCTGAGAGTTATGCTGGACCTTTCCACCCTCAACCTCTCCTTAACTCTACAAAAATTCAAGATGGTTACGCCAGCTTTTATAGCAGAGACATTGTGCAAGGGAGAATGGATGTGCTCTCTGGATCTGAAGGACCCGTACCTACATGTCCCGATTTGGCAGCCCCATCGTTCTTTCCTACGGTTCAGGATCATGGGCTACCATTTCCAATACAAGGTCCCTCCTTTTGGCCTCAACTCAGCCCCCAGGGTCTTTACCAGACTCATGAATACAGTGGCTGCCCTCCTCAGAGCGCAGGGACTCCAGATCTACCCATACCTTGACGACTGGCTCATCAGGGCTCCATCTCCGGAAGCGGTTCACCCCTCTTCCCGTGCCCTTTTGAACACCCTGCATGATCTGGGCTTTTCACTCAATCTCAAGAAGTCGCAGCTGCAGCCCACGCAGACTCTGACATTCTTGGGCCTCATCTGGGACACGTGCTCCGAGAAAGTATTTCCGTCGGAGGACAAGATCTCAGCCATCAAGAGGGCCACCACCCTCTTCCTCAGCTGAGAGGTGACCTCGGCATGGTGGTACCAGCATCTCCTGGGTCTCTTGGTGGCGGTCCTATTAGCCGTCCCACACATGAGACTGAGGATGAGGAGGATTCAGCTGCACTTCGCGGCCTCATGGAACCAGGAGTGGGGCTCTCAATCTGAGATGATAAACGTTCCTCCATCTCTCCACCCGTACCTAACATGGTGGTCCAGGGACTGCAACCTACGGACTGGCAAGCCCTTTCGCCTCCCACCCTGCAGGCCACCATCACCACCAACTCCTCGCTCCAGGGCTGGGAAGCCACCCTGGACGAGCTCTCGGTCCACGCCATCTGGACTCGACAGGAGCAGGAATACCACATCAATTGGTTAGAGCTGAACGCCATCTGGCTAGCCCTCAGAGCATTCCGCCCACTTCTCAGGGGCAAGGTTGTCCTTATCCAGACAGACAACTCGACCAGTATCTACTATGTCAACAAGCAGGGAGGCACCAGATCCCCTCCTCTTTGCAGACTGGCAATCAGCATGTGGGAGTGGGCCCTGGAAAATTACATCAACCTCACGGCAGTCCACCTCTGGGGGCAATCCAACCTGGAGGCGGACAGGCTCAGCAGGTTGGGAGCAGACAATTATGAGTGGCAGCTAAACGACCTCGTTATTCAGGAGATCTTCAACAGGGCGGGTCATCCCCAGGTGGATCTCTTTGCCACCTGGCACAACAAGAAGTGACTTCAGTTCACCTCCTGGCAGGGAGAGGGCCCCGGCTCCCCGGGCGACACATTGCAGATACAGTGGAACGGCATGACGGCTTATGCCTTCCTGCCCACTCTGCTGATCCACAGAGTGTTTTGCAAGATCAAGGAGTCTCGCCTGGTCAACATCATTCTAATAGCTCCATGGTGGCCAGTCAGGCCATGGTTTTCGGAGCTGCTCAGCCTCTCGGGGATGCCTCCGATTCACCTATCGACGGGCCAGCACATCTTCTGGTGCAGCAAGGGGGCATGGTCATCCACCCTGCGCCACAGAAACTAGCACTCACAGCGTGGTGCCTGAGCAGGTAACGCTACGGCACCTCAGCCTCTCCCAGGCTAATCTGGAAATCATACAGGGCGCAAGGAGCAAGGCTACCATGGCCCAGTATAAAAGTAAATTGACCAGGTTTTGCCACTGGGCAGACTCCAAAGAAATCGACCCCTTGGCATGTACTTTGGCAATGTGCTCTCCTTCTCGGCGCACCTTGCCCACTCTGGAATGCAGGTGGACACCTGCCGTACGTACCTCGCAGACATCAGGGCTTACAGGAACTCAGAGGAGGGGATCTTTTCCTCCAATCCTATTGTCAAGAAACATTTAACGGCGCTCCCAATGCTCTACCCGTCCATCAAGAGGCTGCACCCCGTGTGGGACATTTACATAGTCTTGGGCGCCCTGGCGCACAAACCGTTTGACCCAGTGGTGTCCGTAGACATCAGGCTGGTCACCATCAAGATGGCCTTACTAGCCGGCCTCACCTCGGCTCGTAGAGTCAGAGAAATCCAGGCGCTGCTCGCCTCTGAACCATATACTACCTTTCACAGGGACAAAGTAGTCCTTCGGACACACCCAGGATTTCTGCCCAAGGTGCAGTCTGCTTTCCACTTGAACAAGGAAATAGTCCTTCCTACGTTCTTTGCCGATCCTAAGGACGAAGCACAGAGAGTGCTGCACTGCCCAAATGTCAGGCCTGCTTTGAAATTCTACCTTGACAGGACCAAGGGCTTTCGCAAATCAGACACCCTGTTTGTCACTTTCGGAGGCTCAAGAACAGGCTATCAGGCCTCCAAGTCCTCCATATACTGCTCAATGCTCTCGGCCATCAAAGTAGCGTACGAGGCCTAGCACAAGCCACTTCCGGCCAACATGCATGCCTACGCAGTCAGGGCCAAGGCAACAGCCATCGCATTCCAGCGCCATGTCCCTTGGCAAGTCATAAGCAGGACGGCCACTTGGGCCGCTCCCTCGGCTTTCTGCAAGCATTACTATTTGGATGCCGGCTCTGGATCTGATGCAGCTTTCGGACAGGTGGTTCTTAGGAACCTATTTGCTTAAGGAGGGTCTCCTCTCCACCCTGGGGCTACATTCAGTTGTAATCGCGCATGCAGTATGGAGGAAAGGGGACGGGACTTAAGAGTAATTATAAGTTACTCACTGTAGTTACTAACGTACTCTTAGTCCTTAGTCCCCTTTCCTCCATACGTCCCACCACCCTCCCCCTAATAATACCGGTGTCATTAGGCAATGTTAATTCTATTGTCAACACGTCAATGGGGACTGAGGTGTGGCGCCAGAGGGCGGAGTCAGGGCAGCGCATGCTCCCGGGGCCGCACCCCCGCGCACCTCTAAATTTAAAGGGGAAGAAGGTTTTTTCTGGTGAAAAAGGTTCCGCCTCCCATACCTTGGAAGGGATGCCCATGCAGTATGGAGGAAAGGGGACTAAGGACTAAAAGTATGTTAGTCACTACAGTGAGTAACTTATAATTACTGGATGTACCCCACCCATGTGAAAACATGCTCATTGGTCAAAGGCTGCAGGCCTTCCTCTTGTTTTTTCGACTGGTTACATTAAACAAGGGTGACAGTTAAAGGCTGCTTGCCATGATGGTTGCATGATGCACGGTGTGTTTTTTATACATGTCCTAAATACAGCCTAGTGGCTCTATATTGAATGCATTACAAATGATGCGTTATTATATTTCATTATGAAAATCATTATTAAACATGTAGAATTTTTTTAAAAAGGCATTGAAAGAGTGGCACATTTGATTTCCAGCCAATCAAAAGACCTGCCCTATTTAAAATCCTTTACAAGTTCCTTGGAACACCTCTAGTGGAAATTATATTAAGGTTACCATACAAAAAAAGGAACACCCTGAAATTTAACAGTCTTGGCTAGTTACTCAAACTAAATCCCCACATGCACTGCTCATGATCTCTCAACCATGACATCACAGATGCCCTCATTAAAGGCGTGACTGATGACTTAACAAATGAGAACACCTGTGGTATCACTGATGACCATTCACATAAGCGACCACCTCCCTCCATCGTGTTCTGAATCCCGCACTAACAACCAGTAGCTCATTCACTGATCCATTGAATCGCTTGTCCATTCAATGATGAGGAGAATTAGGGTTTTCATATTTTCATGATAAATATCTTGATAACTATAGGGAAACATAAGTTACTACTAAACTAACATCCACAATATTAGCACAGACCATAGTTTACTTGTGCAGATCATGCCTCTGCTAGTAAATTACAACTGCACTTTTGACACGTAAAGCCGGGACCGACAGTAATTTACATTCCTTAAGTACATCCCTTACCTACAACAATCAAAAGTGTATGCAGAGGAATGCTCACACGGAGTGTAATTGGTAGTGGACCTCTGTGCAGTTTGCATGATGAATAAAATGATCCGATCTGAACATAGGGGATGAGCCATCTTAGTTGTTAGGGGGCACTGGAGGAGGGCTTCTCTCTTTATGCATCTGTTTGTGTTCTTGTAAGAGTGTAAAGGTTGTAATGTACCGCATCAATGGGTTGTCAGTGCAGTTGGCCAGGAAAAAAGGCTGACAGGTTTATGATATGATCATGGCATCACTTCTTAATGGGCAGGGATTGGGGAAATAGTAGGCTGGATTTCTCAGCTGCTTGTGACATTTCATTAAGGAGTGGCACTTCTAGAAGGATATTAGATCAGGTGTTAACCACTTGATATTCACATGTAGCCTGTGAGAAAATTGCAAGTGCAAATTTCATCAACGTTGACTCCACTCATTAATTAAGATGTCAAGAAATTGAGAACCATTCAATTATTTAATAATAACATTTATTATTACATTGCTTAGGAGAAAGCATTATGAATCGCTATAGAAAACCTGATATTATTTGGTGTAGTAGCAGGCTGTTTAGTGTAGGCTGTTTGGCGTTTCCTGAATGTGAGATGATTTATAGATTCTGTGCTAAAAAGGAAAGCGAATATTCTTAAAAACTTTATGGGAATTGTGATTTTTTTTATACATTGTTAACTGAGATATAGATTGTGTACATTATTTGGAAAAAAGTGGTCTGAAGAAAACTGTAGTACAACATCAAAATATTCAACTGCCTTTATTTAATATCAAAACTTCATTTTTCTAGCTGCTTTTCGCAGCGATACAGGCATTATGTGCTGGCGCCATTTTCTTTGGGATAAAGAGTGATCTACAGGGTGGCATTCAAAACAGGTAAGTCAATACAATTCTACACTTGCCACATGTATTCAAATGCAGGAGTTGCATAAAGCTACATCCACAACAGAAATCCTGTTTTATAAACTATAAGTCATGTACATTTAACTGCGTCACTTCTTAATCTTCAAAGATCAGTTTTCAATACACATATACATTCAGTGTTTCATTGACATCCAAATACATCCTATGAACTTTTGAACTATGTAGCTGGACAATGGTCCACCATAAAAAAGCACAACGATTTTACTCCCAATAGCCATCATACAACAATTACCCATCACCATGGAAACGTTGTGTTTGGAACACGCAGGGACTTACTCATTTATTTGCAGTAGACTCTGTAGACCTGTTCGACATCTTATGCTTCCAAGAAACATGGCTTTGACATCAGCCATTGTGTGATGGATACCAAGTATTCCTTAATCCTTCAATGACCCGATCTATGGGCTGTCCCTCTGTGGGACTATTGACATTTATTAAATCGGGAATAATCTTACAATGGAGGAACATCTAACCCTGAATCCCTTTATACAGATCACGATCATCTCGACTTGCAAGAAAGCTATTCTTCCTACCCAAATGCTGGTCATCTGCAACCTATATTGGAGTCCGACAGGGATAAAAGAGAGTATCTTCATCAACATTCTCCTCATCGCTATTGATGAATTACAAATTAAATACTGAGAGCAAATTTCGTTATCTGTTGTGATTTGAATATCCATTTACTCAACATAGTGGGAACTAGGATTGCAAAGGTAACTTATCTACCACAGCTAAATTATGGATGGAAGAACTTAAAATGCGGGATATACACCTACTCAATGGCCAGTTGAAAGGTGACATACCTCCACATCATACCTGGCAGAGAGGCAACTTGTGCGTCTATTCGGATTACTTTTTTGTGTCAGCACCATTGATGGAGGAATTGGACTGAATGCAGATCAGATGTACGACTAAGAGTGATCACATGATATTATCATTGTCCTGGAAAACAGCACAACAAAAAGATCTCTGCTGCCCTTACCTTCTCTGTCCTTAAATCCTGGCAACAATCAACTTCAAATAAGCACAGAAAATGTCTCAAACTTCAATACTCAGTTCCTTATCAGCACACAAGAAAGAGAAAACTGCCTAGATTTTGATTGGTTATTACTTTCCTTTAGACTTACATCCCAGAAGCCTAGAACAACTACTCCCAATTAAAACCACACATATCATCAAGAACTTGTGAAAAAAAGAAAAAGCAAACGCTATGCTTTGAGGAAGTTAAAGCATTTACCAACAGAGGAACGTTTAAGACTCCAAAAGATAATCAATCAAAACTATAGAAATTGGCTAGTGATGTCGAGAGCCCATCGCTTACAAGTAGATGCTGAAGCGATGCTATCTGTGTTGGCAAATCACAATACCTGAAACATATGGTCTCACCTAAATAACCATAAGAACCCAGAATTGAGACTGATATTAGATGTTTCGGAAGAACAGTGGATTGCACATTTTACATCCTTGTATGCTCCCCCTCTTGAGTGCGATCTTGGGGTAAAGCTGTTGGCTGCAAAGATGTTGAACGGCGCAC
Source organism: Ambystoma mexicanum (assembly GCF_040938575.1). Classification (NCBI taxonomy): domain Eukaryota; kingdom Metazoa; phylum Chordata; class Amphibia; order Caudata; family Ambystomatidae; genus Ambystoma; species Ambystoma mexicanum. Next base: position 94,572,916 of record NC_090937.1, on the reverse strand, counting down.
ATGGTAGCGACTGTATGGGATCTTCATTGGGAGAAGTATGAGATGCTAGCGCAAATAAAACTACTAAGCAATTCACGGGCCCCTGTGCCGAATGTCCTTTCGAATACAAGCCTCAAATCCAATCCAGAGGCTTGGGCGGATTTACGTAGATACATTTTTGAAATGATAATTAAGAACCAGCAAGTCCCTGACACGTGGAAAAAAGCGGTTCTCATCCCGATCTATAAACAAGGAGATAGATTGGCGCCAACAAACTATAGGCCGATAGCCCTGTTAGATCCCCTAGGAAAACTATTTTCTACCATGCTCCTCAGCCGACATACCACCTGGGCTACATTAACCAATAGAAGCGTCCCATGACAAACAGGGTTCGTAAAAGGTGTTGGGACCTACTAGTTTTGAACATCTTGAAGCTTGAGGCCATAATATCGAAAACTAAACTATATGTGTTGTACATAGACCTAAAACAAGCTTTCGACTTGGTCCATAGAGACAAATTGTGGGGAAAACTGCATAGATGGCAATGTCCAACAGATATTATAGATATTATAGATGCCATCCGTGCCTGCTATCATAACACCTCTCTCCAGGTGAGATTATTGACTAAAGGAGCAGTTGCAGTGCCAATTGATACCTGGCGGCAACTCTGTTTAATTTGTACATCTCTGACCTTCCCTTCCATTTTCTCAAGAGGGAGTAAGAGCCCATCCTCCAAACTTGAACGATGCACCGTTACCATGGCTAATATACGCCAGATGACCTGATCATCCTTGATAAAATCCAGACCGGGGCTACAATGTAGACTTGATTGTTTATATGAATTTGTGAAAGCTAACAATTTGGAGATCAATACTACTAAATGCCAGAGTATGGGCCTCATTACCAATTGCCCGGCATGGACACAACGGTGGCGGTAAACCCGCCGCCACCGTTGTTTCCATGCCGGGCGATCACAACTCCTGTAGGCGGGAGGTGATGTTCCCGCCAGGTCTGACCTGGCGGGTTTAACACCGCCCGCCTGCAGGCGGACGAGGAAACACCGGCAGCATTACGAGATAGGACTCAACGGGAATGGAGATTAACACCATTCCGCCTCCGTGATTCCCGGGAAACCGGGGTTGTAATGCCCCGGTAATTCCTGGAATCACAGAGGCGGAATTGTAATACGAGTGCGGCGGTAACCAGGCGGTTTTACCGCTGCGGTTACCAACAAACTCGTAATGAGGCCCTATGATTTTCAGAGATAACTAAGGAAGAAGATGTAAAAAACTGTACATTTTTCTCCAGTCAATTAAACTTACCAAGGTGCATACCTATAAATACCTTGGAGTATGGCTGAACTCGAGCATAAGCAAGCGACATTGGGTAAAGGCGTTAAAAAGAAAAGTAGATTCACTGGCAAGAAAAGGTACATTTCTTCACAAAAAATATGGCAAAGTTTCATTATAGCTGTTAGTATTATTTTACCGCCAAAAGGTAACACCAATACTAACGTATGGAGGGGAAGCAACCCAAAATCTCCCATGGCAGACCTGGGATATACTTGTAGGGTGCTTTTGGAGAAAAGTGCATGTCTCTACCTCGCTCATTCCCAATGTTGACAATATGATTTGAGGTGGCTATGCAATCGCTACATTCCATAGTACTATGGAAATCCCTGGACCTATGTCGTAAAACACTAACTGAAGATTGTTCACCACCAATCGAAATTTTAAGATGCAAACCAAATGCTGGGCATAACTGCCTCCTCAACAAATGGATATAGAATTGCAATCAATCGTTGAAGGTCTTGAATACCAATATAGAAACAATGAAAAATAATCCGTTGGCAGTCAAAAAGAGAATACAGACTCAACACTGGATTAATATACAAGAATCAAAAGTGCTCTGCACAGATGTCAAAGCGAGCGCTCTACTCGCTGTGCTATCGGACCAGCTGATAGGTGTCAATTCTGCTTGCAGAAGACAAGTCAACTATTTTTGCAGTTTTATCATTCTGGAACGCTATATTAACTTCAGATGTGTGGAACATGATTCCTGAATATCGGAACACTATTCTAGTTTGACTCATTACAGTTAGAAATGTTTTTAAACCAACCAGATGTATAGGACAAAAATGTAGATCTAATCTGATATGAAATAGATCAATGAAATGGATCAATGAAAACATTTGTAAAAAAAACTAACTCATTTAAAAAAACTAACTCATTTAAAAAGAAAATACTATTTAATTAAGATACACTTTTACCCTTCTTTAACACATTATGGGAATGTTATCTCAGAACCAAGAGCTGTTGCTGTGTGAAATATTGTGATGTTGTAGTCACAGTTATTGAATCTGGGCATTACTATTTGGCAGGGAAAAATCCGATGGAACATTGGAAACAGCTGATTGTCCGGGGAAAGCAAAAAATATCTTGGTATATCTAGCAATTGCTCAGTGTTGTGGGTTGTCAGAAAGCATTCATAAAGTCATACATTTCAATGTGTGGCATGGTGAGTTGCTTGGTATTAATGATTGCTATTGTACGAAATTTCAGACAGCTACTGAGTACTGAATCGGGGATCGAACCCGTCTTGTTCCCAAAGTGAGTAGGTTGCCCATATGCGTTCTCCCGGCCTTCTGCAATGTCGTTGTAGCTTCCTGACACGGGGGAGCAATCAGTGGGCCACTGTGTGTTCCTCTGTAGCTATGTATTTACTGCCCAGTGTCACCTCTTGACTGTCTGTTGAATGTCTACTCTGGAATGGCTAATGGGTGTTTTGTATAAGTTTTCATGTGACACCAAAGATGATCTATGCCCATAAAAGCTCTGTAAACAGAAAAGTGGTTCTCTCAAGGTCAAGTGTTTCCTTTCACTTGCTTTCCTTTTCTTGCTTCAATGCTTCCCATAAACAACAGCAACGTTGAAGTTTGCAGTCACGTGACCGGTGAGTGGCCCACACCAATCCTCCTACCCTGTTTAAGGGAGAAAGCATAAACTCCTGACCCCAGATTCAGCTACACCCTCCCCACTTCATGGTACTTCATGTTGAAGCTGAAGTGAGCCTAGCTATGGGCAGCACAACAGCCTGCTGATTGTAGTCCCCAGTCATGTGATTAGTGTATTGGGCCACAGTGACCACCACCCCAACCCACCCTGCCTAATTGAACTAGCTTTCACTCCTGTGTTGTCCCTAGACCCAGCTACAACCCTGTGCACAAAGTCCCAGCTTGGAGTTGAAGGAAGCCGATTTTTCGACTGCACGGCAGACATATCAGCGAGCCTTCTGATTGGAGGTTCCAATCACTTGACTGTCATATCACACAACAGCGACCCTCCTGACCTGCCTAAAAAGGACCGTCCTGCTCTCTTGAGTCAGGCACATCCCCCTGCACAACGCTCCTGCTTGGTGCTGAAGGGAGCCTGTCCTTGGGCTGCACAGTAGCCATTTTAAAATTAAGCATCCTGGTGATTGGAGATCCCAATTATGTGCCATCCCTCATCGTTGAACCACTAGGTGTCTTTTCACAGATTGTCCTTGGCTTAGTGAAGCAGACATCTATCACATTTGCTGTTTTGCCTGTAAGGTCCTACGGCCACAGCCGCTGCTCCTACTGCTCCCCCACTCACCTAACAAAGTAAGCACTGCTGCCATGCACTCTGTAGTCATATCCTCACTTTAACTGCCTCCCTCCATAACCCTACCAACCTACATCCTTATGATACTTCTGCCCATCTTGCTCATTCTTTTGACTTTTCCCGCTTTTTGTATCTTTTGAGGCCTCCACCTACCCCAGAAAACTTCCTGCTTCCCAGCCGCTCTCCTCCACCCTCTCTGGCCATGCCCATCGTCTCTACATCTTTTAAATAGTGCCCTGGCTGGTCCTCTCATAAGCACCCTACCTGCTCCAACATCATCTGATCCAATTATCTCTCTCTGCAGACTCACTCCATCTCTCTCTCCACCCACTCTCTCTGTAACTAAACTCACTTTGGGCCACTGGCATAGACATTCCTTCTCTAAAAGAAAAGTCCTGTCTCACTGACTTCTTTGACGCATATCACCGCAAAATCTCTGTGCTGGCCGTTACCAAAATGTGGTGTCCTCCTATCCACAATGCCACATTGGTAGGCCTCCACAAAAGACATCTGCACCTTCTCCCGACCCTGAGACAAAAAAAGGCAACTATGTTAGTTTATTTATCAGCATTCCTACCCACACTCACAGCAACTTGCTCGATCCCATTTTCCCATGTTCCTCACTTGACTCCACTGCTCTCTCTGTAAATACTTTACCCTCTGACCACTGATTCATCTACTTCACTACCTCCATTCTCTCTCCACTTTTGCTATCCCCGCACTTACCCAAAGAAAATCCAAGCATGACTCCATGGTCACAAATCCTGACCAAGTTAGGGTCTCTCTCCAAGCATTCATTTCCACCACTTGGTCACTATGTCAAACAACCCCCTGCTGAGTTCAACAATTTCCTGGCTACCCATTTTGGCTATAACTATCCAACCCACTCCTTCATCCCCTTAAACTCCTGCCCTCAACCGTAGATCTCCACAGCCATCTAACAGCTACGGTCAACTATGTGACTCACCTTACAATACTGTTGAAAAGCTCACTGCCCTACTCTCATAACTACAAGGAATATCTCCTTGCCCTTATCACTGTTCTTGGCTGTGCCAAATCTTACTACTACATTGATGTTATATCCTCTCTCTGCTCTAGCCATTGTAAAATATCCATGATCATGTAGGCCATGCTTAGACCTTGTAAACTTTGCTCCACAACCATCCCCTTCTCCACTAATTACTTTGCCACCTATATCACTTGTGAAATCACTAACATATGGGACACGCTGAACACCATTCTAGCCTTTCCCCTTCCCTGTCCCCTTCCACTTCTCTCCAGCACCCTCTACTCCTACTCTCTCTATAGCTCAAACCTCTCCCACCTCAAACATCTGAGTTTGTACCCATCCTTCACTCCAGCGACCCATTATGTGCTCCAATGCATTCATTTTCACCCAAACAATCAAAGAGTATGCACCTGCCACCTGCTCTCCTCTCACCTCCCTTTTCAATCACTGTGTATTAACTGACATCTTCCCAGCCTTCTCTAAGAATAACCAGGTTCATACCATTCTTAAGAAAAAACTTCTGTTCACTCTTACAACACTACTCTAAAACCATTGAGAGAGTTGTCATGATTGTTCCACTTGAACACTAGAAGGCACCCTCTGCATACTAGCTTCGGCTTGCAATCCATTTTCACAATTTATACTCATCTATATTTATACAGATGTTTGACTTGTCCCATTGGAAAGTATGGGGACCTCCCTTTATGATTGCACAAATGACATGACCCATAATGCACCTTTTCATTCCTATTTGGAAACCTCGCTGTTATGATATAAGAGCTTGAGAACTACAATCCTCAGAAGTCAGATGAACCTGCTTTACTTTCACTTTCCCAGATTTAGAGTGGGAGGGGGGTGAGTACCTTCTGGTGTGGGGCTCCAGGTGCCGGACATGAGCCTGCTTCGGTGTAGGGTGCTTCATTACTTAACCCCTTAAGTGCCAAGGACGAGCCATCTCGTCCTTGGCACTGGGGAGGTAATCCGAAGGACGAGATACCTCGTCCTTGGCACTTAAAGGGTTAAGCAGCTGACTGAAGGAGCACATATTGCTTGCGTTGAGTGTTTCAAGACCCTCTTACTTTGAACTGAGGGTTACTGCTTATCCCTGTTGATGTTCAATGGTGCCTGCCAGAATCTGTTTCTGCTCCAGTGCCCTTGTTGTGTGCCTGAATCCCTGTGCTCTCTGTCTGCAGCCTAGTGCCGGGCTGACTGCAGTTCTCCAGCTCCTCTTCTTGCGGCTGTCTCTGCTCCCCTGCCTACAGTCCTTTGATGTCTGCAGCGTTTGCTCTTTGCTTACAGTTCCCTTGTTCCTTACCTGGAGTCTCTTGCTATGTGTCCTCAATTTCCTTGATTCCAGTTCATAGTTTCCTTGAATTTAGCTCAGAGTTTTAATCAGTTGTTTCTCTGTAGTTTCATTGATCCTAGTCTATGGATTAGTCTCTTTTGTTTCTTGATTCCAGTTCATAGTTTATAGTCTCCAGTTCATTCCTCAATTCTCTTCTTAGTCTGAAATTCTCTTTTTGTTTTCCATCTTGAACCTCATGTACTTACACTTTCTGTTCTTTCCCCGAATATTTCTGTGAAGGTATATTTTTATTGTTATTGTCCTCACTTGTGCTTATCAAATTAAAGTAATTTGTCCATAAATTGGCTGCTCGGGTTTCCAATGGGCAATCTCTGTTCCATTCCTCTGTTTTGTCACTGTATTGTCCATTGTGCCATATTTGTTAACAGTGTGCTGGTTCCTTTTCCAGGAGCTAGTCACTCTTCTGTTCCTTCCATACAGGCTACTGTCTTGTTCGAACCCTGAGGTCCAACACAAAAGTCCACTCCTGCTACTCCATTCATTAATATTCAGAGTGAGTTTCTGTAATAGTAACTTACTCCCTGTTCTTTTCTCTTCACTGCCTTGTTTCTGTTCTACACGTACAGCCTTTCCTCTTGTGTGGGCAGGACCCTCTTCCTTATTATCTTTTGGACACATTTCTCTTTTGAGCTTTGGAGTACTTGGGATACCAGTCCCACCTTAAGTCTCAGACAGTTGTTTTTAACTTCTTTCTCAGCGACTTTGTTGTAAATACTCTAGATTTCACAAAAGCTAGACAGAAACAGTTCTCACCCCTTCTTCAAACTCTCCAAGACGCAGGTTTCAAGGAGAGTGTACTCAATGGTTTGCCTCATGTCTCCTTGACCACTCCTTTCATATCCTGTGGAACACTAACACCTCTTACCCCACCACTGTTTCAGTAGGAGTCCCACAAGTATCAGTCCTGGGTCCACTCCTTTTACCTCTATATATCTCAACCTGGTTAAACTTATCTCTTCCTCTGGCTTCTCTTACTATATCTTTACAGAATATCTTCTTTTATTTCCTCTCCTCTATCCCCGACATCCCAGAGCACACTAAAAAACTGCCACTCCACCATCTGTCACTCAGTGGCAAATTGATGCCTGATGCTAACTTCCTCTAAGACAGAAGCCATATTTCACCCAGTCTCCAGTGCCAACCCCACACTCCAATTCCCAAGATATGTTTCTTTTTGACTTCCTGGCACCATTACCTGAGGCAAACTAAATCACTTCCTGAGTGCCACTGCCAAGGCAACCAAGATCAACTTTCTAAATTTCAAGAAATCCTCCTGCATCTCATCCACCACTCTGCCAAAACTTTAATTTCCACCATGGTCCTCAATAGACTGGATTGCTGTTCCAGCCAGCGCTTAGGCCTCTCCCACTACTCATTTTCTCCCCTCAACAAAGTATACAGTTTTTCCACAAGCTCCCTCCACAACCTGTCCAGATCTTCTCCCACCTCAGCTTACGTTAGAATGCCAGTTGGCTCTTATTGCAAAATCTCTTGCTCAAGTTTCTACTCTCTGCCTTCAAATCCATCCGTTCATGGCCAAGCCCCTCACTTACCATCTGATTGTTCATGATTTTTCTCTCCTTCGTGGGCTGCACCTCTCAACAGCCTCACTGTGCCTTGTCCTCCCTATGTTGCCTACTGCTTGAACTAGTGTTCTCTACTGTACCCTTATTACTGAAATGTTCTCGCCCGACAGCAAAACAATTCACTCAGTTGAAATATATAAGACAAGGTATGTTGTGGTTAAGTTTCACTAATGAAAACCTATGAAATTCAATGAAAAGTCTTTGTTAAAGGGACATTATGGTTACAAATAAAACCAAAAAAACTCACAAATTTACCAGTTATGGTAAGCTAAGCAATCATAACTCGCGTCACCACTGTGCACTGCTAAGACTAGCACTCAGCACATCAAAGATGACATCACTTCACTTTCTATGGCGGCCTGCAGGAGGCGAAGAGTAGGAGCGAATACGGCGGCGGCACCTCCCGCCGCCGAAATAAGTTAAGTAGGGGGTGGGTAGGAAGATGGCAGTGGGGTGAGCCAGCCATCAGGCAGCTTGGAACACGGGCTTGTAACGGTGGTTCAAGCTTGCGTTCCTAGCCACCTGATTGGTTGGCTCCCACACCCAGAATGCTAATGTGCAATTGTATACTGGAGACAAATATAAAATGACAAACAATTTTCTGTCCCAAATACTTTTCTCTAGCATACAATAAGGACCATAATAGATGGACCTTTATAACTATTCACGGTCTCCATAGTCCCCTTTCTACGCAATTAATCATTAAAACACCCAGATGGCATGTGCACACTATTGCACAGGGCAGCCCTTCTATCCTTTTAATTTTTATATTTGTAACACTCCCTCAATGCCTGCTTTCAAACAGACACACATCCATCCAGCAATTGCTTCCAAAAACTGTACATATAACCCTATGACCATATTAAGCTTCCACACACCAACTGCCACTTAACAATCTTTTACAAATCTTTTGTATCTGCATTTCCCTTACTTATACAAATACATTGTACACAATGCTCCTTTAAATGCACATATGCAGTGTGCAGTGAGAGAAGTGCGTAAATAGAAGAGGCAGTACGGATGGACAAGTGCTCAGAAGAACCCAGGAAGCAAATGCCAAGGTATGCCAAGGTGGGATGCTACTGGGTAACTACTGGAGCAGAGGAGCCCCAAGGGTGGGATGCATCTTAGCCTAACATCCATTTAACAAAGTTTTTTATGTCAATTTATTAGGTTTTTATAAGTGACTATGTTTCGTGGTGATACATCACTATATATAAATTATTAATAATTCCTCTTTTCATATATCTGTAAAAACTATAAACCTCCTTTAAGACACACATTTTTTGCAACACATACTTATGTGTGTCGTTATAAGCAGTAAATGCTGGGAATGGAAATCATTGTTCAATTGCTACGGCATAAGGCTCCACCATGACCGCAGCCGAACCAAACCAAGCCACCACTATTATTCACTCTACCTATACTGCATCCTAGCTCAGTGTCCACTAAACCAATGGCCAGTGCTCATGGCTTGTAACCATTGCCAGTCTCCAAATCCAGGGGTCATTGGCTTCGGCCATGACGCATTCCCCAATGAGGAAATCGGAGTACACATTTGCGTTTGCCGAGGGCCAGGCCCACTATTCAGACACCAAAAGTATATTACTAGTTTTTCTACTTACATTCTTACACTTTTCAAAAAATAACACATAAGATAAGACATATTTCCAAAAACATGCTTGCAGGTCCTTGCTAATGCTCATCGCAAAAGTTTGTTGTAATCTAGTCCACCACTTCAGGCTGTAACCGCAAGTAGAAGATTTGTTCCCATTAAAACCTACCGATTCGGCCTTGCTGTATGCCCCAATAAGCAAATTACAGTACACATTTCTCCTTGCTCATGGCCAGGCCCATTACCCAAAAAACAATGTTATATCACTGTATTGTGTACTTACATTGTACACTTTAAAAAAAACAAAAAAATACAGGACATATTTACAAAACCATGCTTTCCAGTTCTTGCTGACCCTCTCGTGCATATTTGCTGCAATCCCATCCAGCACTTCAACCTGTACCCACAAGCACATTTTTTTTTCCCTTTCAAACCTATTCCAATTTTCGTCCGGGTCATGGCCTTATTTTTCCAATGTCACAGCCTATACCTCAAGTCACCAGTGGTGCATCACTATTTTTTCTGCCTGCATTATGACACTTTTCAAAAAATAAAACACAAACACATTTGCAAAACCATGCTTTCAGGGCCTTGACACCAAATGTATATGTTACTCACCGGATGGGAAGTATACCAAATCGGTGGCCGGAAGGCACAGGACTGAACTATTGATTGAAGCGCTAGGTCGGGGCCTCCAACCTAGCCTCCTCTCTGTGAGGGCACAAGACCTTTTTAATGATATGACTCTCTGCTGGGTAGGACCAGGCAGAGAAACTGATCGCTCAAAAGGGCGGGGAGGACACGCCGCCAAGAACCCAGCTGTAAAGGAAAAACAAGAGGTGAGCAATTGGGAATTAAGAAAGATTCCTTTCCCTCGATACTACTTTCTAGTAGTACCTGAACTATGCCCTCCCCTTGTTTCAAGGCAACCGGAACCACCTACAAGTAAGAGAGGAGAATGTAACCTATCCTGACTATAGTTGTCAATTAGCTAAGGAGAATGGATAATCATACAAAAGAAAACCCTTACCACTGATGTGCTGTTGAATCTGTAATGTCCAAAGAGTACATGAAAACGGAAGTGCAAAATAACAAATGGGAAGGTTAGTTAGGGAAACTGAACCCGGGCGGAACGAGGGCCGCACTAGAGTCGGGTAGGTGCACTATCCGCAAAGCGTCCCTGTGCACTACTGAAGAATGTCCAATGGAAGTCTGATTGTGGAAAGAGGATGGTAACAGCAACAATAAAGGACACAATTGAGTTGGAGTGTTGCAGGTGATATAGTTCAGCGGCAAGGTACAATGAGTACAGGAGATGTGCTTGTTAGCAAGTGGTGAAAAGAAGAGTCTTACCGATGCCGTGATCACAAGGTTCCAAAAGGGGCAGGCACAAGTAGTCCGTGAATGAGGAAACAGGTCTGGTACACGGGTAAGTAATTTTCCAAAAGCGGCAGGCAAAAGCAGTCCATGAAAGAAGAAACAGGTCTGGTACACGGGTAAGTAGTTTTCCAAAAGCGGCAGGCAAAAGCAGTCCGTGAAAGAGGAAACAGGTCTGGTACACGGGTAAGTAGTTTTCCAAAAGCGGCAGGCAAAAGTAGTCCGTGAAAGAGGAAACAGGTCTGGTACACGGGTAAGTAGTTTTCCAAAAGCGGCAGGCAAAAGCAGTCCGTGAAAGAGGAAACCGGTCTGGTACACGGGTAATTAAAGTAGGATTGAAGACGGAACTTCTAAATACCGGGATGCAACTTTAATCAGAAGCAGCGTTTCGCCCGGTTCCGAGGTTTAAATCGGGAAGGAGAAGGCAGAACCGGACGAAACCGAGGCTCACGCATCATCGCCTCTGAGCTGACAGCGGGAGGCGGAAAGCTGGGAATTGTAGTCCAAACTTGCCGCAGAGTGCTGCGGAGTGAGCCGAAGCCACTATTTTCCAGGGCAGTTGCCAGTGGGCGTAGAATGGGTTTGCAATATGACGCATACCCTTACGGAGGGCAATAACCTTCCTTCGGGCCTGCCGAGGCGTAACAGTATATCACTAGCTTTTCTACTTACATTCTTATACTTTCAAAAAGTAAAACACAAGACATATTTCCAAATGCATGCTTTCAGGTCCTTGCTAATGCTCGTCATGCAAGTTTGTTGTAATCTAGTCCACCATTTCAGGCTGTAACCGCAGGCAGAATATTTTTTCCCATTCAAACCTACCACTTTGGCCATGCCGCATGCCCAAATAAGCAAATGACAGTACACATTTTTCCATGCTGACGGCTAGGCCCATTGCCCAATGTTAGAAAGCTGAAGGTGTCTCACCCGCTAGTGCCTGGGATCTGTCATCCAGGTGGCCATGACACGGTCATCGCTTTTGGATCCAGTTCCTGGGGGTGGACCAGTGCGCGAGGATCACCTGGGTGTGAGGGTCTTTGGGCAGTGTGATACCCGATGGCGAGACATGGTATCCCCTTCCCTGTAACACCTTTACCCCATCCTACCAGGTAGGATACTTAGGAGTTCAACCCCACCCCCTTTCACAACACAAACACTTTCTCATGGACAGCTCCCTATGAGAGAAAACGGACTGTATACCTGACATGTCCCAATACGATAGTCATGCATGTTCAGGCAATTACTGACCATCACACAGACCTCACTTCCATCACATTTCCCCACGCGGATAAAAGGCGGCACACAAGAGCACACTCTGAGCGAGGCAAAGCCCACAAGGAAACATGGCAGTTTAACATGAGGCAAAAGACAGCAAAACAGAAGGGGATTGCAAGGAGGGAAATGCCCTTGACTTTTTTGACAAGGAATTGTTACTTTCGCAAAACTTCCAGAACAGAAAGCGTAAGACCAGGAAACCAGGCTGATGAATCCTGCATTGTGTGTCGCAGGTATGCAAGCCACTCCCGCTTTCATAATCAAGGCGGGGAGAATCGCCTGCTACATGGTACTCTCCTTGACCCTTACAACAAAGCAGCACCAGTGAAATCAACACAGCCGGTGAGTCGGGGAGGCTGATACCAGACCGGTCTGTGTTGAAGCCAAGGTGGCAAGCAGCAACATTGTATGGTGAATGCTGAAGCAAACAGTGTATGAAGCACATATGATAACCAATGCAAGTAAAATTGACCAACGGAGCAGTGATTGAACTTTGAATCCGAGATATGATACTTTAGACAGAGTGGTCCGGAACAGTGTGCGTGCTCATTCAAAGGTCTCTGTAAGGTGTCCAACTGAGAGGTGGCAAAAGCGAAAGAGTGACAAAGGATTGTGAATCGAAGTGGTCCTACAACGGGTCAAGCAAAATCCTGTGCACAATAGAAAGTCTTTGATGTTAATAGAGTAAAGAAAGATGATGATAAAGTAAATAAAGTTGGTCAGTGGGAGATCAGCTGTGAACCTTTGGGTAAAGCAAGTTTGTGTTAAAGTAAATTGAAATTGGTCCAAGCTGGGCATAGGGAGATGATTGAACATTGTGTTGAAATGGATCTCAGCCCGGCGGAGGGGGATCCGGGGTGAATCGTGAATCACCCTAGAAATTGGATACATGAAAATCCTGCGAACATTGTGCTAGAGGAGCTGAGCCCAGCTGAGAGGGATCCAAGGTGAATAGTGAATCACCTGAGAAATTGAGTGTGTGTGGAATCCTGAAAGAAAAATAACTTATTGTTTGTCGCATCAGGCCCTCTAAAAGAAGAGACTTTAAAAGGCAAAGAGACTTGGCACGGAAGGCCCTGATGCTAATGTTTGAACTGCACCCTCGTGCTAGAGAAGCCAGAGACTGTGCTAAGCTCCAATGCGTCACCTTGTCCTTTGCTGAAAACGTGGGGAAGGGAGGCCAACGGCCTGAATATCCTGACTTTTCATTTCTTTGACACTTCTTTCTTTTACATAACATTGTTTCCTACACTATTTGTAGTTAGAGGTAAGGATTGGCAATAGTTTATTTTAGTATAGACACTTTTATTTTGACAAGACACCAATAGGACTGCATTATTATTATTTGATGGTCATAGCTTGCTCCCATCTGTAGATTTAGGATTACACCCTTGAACTGTGGTCACTTTTGTCGGTCTTACTGTTGATTCCATGCCTTCCTTACACCAGACACCAATGTTATATCACTATGTTATGTACTTACATTTTACACTTAAAAACAACACAGCACATATTTGCAAAACCTTGCTTTCCAGTTCTTCCTGACACTCCTTGTGCATACTTGCTGAAATCCTATCCAGCACTTCAACCTGTACCCACAAGCACATTTTCTTTTCCCTTTTAATCCTATCCCAATTTCGGAAAATAATTACCACATAGCCAGTCCCTGGTAGCCATGCCCAATTTAACCACATTGCTGGTCCATCGTGGCCATGGGCAGTAGCCAGATTGTCTGAGTCATGGCCTTAGTCCATGAACCGGACAATCTGGCCACTGTCCATGGCCACAGGCTATTCCTCAGTCACCAAAGGTATATCACTATTGTTTGTACCTACATTATTACACTTTTCAAAAAATGAAGCACAGACACATTTGCCAACCCATGCTTGCAGGTGATTGCCAATGCTCCTTACACAAGTTTGCTGCAAATCTGCTCATGTTTTATTTTTTCAAAAGCGTCAAGTGTTCATGGACATGGGCTGCAGTCTGTGAATCCAACATGCGGGCATTTCCGAAAATCTGACGCACCTCACACTTTTCACCATCCAATCAGCGGGTGCGTCAGATGTCTACGGACATCACGCCGCCCACTGGACCAAACGGAGGTCCGTCTGCGGACCAAACAGGTAAGTCTGTTGACCTAGTTTTTGGTTAGGCTGTGGGCGTGAGCAAATCTTTTTTCCATTATGTCTATGGGAAAAACCCATACATTTTGGGACCTCCCCAATAATTTTTCCCCCCCTTAACAAAATCTCCCCAACCTTTGAAGAATCAATCTGACGGAACATATACTTTTGTTTGCAAAGTTTCATAAGGATTCGTCCAGTGGGGCTAAGTTATAAGCGCTTCCCAAAAGTGCTCTTACTTTGGGTTGAGCAATTTAACCATAACTACAGGGCCACTAGCGCAAGCTGTGTAAAACATATATATGTGTGCTTGCATGGGTGTGTGTGTGTGTGCATGCGTGCATGCAAACATGCATTCATGTAATTACTAGACCATGTTTTAAATATATGTTTCGAATACATTTTGTCCTCCCATGTATTCTTCATCTTAGATATATATCCTTACCTTCAGCTTTGCTGCTTTGGAAAAATCTTTCTCTCTCCTCCAGAGGGCGCTCCACTCGAGGCTGCAGCGTCGATGTCCCTCAGCGGCATTCGTCGAGCGTCGAGGTCATCCTGCTGTATAAATGCCTCGAGCCGCGCCCATTGGCCTCAGTTGCGTTTTTCCGTTAGCTTCGCTTCGGATCGAGAAAACGGTGCTTCAGTTCGTAGAAATGTCATCTTCATCTAATCCTTCTACGCCGAAGAATGGATTAAAAAAATGCCAGAAATGTGAGAGGAAGATGTCGCTGACTGATCCCCATCGGAATTGCCTCTGGTGCCTCGGTTCCAACCACCGCATAGACGAGTGTGGTTCCTGTCAATCGATGACCTACAAGGCCTTAAAGGAACGGAGAGGTAAACTGGCGGTGCAGGAGGAGGACTTGAAGTTTTCGTCGAGGGGGAGAAAAGACTCGGCTGAGTCACAATCTAGGTCGTGGAGTAGATCCAGGAAGTCCTCTTCTTCTTCCTCAAAAAAGGCAAAGAAAAGACGAGACCGGTCGTCTGAGGAAGTTATTACATGTCCGTCAAAACATGATTCCCCAAGTAAGTGGGAAGCCTTCTGAACATCTATGCTGAAGATTTTTGTGAATGAGGCCCAGACCCCCTCAAAAAAGTCTAGCAAAGGCCATGCCCCTGCTCATACAAAAAGTGAGAGGGGAAGATCTAAGACAAGAAAATCCTACAAAAAATCATTGAGGGTGTCGTCCAGGGACTCTTCCCTGACGCCTCATAAAAAACAGATACCAGTGCAAAAATCAGGGGTAGAATTAAAAAAAATGGTGTCAGACAATCATACGCCATCAAAACCCTCTTCGAAAACTTCCTCGAAGCCTCTATCGAAGGGTGTCGACAAACCATCCCAAAAAGGTTACGTCGAGTGCACAGTCAGCGGTGTCAAAGGCTCCTTTGACAGTTTTGACGGTGTTGACGATTCCTTCAACGGGGTCGACAATTCCTTCGAAGGTGTCGAGGATTACCTTGACGATATTGAAGTTGATGACGACAATGTCGACGCCATTGAAGCTTTTGTCGACGTCTTTGTTCATTCCTGTTACAAAATCGACATCTGTGTCGAAGCATATGCCACCTGAGAAATGGTCCCGAAAGATTTTTACGTCAGGGAGCATGGCTTTAAAATCTACAAATGTAACTTGCACCCTTGCTAGATTGACATACACCCTTTGGGACTGTATGACAGCGGCCGCTGAACACATCCGTGAAGGTGAGAAACGGGAAGGGTTCCTGTCCACAGTTAGGGATGGAAACGAGGCTTCGGGGGAATGCCTTCAATCAGGTTTGAACACTGCTGACAGTATCAGTAGGTCCATGGCGTCTAGTACGGTACTACACAGGTTTGCATGGCTGAGGAAGTCAGGTTTTACACCGGATGTGCAATTAAGGCTTCTCAATATACCATTTGACGGCTCGAGGTTGTTTGGCAGCAAGTCGGATGAAAGTTTGGAGACGCTGCAGACCTCCAAAGCAGCAGCAAAATCACTCAGTGCTGCTATACGACAACCTCAACAACCCCCCTACACAGGCCCATCTTCCTGGAGGGGTTGTCCCTTTCGATTTTATTCCTCATTTGGAAAAGGAAGGGGACAGGCCAGTCAAAGAGGACAAAGGAAATTTCCTCGGGGGCCACGGAAATGTGCTAGATCTGCCCCAGCAACGGCAACTGTCCCTTCAGCCACTGGTGCAGCTGCCACAAAGCCACTCTGAGGTTTTGACCCACAAGACCCTGGTGGGAGACAGGATCTCACAGCATCTGGAAGAATGGTGGTGTATTACTTCAGATGCTTGGGCACTGGAAATAGTATCCCAAGGTTACTGCCTTCCTTTTCAAAAGAAACCTCAGAATCACCCACCGGGATACAACTCTGCCAAACATCCAGACCCGCTCCTGTTGCAGGAAGTCATAACCCTGCTACAGAAAGATGCAATAGAACATGTACCTGTAGCAGAAAGGAACAAGGGTTGGTATTCCCCATATTTCCTCATACCAAAAAAGGACGGAGGATTGAGACCCATCTTGGACTTGAGAAACTTGAACAAGTTCCTCAGGAAGGACACGTTCAAGATGGTCACACTTTCAGATCCTTCAGGCTCTCCAACTGTCATTGGTCCTCAGCATGCTTACTTTCATGTGCCAATACATCTCAAACACAGGAAGGACCTGAGGTTCGCGATTGGCAATTCTCCCTATCAGTTTCGAGTTCTGCCTTTCGGGTTGACGTTCGCCCCAAGAGTTTTCACCAAGTTGATGGCGGTGGTGGCAGCGAGTCTCAGGGGAGGTGGAATTCACGTCTACCCCTACCTGGATAATTGAATGATCAGGGCACGTTCTCCCAAACAAGACCAGGAGAATCTATCCAAGACCTGCCACTTCCTCAACAGACTAAGCTTTTCTCTGAACTTAAAGTCAAACATGATACCATCACAGAAACTCCAGTTTATCGGAGCAATCCTGGATACTTGCTCGAGCAAAGCCTCGCCTCCCGAAGAGAGAGCTCACCACATTCTGCAGATGGTAACAAAATTCCAGAATGCCCAGCATCTACCGGCCTTCGATTTTCTCAGGTTGCTCGGTCTTATGGCATCCTGCATTTTTCTGGTGCCTAAAGCCAGATTGAGGATGAGATCCCTTCAATGGGCCCTCGGGACTTAATGGTCCCAATTTTCAGGGGAAATGTCTGATCTTTTGCAAGTTCCAGCCAGAGTAGCACAGGATCTTCGATGGTGGGCTTGCAGAGAACATATCCTCAAGGGAGAATCTTTTTGGCAACCATGGCCGGAGAAAACGGTAGTGACGGACGCCTCACTCACAGGGTGGGGAGCTCACACCAATGAGTTGACAATCAGCGGTCGTTTGTCTCCATCGGGGTCCAAACTACACATCAACCTATTAGAGCTGAGGGCAATCAGATTTGCTCTGAAGGCCTTACTGCTCTCTGTATGAGGAAATAATGTCCTGATAATGAAGGACAATACGGTGGCCATATACTACCTCAACAAGAGAGGAGGAGTAGGGTCACGGCCACTGTGCAGAGAAGCAATGCAGCTCTTGTTCTGGGCAATACAGGAAGGGATCTCTCTATCGGCTGTTCATCTATCCGAAGAGCAAAACACAGCGGTGGATGCTCTGAGCAGGTAGATCAGTCTCCCACAAGTGGGAACTAGCTCAGGAAGTCCTTCAAGAGATCTTCACCCTTTAGGGAACCCTTTAAGGGGATCTGTTCACGGCCAGTGTCAACAGGAAGTGCAAACAGTACTACTCAAGGGAATTTCCTCTGAGAGGAGCTCTAGGAGACGCGTTCGGGTTGCACTGGGAATTTCCACTCCTGTACGCGTTTCCTCCAGTCCCTGTGATCCCTCAAGTAATCAGAGGGTAAGGAGGTTCAGCAAAACCATGATCCTAATTGCCCCCGATTGGGCCAGGAGAATGTGGTACCCGGACCTTCTGAACATGTCCATCTGCCCTCCAATACTTCTTCCACAAAGAGAGGATCTTCTCTCGCAAGTGGAATGTCACCTTCTCCATCCAGAGGTCAAGACACTCACCCTTCACGCATGGCTTCTGAGAGGCTGAGATACAAGGATTGGGACCTTTCCGGATGACGTCATGGAGATTTTGCTTTCGGCCAGAAGACCAGCAACTAAATCTCTGTACCTGTGTTGTTGGAACAAGTTCAGTAACTGGTGCAGAGATAGGAATGTGGACCGTTTTCAGTGTAATATTACCACAATATTGTCTTTTCTGCTATGCTTGGCTAATCTGGGGCTCCAGGCTGGAACGATAAAGGGTTATTTAGAGGCGCTATCTATTTTTAAGCACTCCTCGGAGGAAGAGCCTTACTTCAAAATACCTTTGATTACACAATTCTTAAAAGGTCTTAATGTGTTTCCTCCAATACCTTTTCAAGTACCTGTGTGGGACTTACACTTAGTACTAAAGTTCCTCACATGCATCCCATTTGAGCCTTTACATTCTTGTCCGTTAAGGCTCCTTACTTTAAAAACTATACTTTTAGTGGCAATTACATCAGCCCGCAGGGTGAGTTGCAGGCACTTTCTAGCAGGCCTCCTCACACCATCTTTTATAAAGATAAGGTTGTTCTTAGGGTCAAAAAACATTTTTTGTCAAAAATTGTCTCAGATTTTCAACTGTCACAGAAAATAACACTGCCTGCTTTTTACCCTCCCCCTCATGTGAGTAAGGAGGAGGAAAAGCTACATAGATTAGACCCTAGGAGGGCTCTTAGTTTCTATATTTCAAGATTGGCAAGATTACGTCAGTGTGACCAACTCTTTGTGGGATACACTGGTCAAAAATTAGGGCTGGCAGTGACTAAGCAAACATTATCTAGATGGATAATTTTGGCTATAACGGAATGTTATAGATGCGCTGGGAAAGATTTGCCAGATGGGCTGAGGGCTCATTCAACCAGGGGCATGGCGACTTCAACAGCACTTCAAAGGGGTGTCCCTGTGCAAGATATTTGCGCAGCAGCCACCTAGTCATCCATGCACACATTTATAAAACACTATGCCCTAGATTCGACTTCTTCACAGGGAGGTCTCTTAGGTAAATCAGTACTTCATTCTATACATGACTAATATCTCTGTACTCCTGCCTTCAATACAAAACGGCTTTGGGAGTCTATCTAAGATGAGGTATACGTGGGAGGACACAATCCATTCGAAGAACAAGTTACTTACCAACTGTAACGTTCTTTCGATTGGCTGTTCCTCCCACGTATTCCTCCTCCACCCTCCCTGCCTACCCCACAGTACAGCCTTCGTGGTTTACACTCAAAATTCCTTTAAGGCTTGGGTCAAAAGAGGCATGCCATAAACTACAATCCATTGGCTACAATATACGAAAAAAGAGAACTGAGGCCAACAGGCACGGCTCGAGGCATTTATACAGCAGGATGACGGATGCCGCCGAGGGACATCGATGCTGCAGCCTTGAGTGGAGCGCCCTCTGGTGGAGAGAGAACATTTTTTCCAAAGCAGCAAAGCTGAAGGTAAGGATATATATCTAAGATGAGGAATACGTGGGAGGAACAGCCAATCGAAAGAACGTTACAGTTGGTAAGTAACTTGTTCATCTCGGTCACCAAGTTTGCCCTTTGCATGTCCCAATGAATTAGGCCTGCATTACCCAGCTTACTTCCACAAGTAATCATTGAAACTGTGCTGCCTCTACTTTCTGTTTTATGCTCTAGGTACGCCACTTCTGTAAAAGTATCTGGTACAATCAGCAAATTAATACATGTACACATATTGTAAAGTCAGAAGCTCTGGCAAGCGTGTTACACTCTATGATTATCATGTTGAAATCCATTATGTATATAAGACCACAGAAGGGGAAAAATAACAGACATTTTGCTAGGGGGTTCAGGAGGAATAGGGTCCCTGACTGGTAGGTTGTTGCCCCAGTCCTCATACACACGCAGGTGTTGTGTGGCTCAATGATTGGCCTTGGAGTACAAGAGACCTGTATATAATAGATATACATTTTTCTTTATTTTTGGGTATTTGGTTAATATCATAGTTAGACAATTAATTACACATAAAATATAAAAATAAAGTATTCCAATAAAAAAGCCATCCAATTACAGTGATCCCACAATATACCTCTGTTACAAAGCATCAATTAAATAGTATATCCAGTAAGATCAGTTCATCAATAAAACTGTTGTTAAAATAGCAATACCTTGTCTTTCCACAAGTACCAATTTCTTAAAAACGTATTTTAAGAATCTTACCAAAGTAGCAATTAAAGAAATGTGTGTGCCATTCATTAACCTTTCCCACACATTCTCCGCAATTACAGAGGATAACGAGTGCACAAAAGACCCCAAGAACTTTGTCCTCTGTGATCTTAATGAGGGGCATTCTATTACACCATGCTAGATAGTCTCTAAACAGATTGTATCACATAATGTGCATGTTCTCATTTCTTTTATAATTCCCAGTTTCTGTCCCATTACCTCTAGAGTTGGCAAACAAATGAATCGGAATTTCATGTACCGTAATGTCCTGAGAGGGACATTTTTCACATATGGTCTAATTTCCATTTAAGTTGAGTACCAGAAGGACACTTCTTTGTATAATCTGAATCCCATCAGATCGTTACTATTGTCTGAGTTGTCCCAACTTTGTATTTTCTTTTTAATTAACCACTTTGAAGCGTTGGGAACAAGTCCCATCACTTGCACATGTCCTTCACATCTTTTACTTAAATTCACCATAAATGCATTTGTTTTTGTTCTTATCATCTCACCCATAATGAGGTATAAACCGGGGCTCAACTTATCCAACAGTTTTAAGTACAGTCCCATACACCTGTTTATGTACAGGGACCACAACTGCTGGAACCCCAGTTCTAATCTATTAATGCTGTTAGGTACTGACTTTGCATTATTCTGCCCTCCAGAATGTCACAGTATTTTCCATTAGTAAAGGGTACCAATTTCACCCCATATAAGACATTGCAGACACCTTGGCATGATCAAATTCAGAAGTGAGAATGCACCTAGTTTGCTTATTATTACCTTCATCAAGGATATACATGCTCTGGCTTTTGTAGCCATGTTTTCTTTGTATCTCACTACTTTTCTCTTATCAGAAAAGATTAATCCGAAATAAATAATGTGTTCACCCTCCTTCAACTTTTTAAATATTTATGATCCAAAGGTTGCCCTACTTCTTGTTGTTTATTATCCCCCTCACATTTACCTGCATTGTGTTCATAATGTAATTTGGTTTTCTCTTTTCTTTTATGTATGACCATAATTCGCTTCAACAATTGGTGACATACACCTTGTGTTTTCTCTGACTCATGTTGGAATGTTAATAAACCAATTATGCTTGTCACCATAATGGTTCAACTATGTCTAGTGCCCTGTTTTGAAAAAGACAGCCAGGGTCGCAAAACGTGTCAACTTATTGGGCACATTGATCATTAAATGCACTCATAAAAACACACAACGTTGCCATTCCTAGTTTAGATATGATTTAAGAAACAGGTGAAGTAATCCTCAAAGGGTCACTTTCAGGACCTCTGTTACAACATGTCCTGACAAGATCTACAGGGAACCGGATTCCACGCTGCTATGCCACTGACACAACTGGGTCCACATGCTCCATTCAAAACCAGGACAGACAGCCCTTGCACTCATTCAGAGGAGGCAACAGCATATTCAGGTAGAAGTCTTCCAGAACCTACAGCACTGGCTGCTCCATTTCCTCTCATACTTCCTTGTCCAGGCAGTAGCAGCACTCCACCAAATATTCCACACAAACAGGTCAATGAGGATTAATGCAGTCCCAGCCTTCAATGTCCAGGCAAGCTTGACTCTTTTCCAATCCACCTCTCCACACAGCATTCATGTGGGTGGTCAGATCAGGAAGCACACAAGTCAAAGGCATGCCATTACTTCCGACAACTAGTGGATAGACATAGTTTGGAAGGGACATAGGCTGGAGTTTAAATCAAGGCTTCCACAATCTCCACGCAATCAGCAATTGGCTCAACTGCAGCAGGAATTTCTGAAATATATCAGGAAAGGGACTGTGTGAATTATGCCCAATCACCACAGAGTGCAAGGATTGTACTCATGAAACATTTTATGGTAAAGGCAAACGACAGAGAATGGCACCCCTTATTGGATTTGCGCCATCTCAACACATTCATCCATTGTCTCTACTTAAAAAGGTCCACATTCCAGCAATTTATACCTCAGATAGACAAAGGAGAATTCCTGGCCTGGTGTACCTGGAGTATGCCTACTATCATATCCCAAACCACCAGATGCGCAGGCACAACTTTAGGTTCATGGTAGAAAATCAACATTATCCGTACTGCGTTCTACTCTTCGGGTTCCGATCCACACACAGAATTTTCCCAAAATACCTAGCATCAGTAGCCGCACATCTGACTGAGGCTTTCCATCAACATTTCAAAGTCCGCTCTCTTGCAAGCTTAAGCTGCCAACTTCCTTGGGGCAGAATTTGATACATCCACATCTGTGTTCAGACCATCATTGAAAAGGGTCCAAGAAAAAGTTCACTGTCCAGGATTTAAAATCTCTCCTCGGCAAGATGTCCTCCTGTTTTTCTCTTATGTGTGATTGAAGTTTCGCCTGCGCCTGGTGCAGGAGTAGATAGATGTGCAATGGGCAGGCTCAGATTGGGTCATAAATGTGTTTCGGGCACAAATGAAAATGTGTCCCATCGTTGCAAATGGTAATTCATTCCTTTTTTGACAGACTCTTTAGTAGTACCCAAGGGGGGGGGGGCTTGATCAAATGTGATGCAAATTGCGCATTTTAAGGAATTATTCAGTAACACTGGTCCACATGGGCAAAAAAAGCAGCCCACTTTAACACGAAAAACGGGCCCACACTTTCATTTTGTGTTTTTTGTTCGGGCATTGTCCTATTGCCATATGGGCATTCCAAGCCTGGCAATGGGTGCAAACTGCAGGCACCTGGGATGAGCACATGGCACATCAATGTTCAGGATCTGAGGGCAATTCACTGGGCCCTCAGGTCTTTTCTTCTGGTGTTCAGGGGTTGCCCAGTGAATGTACAGATTACAACGGCCAGGCATTACACAAACAAACAGCGCAGCACCAAAATCGTCCATGATATCCAAAGAGGCCCTGTGCAGGTGGGAATGGTTCCTGATACACAACATCCTGATCAGCGCATACCCCTAGTTACAGAAAGAGAATGAGATCACAGACTGCCCCAGAGCAGAAAACAAGATGTTACACAAGTGAGAATTTGATGATGCCCAGCTTTAAAAGGTGTCCTGAGCTTTCAGTGGATCAAACATGGAACTCGTTGCAACCAGAGAAAACACCAAGTGTTGACATTTCACAAGAAAAGTATGAGAGCCGTAATTTCTGGGGGATGAATTTATGATTACATGGACTGGGTAGTTCCTATATGCCTTACCGCCTTTTGCTCTAGTACCCAGAGTGCTTGGGCGGGAGGGGGGCCAGGTAACACACCTGTAAGATGATACTAGTAGCACTGACTTGGGTAAAAAAGAAATGGTACCCCATTTTGAAGAATATGTCCATGGCAGGGAAGGTGAGGAAATGAAGAATGCCTCTGAGGAGGTTGAGCTGGAAGTGGAACTTTTTTGTAAGATCCATGATGTGAGGGGTGAAGAAGAGAGTGGAATCGATGATGACTCCAAGGTTTTTGGACTCACAGGATGGTGAGGGTAGAGTGCCCAGAGAGGGTGGCATTAAGACAGAGATTGTTAGCTTCACACCATGCCTGAATGGTGGACAGATAGTGAGGGATCAGAGAGGAGGAAGAGCAGTTAGTAGACAGAGGTTTGAAGGAAAGCTGTGTGCCATCGGCATAAAACTGGAAATGAGATGAGAAGGTGAGCAAGAGGGGAAAGAGAAATTGAAGATCAATGGCGATAGGATAGAGCCCTGGGGACGCCAGAGGTAGAGAGTGAGGTGGTGGAGGAGAAAGGCCCAGTTGCAGTGGAGAATGCCGGTTAGTGAGAAAAGAGGTCAGCCAATCCAATTCCCTGTCACTGATGGCTCTGGTGTCACAGAGCTGTTTTATGAGGATGGAATGGTTGACCGTGTCAAAGGCAGAGAAGAGATGAAGGGGAATGAGAACAGCAGCAGAGTTGGAGTCGGGATTTCCGAGCATGGTTTCATGGGTGTTCAGTACAGCAGTTTCCATGCCTCTGGATGCCCGGAATCCAGATTGATGGTCAAGAAGGCAACCAACAAGGCAAGTATGGAGGGTCAGTTGAGGGAGGGCCAGTTTCTCTGAGAGTTTACCCAGGAAGGGGGTGGCAATAGGGCGATAATTAGCCAGGCAGGAGGGTTCAGCAGACGGCTTTTTTAAGAGAGGGTGCACAAAGGAGTGCTTGAGGGATAGAGGAAACAGCAGCAAGGTGGTGGTTGCAGAAGTCAGCAAGTGCAGGGGTGAGAGAGGAGATGTTGTCCTTAATGGTCCTGGAAGAGAACAAGAGCATCTGTGTGTAGAACACCTTCATAGAGTGGACAACTTTAGAGACCTCATCCAATGCTATGGGCAGGAAGGAGGAGAGTGAGAGGGTGGAAAGAGGGGGGCCAAAAGAGGCAGGGGAGCAGGCACAGGAGTCAAGATGGGGGTGGAGGAGATTGAGGACAAGATGTCCTAGGTTTTTTATGTGAAATGGGAGGCCGAAGGGGAGGGGAGAGGAGAGGGAGAGGGAAGGGAAGGGAGATATTGCTTTTGGAGCAGGCAGCAGGCCAGCTTGTCAGAGGGTAAGCCCAAGGTCTGCCATTCCCATTCAGTGACTCTGCACTTGCGTTTCAGAGATGCTAGATCAGAGTTGTACTATCCACCTATGTTGACCCGGTGGCAGGCCTGCTGGTGAACAGGGTCCTTACCCCGAAGATTGGCCTAGGGAGGGGGATGAGACAGGGGTGCCCCCTATCACCCTTTCATTTTGCAATGGCGATGGAGCCCCTGGAAGCACGCATAAGAGCCAACATGCAAATTGCAGGCACCAAATTTGGGGAATCCCAGCATAAGACTTCTCTATGTTGAGGATGAGCTCTGACTTTATGGGATGGTTTCGGGTTTTAAAATAAGCTGTTCTAAGTCTGAGATACTGGGGTTCAATATTCCACGCCACCCTCCCACCCCTCCCCTCCTTAAGGGGTGAGCTGGAACAGAAATGTCCATGCGCCTGGGCTTGCAAATCGCTGAGATATTTGGGGAATAATAACCCATGTAATGTGGATCACCTATACAGCCTTAACTAGCCTGACCTTGTGAGCAGTGTTAAAAAGGATCTGGATCATTGCCACTCCCTGCACTTGTCCAGGTTCAGGAAAATGGCCATTATTAAGATGAAATTTCTCCCAAGATATTTATGTCTTTTCCAATCTTTCTCTGTCCCTGACCGTAGGCACATGTTGAGTGATTGGGATACCCGGCTTCTGCAATTCTTGTGGAATGGGGGCTGCCCCAGGGTAAATAAGCACACTCTGAACAAACCTAATCCCCTGGGAAGTCTATCTTTTCCCAAGCTTTTTAACTATTACCAGGTGGCACAGGTTATACCGTTGGTCGACTGGGTACAGAGGGACTGTGGGAAGATCTGGGCGGCTATGGAGCAGGTGGTGGCAGGTGGCGGGACGCCACCTGTGGACCGAACTGTGGCTCCCAAGATGGGGGAGAGGTCAAGGGCTTTCCGTTAACCCCATCACTAGGGCCTCTCTCAAGGTGTGGGATACAGTTAGCTAAATCGGACAGGGCGTTATCCTTCCCATCACCCTTCACCCCGCTAATCCATAATAACAACTTCTCCCCTAGTAAACTGGATGAATTCTTCACCATCTGGTTGGGCTATGCAAAGTGGGAGATCTCTTTACGAAGCGGAGAATTAGAACATTTGAAGAGTGCAAAAATGCAATGAGGCTCACAGAGAGCGACCGCTTTCAATATCTGCAGGCTAGGCATTGGGCACTCCACCCCTCCGTTATAGGGATGGCCACCAGGGAGCTAACCCCCTTGGAGTTGATCTTCCAGGAACTAGCAATGGTGAAGGGGTTGATGTGCAGGATCTATAGGGCAATTAACACACTACAAACTGATCGTAGATCCTACTCTGCTGGCTGGGAGAGGGAGCTGAGAAGAGAGCAGGGTTGGATTGGCCCTTCAGCCTTTCGGCCCGTGGCTGGGCCGAAATCGTCCCTGGAGTGTGTGGGCTGGTTTCTGGCCATGCCTGGGCCGGTTTGGAAAAAAGAAATTGAAAAAGATATATATATATATTTTTAAAGCCTTTCATCCTTCTTAGGTCGATAAATGAGTACCAACACAGGTTGGGTGATATTGTATGCATATTTGTTCTAAAAAAAGAGCTTAAGAGTAAGTGCTATACAATAACTTATCATTTGGCCTTGGACGTCTGGTTGGATTCACAGTAATTTTGTGTACTTAGGTACAATACTATTTGATGCCACTTCCTGTTTTGTCAAGGGGTGCAAGGTTGTGTTTCATTGCTTCCCGGGATGTCACTTTGGGGTGGGGTCAAATGACAATCACTTCCGGTGATGTCATCAGAGATCAAGGGTCGTGTGGCGAGGGGTGGGCCACTTTTTTGAGGCGAGGGATGTGCCAGTTTTTTTTGGGGGGTGACGGGGCCTATTTCTTGTCCCAGTCCGACCTTGGAAGAGAGATTCCCCGGAGGACTGGGATAGGATATATTGAGGGACCTACACTACACTGAGCCCACATCGGGCAGAAACACAAGCCAAAATACTGCCAAGATGGTAAAGAACCCCTTCCTGTCTGCATCAGTTGCAACCTAGCAACTCAGAGCTGTGCAGGAGGGGATGCAGGATGGATGGAACCCTGTTGCACATCTTGTGGGGCTGTCATGAACAAGACGTTTGGTTGAAGAACAGGTCCAAACTGAAGGAAACATTTGGGCTAAAGATCTCAGAAGACGCCCTACTTTGTATCCTGGGCCTTTATGACCCTCTAAAGTGGCTGTGTACAACAATGGAACTCATGTTGATGGCACATTTACTACTGACAGCCAAGCTATCCATCCTTCATTTCTGGAGTAGACGTGAATCAGCCTCTACAAAGATATGGTTGGAGAAAGTTTGGAACCTCCCTGCCATGGAAAAGCATACCACTAATATGAGGAATTTTGTCCTGACATTTACGGCCGTCTAGGCAGCATTTATGAATTATGTGCAAAAGGACATTAATCCCCTGATGTGCCCAACAAGACTGAGAGTTATTTACTTGTTTGAGCTGCCCTAGACTGTAATACCCAATCTCTTTTGGTTCAAGCGCTTCCTCGACAATGGGTTGATTCGGGAGGATAGCTCAGTGGCAACGTGCTCGCCTTGGAAGCAAGATGGCACGGAGCAACGCAGCTTCGATCCGTGCTTAGAAACCTCTGGTTATTAAGCGCATTATAAATAACCCATCATATCATATCATAACATTCTATATTTTTATACCTTAGGGTACTCCAGGGGTAGAGGGGATTGGAGGGGGGGAACGGGAGATGCTGTTTCATAAAGATATGGTAAACCTTATTGTTGAATGCCGGACTGCTGTGGTGGTGGCTGAAATTTCTTTTAAAAAGTTACCTTTAATTTAAAAAAGGCCTTCCTGTGCTTTGTGTCTGCGTGTGAATGAATGCATACATGCTTTATTTCAGTTAAGAAAAAACCCATAAAAAGCAAGTTACAGATAAAAAGATTACAATGTTACAATAAAATACAGCAGTAAAATGTAAAGGTAAATTACAGATTTCATAGTCATGTGGTATAGATAATAACCAGAACATTGCATGTAAAAACATCATTATTCCACAAAAGCAAAAGTGATATCAATGATCATTTACAACATTTTTCTGGCAATTCCAGTCTCTCAGTAGATAATGGGAGATCACAAAAACTGTAGGCATACATTTGGGGTTTTGCAAAGCTCCAAAGCCCCTCCTAATTTATTGATATTGTTTGCCTTTAGTATTGGGACAAGCCACCTACTTGTGAGTTGGCTCAGGACCGGGCAGAAAAAGAAGAAGTGAGGTTCATCCTCCTGCGCAGCTCCACACATCAGGCAACACTTGCTTGTGTTGACCAATTTCTAATTGTTCATTTAGAGGTAGTATACCCAAGCGCAGCATTTATTGGTTGCATCCAGGAGAGATGCTGCTTGCAGCCTAGTGCCAATTCTGATGTATTTTTCAAAAGTGCTCTTGCGGTTAATTTTGTGCAAGAAATCTGTTAAAGCCCACTACCCCAAAAAAACCTAAGCTTTTCTAAATTAGTCTATACCATTAATTCCAGATTGGACCAGAAAGAATCTAAACTGATCATTACCAAGACATTTTTGACGTGCTGCAGCCATGCCCAAGGTAAACAGAATTATTTTCGAGAACACCCATCAATGTCCCCTTATAAGACCATTAATTCTTTGTTAGACCAAATCTTGACCCAGAATAAAAGTGGCTTCAAATGTTCATGGTAGTCTATTCTAAACTGTTCTAATTCCAGCTTCACAGCTATGCCCAGGATACTCATTAGTACACCCAGTCATTTAAAAAAAAAAACGTACTTTCCCAAACCTTTATTTTTGTTATTTTACAGAACCCCCATTTTATTTAGCCGCATACAACACAGTTGATGGTGTTTGGGCCCTGTTGACTTCTAGGGTTGAATCGATTATTGAGTCCCCAAATTTGTGGGAAAAATTCAGAAGTGCCTGTTCATAGTCAGTGAGCACTTCTGAGTATGGGCATTCCATTCCCCATATTTATTGAACCATACTCCCAGGTAATCATAGAAAGCTACATTTTCTATGTTTACTCCAGTTAGCTCAAGGTTGATACAGGAAGGTATTTTCTTTTTATTCCTTCTGTGGCATGTCATGATCTTTGTTTTTGTTGCATTGATGACTAGTTTCAAATTATTGCTTAGGGATGTGAATTCGGCAAAGCCCTTTTTTAGTCCTGCGGTGTTGTCGATAACAAAACAGCATCAGATGCAAACAGTAAAATATTCCTGTGTTCCTTATTTATCAGGGGCGGACTGGTCTGCATTTGCAAGAGGGATTTAGTGAGGCCATTGATCAATAATGTAAATAAGTACGGGACTATTCCGCACCCTTGCCTTAACCACCTTCTGACCACAAGAGACGCTGTCAATTCTCTTTTATTTCTCCCTGTTTGCCCCATCTGTCAATTCTCTTTAATTTCTCCCTGTTGGCCCCCATCTATCAATAGTAGTGTTGTTAGTGTGCCGTGCCTTAATACAATTGGTCAACTGGTGCGTCAGTCGGAGGTCATACAAAGACGACCACAGCAGCCTTTGGTCAACATTATCGAAGGCCACCTTGAAGCCAAAAAAGACCAAATGCACATGCATATCCTTTTGTACGCTACATTTAGGCATAATTAAAAAGAGTCCAAAAGCCGGCTTTATGGTGCCCACCCCTTACAGAACCCAGCCTGTACATGATGCAAAAGATTCTGTTCTTCAATAAGGTTAAGTAGATGATTAGCCAGAACCTTTGCATATACCTTACTAAGCCCATCTAACAGGGAAATAGGTCCATAATTTGATGGGTTTTTACTATTACCTTCTTAATTATGGGCACTATTACTGCTGAGCACCAAGTAATGGCGGTTCTTAGTATCTGTATCAGATTAAAAAACTCAACTAAAACAGGTGCCCAGAAGTCTGTTTCTGATTTGAAATGTGCAATGTATTGATATATACTCTGCAAGTGAGTTGATTTAATGCAATCCTATTGTCCTACCTGTACAAATCCACTACTCGCATAACGACATGACATGAAGATGCGGAGTTCCACAGTTTAGCGTTACGGTGCCTACAACAAAAGTGTTCCTGCAATACTGCTGAGCGAACTTGTGTTAATAAGCTTGGATTTGTTTAACCACTATCTTTCAAAAGGGGAATTGAAGCATGGCCAACTCCCAATTAGACAAAGAAGCTACACGAAGGGCACAAGCCCTAACTTTATTCAATGAGTCATTACAAACAAATAAAAAAGCAGCATTGGGGGCAGCAGAGCCAAAAAATGACAGTGAAATTGGGCTGTTAAAGGAACTAGAAAAGCTACAATGCAAAGAAACCAGCAAATGTTGGGAGGAGCATTCCCTTAAAAATTATATAGAAGTAGGCAGGATTCCACAATGTCTGCGGATCCTTACAATTCCATCCTTCGAGGAAAAAGATCCCTTGATGCTACAAGAGTGGAGCGATGTCACTAATGGATGTTCCAAAACTTTTCTACACCTACTGATAAAATATGCTGGCAGTGACTGAATGTCTCTATTGGAAAAAATATCCGAGGTGGAGAATAAATTGAAAAAAACACCAGAACCTGAAGAAGGGAAAACGTTAAAAACTACTATGGAAAGAAACTTGTCTGAGTATGAAGAAGAAATCAAACAAAGAAAACAAAGAAAATTCCTAAGAGATAAAGAGGATTATGAGAAAGGAAGAGTATACACATTTGCTCAGAGATTTGACCAGCTAACGCAAGCAGTAGCCAAAGCGCTACCCCCAATCATTGGGGAAACTGAAGCAAGCACCAGTGAAATTTCATCACCATCTGAGTCTGACTTGACAGGAAGTGACACAGAAGAACCAAACATTTGTCTACATTTTTTAGACAAAATGCGCTTGCTATGCCAGGATGGCAGAAAAAACAAGCAAGCAAGAGATGGAACTCAAAATCGGGGTAGAGGGCGAGGAGGCCGAAAGCAACGAGGCGGGGGCAGAGGAGCAGGAAATGCAATGAACAATACCCCGGCCAGATCTCTGCGCTCTGGCAAATGATTGAGACGTGTGAGGAGGAAGAAGGCAGCTTTAAGATAATCAATCTTTCAGAACATCATTTAACTGCCGACCAGAAGAAAATACTAAGCCTGGGTCTGAACTACTGCCCCACTGCTGGTAACGATTATGCACAGACCAGAATTGACTTCGATCACTTCGTCGGAAAAGTTTCTCTGAAGATATGTTTTATGTTTTGAGACTAATACTCACAGCCAACGTAAGAAAGAGGTAAAAATAGGAAAGGCAGACATCACCATTAAAGAACTCGATATACTAAAAGATCTAATGGAACTGGAAAAGGGCATGGATGTGGATGAGGAGTCAGACCCTGACAGTCTGACCGAATCGGGTATAACCACAGACTGGATGGCCAAAAGCAGGCTCAAACAAAAATCCAGGTTCATCCAACAACCATTTTGGATAGCCACATCGAAGTATTCCAGAGTCTGGTAATAGAGGGCCTAAAAAGCATGTGCAGGAAACAAAACAACAGAATTCCCACAGATAATATGGCAATTCGGTATAGAAAAGCACTGAAAGAACTTTGTGAGTTGAAAAACTGCATCATCAAACCCTCAGATAAGGGGAGCAATATAGTGTTATAAAGAAAGACCGAATACATCAAAGAAGCTTACAAGCAGTTGAATGATAAAAGCTGCTACACAAAGATGCTTAATAGTCCTGTGAAGGAGTTGGAATACAAGTTGCAACTTTTTCTCCAGAAATGGGAACAAAAAGGGTTACTATCTGATCCATAACCCCAACTATATACTTTCTCCTGAAGGTACATACAAACCTCAAAAGTCCACCAGGGAGACCAATTGTGTGCCTAATAGGCTTAGCACTGGAGAATATGTCGAAGTACATAGACGAAGCACTATTCCTGTCCGTATTGACACTACCATCGTACATTAAAGATACCACCAACTTCCTGTTCCATATTGAAGGTATACCTTGGGGAAAAAGAATATCTGATGGCAACGATGGATTTGGTTTCTCTTTACACCTCGATTGGACATAAGTATGATAAAACGGCTTGCAAACACTACCTGGATACTAAATCTCTCAATTATCTGGAGCACAGAAAAATGGTGATGGAAATGATCGAGATATGTCTAACGAACAATGTTTTCCTCTTTAACGAAGAGTACTTCAAACAGGTACAGGGAACCGCGATGGGGATGACCTTTGCCTCATTGTATGCAAACCTGACAATGGACGCATGGGAGGAATTGGAGGTGTGGACAGATGGAAATCAAGAACAAACAAAAAATGTAGCACTTTGGCTAAGGTACATAGATGACCTGTTTATAATCTGGAAGGGGACGGAAAAGGCGTGGTTGGAGTTTGTTAAGAAATTGAACTCCAATTACAACAACCTACGTTTCACAGAAACCCACAGCCGGGTGTTGATTACATTTCTGGATGTAAACATACGGATTGTGAATGACACAATAACCGGTGAATTACACAGAAAAAACGCAGGCTCCAACACACCACTACACCACAACAAGTGGGCATCCACAAAAATCTAATATGGAGTGTATCGTATGGAGAATTTGTCAGATTGAGCAGAAACAACACGACTCTCGAAACCTACGATAAAGAAAGTAGAACAATAGCAGTTGGTTTCCACAGACAAATGTACCCCAAGAAGGTTATTGAGCAAGATTACTGGACAGACAAACCCTCCCATCAGGAACTCGGAACAAAGTGATTTCCAAGACTGATTCAGACAGTACCCGTCTGATTTTAACTTTTGACAACCAAGCCAAAACCATCAGAAGAAACGTACAAAAGCCCTGGAGTATTCTGTTGGCTGACCCGGATCTGTCCAAAAGGCTAAAAAACTATCCTGACATCAGCTTCAGAAGAAATCGATCTTTCAAAGATACATTAAAGTTTTATGCCCAAAGAAAATGAAGTGAACGAAACCAGTTGGCTCACTACAGACAAGATGGGTTTTTCAAATGCACTTGGTGCAATATTTGCAAATTACTGTGGAACATACAAACACCCAGTCACAGGATTGACCGTTAGCATAGCAGAAAGAATCACCTGTGAGACAGACCATGTGGTGTATGTCCTAACGTGGGTGTGCCACAAATGGTACATAGGAAGCTCCAAGTGCAAATTAAAAACCAGAATACAACAACATGTTCGAGCCATTCAACAAAGAGATACAAACTACCCTATGGCTAAACATTTTACAGAATGCCATAACAACAAAATGGACAGTTTTGGATTTTTTGGTATCCATAAAATAGAAACGGGTGCAAGGGGAGGAGATAAGGATCTCTTACTGATACAAAAAGAGACTTGTTGCATCCTCGATTTGGAGAGTAAACAACCAAATGGGCATAATATTGATGAAGAGTTTCTTGGGACAATAATTGTATTTGATCAAAGACACAGTATGGGCAATGATTGGAAGGGCAGTGATCCTGGGTAAAACTGATGCCCCACAGTCTTTGACTAGTGTTTTCCAGCGCTGCTTTAAAATGAAAATTAAGTAGAGACCCAGGATATGTTTGGAAAAAAAGTTTGTAATGCAATTGATTATGTTTTTATCTATTTTGTATATATTAATGTTTTTTATTGGTGGTGGTTTCTATTCCACACTGTTCAATGAATTAATTGATTCAGTTTTGCAGCAGTAATTAAGTGGGGCCTGAGGAGTGAACCATGGATACAGAGGCTGCCAATGCACGATGCACTTTATGAACTAGTGAATATGGACTGTAGACAAGTATTTTATTAAGCTTTTGTGCTCATATGGTATGGTATATAACATAGGAAGTGGAGGATAGGAGGATAGAAAAAGCATGGTGCACTTTACGATTGTCTGCCATCGTGGTGTTGATATAGATTGTTTGTGCAAGTTTCTTAATGTAGCGAATGCACGATGCACCTTACGAGTCAATGAGTCTGACCTAAATTCCTATGTACTTCAATGCACGAGGCACTTTATGTAAAAAAGGCAGCTGATACACAACGCACTTTATGTGCCAATAAGGTAGACTTGAATATGCATGCACTTTAATGCACGTTGCACTTTAGGAGTACACAGGGCTGACCCTAATATGCACTCACTCTATACAATACAACTCCCAGAGAGAGACACAACAGGCAGTCAATCTATTCTACGATTTCTATACAAAGCCACACCATCTACATATACTGTTGTAATCGGCCCCCAAATGGTTGACATACGGAGTACCATTTGAACGCCGACACACGCTGCATTGTAAGTAAGATATATAAGCAGAGAATTCAGTGGCTATGCGTACATAACAAGCACCATGCATTCTATCAATGTTCTGTTATGGGGCGCTGAAACATTTTATATGTATCAAGATCCCATAGCCTTCGCACTACACACCTTATGAGTCTGGTATGCAGCTACGATATACATTAAGTTGATAATATTTTAAATGTAGCTAATGCATTATGCACCTTATGAATCTTGATATGCAGCCATGACGCATATTAAGTGTATTAACATCTGCAAGGTGGCAAATGCACCATGTACTTCATAGTCCTCAATAGCTGATACATAGATTTATGCACTATGCATTTTACATCTTTCAAAATAACAGCCATCCTATGCATTGCCTGCCGGGTTAAGAGCGCAATCATTTTGAAACACGCACAATGTTGTAATGAGTTCAGAAATGCAATGTGGCTTCTTGGCAGTTGTAATTACTTAGTATTTTACTGTGTCGAGATTAACAGGAAGCTAATGTACTTTGGAATTGTAAAACAGTCCAAGCACTCACATGGAGATACACGATTGTAATGGTATTTCATCCATAAAATTAGCCAGTCAGAGTGTAATTGGCCTTTAAACTTACTAAGAAAGTAGGAATTTTCACTGCATCGAAACTCGCATTGGAAAAAGCCAATTATACATGTTCAGATTGCAAGCATGCACAAACTTAAAGTACTGAAGACAATGTTTTGGCAGCTCCAAGATTAGCTTTTACAACTTAACAATTAGGCTGAGAAACCAGGTCAAAAAACCATTAAGATAAGGCAGTTTACTTCTGATGCATTAACTAATATGTCATAATGGCTCAGTGTTAAGATGTCTGACAAGGATGACTATGTTCAAGACCTACCTGAAAATGTGGTCCTTTTTTTACCTCTAAACCCCACTCTCTACTACTTTTAAATATGTTGCAAAAACAAGGCTGTGTTGTGAACAACCGGCAAGCCGCGGCGAAACATGTTACTGCCTAGGCAAATTGAGTTGCCACACTTTTGGGAGGATTACAACTTTGTCATTTTATGGATGCCGTGATTTTTCCTAATTTTTTGAGGCAATTAAAGAAATAATGGTATGAAAACAAAACGAATCTGGGCTATATATATATATACGTCAGGCACCCATGTGAGGCCAATTTCAGGCTAAGATTATATGCTTAGCGCGTTGCAACCAAGTCGGGAAACCTAATTTCCTTTGTTGTTAATTTCATCCGTTAGCTACCAATGAATGCTCCTTTAAGAGGATGAAATTAAGATAGGAAACAAAGGAAATTCTTGCGAGATAAAGTGGACTATGCCACTGGCAGAAGATGTACCTTTGCAAGAAAATATGATGCTATTAGAAAAGAGATAATCAAAAAACGATACCAGCATCCAATGTTCAAAATGTAGACTCAGAAATTGAAAGCAGTGCCGGTTCCTCAACGGACACGTCCGTCTCTAGCAACAACAACGACGTCCCTTTAAAACTCAATTTATTAGAGGAGATGAGGTTGCTACACCAAGTAGGCAAAACATTGCAGGGAAGAAATCAGAACAGCAACAAACAAAATCCCATGATCCAAGCAAGAGGAAGAACAGACAGGGATGCAGAGGACAAAAGAAAGGCTAGAAAGAGAAGACAATGAGAATCTACAGCAAAGCAGCTGCCCGTCTGTGATTTTCATACCATCTGAGCGGCTTCACCTACTGCTTGCAAAATATTGGAAGTCGCGTAGGCTGATCTACAATCACGCTGCCTGAGTCGGAAACCCCGGACAGTGTATGAGCCTCTCACACTACCCCGTCTTTCGCCTCAAGTAAAACTACGAACAAGTGTCTTTGACACTCATTGAAGAATGTATATAACAGACGCTGCGCACAAATATATCCATAGGCCCGGTGTTACAAGACTGCCTGCTCAGGCCAAGCACGCTTAAGTTGCCAGATATATGCTTAAACATATATGCATCAGGAGTCTATTCACTGCAACATCAGTGATTATAACACTGTATCCCACATCGAAACCATTACATTTGTTTAAATAAAAAGCATAAAAAAGGGCCACAAAGCATATACAAGGTGGTCAGACAAAGTCCATTCAGCAACAAATGTTTACACTGGAGAAATTACACAAAAAGAAAACTAATAAGTGGTCGAGATCAAGTAACTACAGAACTACATTGATAACCAACCGATTCCAAGAGTTCTGAGAATTTTGACTATCCCCACTTTTGAAGACCCTTTCCCTGAGATGCTGCAAGAGTAGAGGGAAGCTACCAATGAATGCTCCTTTAAGATGTTGGCCACATTGGTGAAATATGCCAAAAGTGATAGGCTGAAGGCACTGAAGGACATTGAGGAATTAGAAGAAGTTGTCTACATCGGAGCAGAATCCAAGACCGCTAAAGATCTTAAAGTCCAGATGGATAAGTATATCAGTAAATACGAGGATGAAATTAAGATAGGAAACAAAGGAACTTCTTGCGAGACAAAGTGGACTATGCCACTGGCAGAAGATATACCTTTGCAAGAAAATATGATGCTATTAGAAAAGAGATAAAAAATCAAAAAACGATACCAGCATCCAATGTTCAAAATGTAGACTCAGAAATTGAAAGCAGTGCTGGTTCCTCAACGGACACGTCCGTCTCTAGCAACAACAACGACGTCCCTTTAAAACTCAATTTATTAGAGGAGATGAGGTTGCTACACCAAGTAGGCAAAACATTGCAGGGAAGAAATCAGAACAGGAACAAACAAAATCCCATGATCCAAGCAAGAGGAAGAACAGACAGGGAAGCAGAGGACAAAAGAAAGGCTAGAAAGAGAAGACAATCGGGAGGCCATCAGACTCGCTCTGCCAGAAACAAGAAACAATAATATCGGATCAAACACTTCAAGTAGTAAACTTATCAGACAGAATTTTGACAGAAACAGAGAAAATGGTACTTGGGAAAGGTTTGTCCTTTTATTTAACATCTAAATTTGATTATGCACAATCCAGGATCGACTTAGACTGTTTCATTAGAAAAATAAGACTATCCAAATATTTTGCCCATTCAAATATTTCTGAATCAAGGAATGGCAATGCAAATGAAACTCTGTCGAAGTTAACAATTGGAGAACTACCAACACCGAATCTATCCTTGAATCTCTGTACAATGACAATGGGAAGGAAGCCCATCTAAATTTGTCCAGAATGAGTGGAATCTACAGCTGCCCAGCAATATTTCCACCTCCATGAAAGCCCCGAGTGAATTAAGATGAAAATCAAAATGCATTCCACTAGCACAAAATACACCACACATCGATCCTTTTGAGGATCTTATCATTGAAGATCTCAAACAGTTAGCCTCAAAATCCTCCAAGTCTAATTACAACTTGACTCCAGATAAGCGAATGGCCATCAAAGGCCTGCAAATGGACACATCGTTAGTAATAAAATCTTCTTATAAAAGAGGAAATGTGGTGGTTCTCAATGACAGGGATTACAAAAGTGAAGCTACATGCTAGCTAAGGGATGTGCATAGTTATCAAAGACTGCCCAGCGATCCATATCCTATTTACAAAATTGAATATGATTCCGAATTACAAAATTGGTATGGAGCAGACTTACTGACCTGGCAAGAGAAAAGATACTTGACCAAAGACTTCCCCATATTACCCATCATACATTTCATACCCAAGATTCATAATTCGACTATGAAACCACCTGGTAATCCGATCGTAGCCTCCACACACTCTCTACTCGAGATCACCTCTAAATAGCTGGATACATTTCTCTTTCCATTCATAGAAACGTTACCATCTTATACGAAGGATACAACAGATTTTCTGCAGCAAGTGGACCAAATACCATGGAAGTCAAACTACTTATTAGTCACGCTCGATGTGGATTCTCTTTAAACCTGCAATTACCCATGAAGAAGGCATAGAAGCAAAAGATACCTGTCTAACAAGTCACTCAGTTTCAGAGAACATTCTCTGATGCTGCTTGACATGTTGTCTTTTTGTCTTGTTCACAATTCCTTCATGTTCGATGGCCAATATTATAACCAAACCTGTGGAATGGCCATGGGCAAAGCAGTAGCCCCGGCTTATGCAAACCTGTATATGGGAGCCTAGGAAGAAAGCCTTTTTTCTGAGGAAAGCATGGAAATTCATACCAGCAATGTGGTATTGTGGCGTTGTTACATCGACAATCTTTTTGTCCTCTGGGAAGGCACAGAAACAGAATGAGTGAGATTTCTTCAAAATCATAAACACACGGAACACCTGTCTGAAATTTACTCAACTTCATGATCGTACTGAAATGGTGTTCCTGGACATCAAAGTTAAAATCGTGAATGAAATAATCACCACAGAAGTCCACCACAAACTAACAAGCAAAAACTCAGTTCTGCATGCTTCCAGTGCCCATCGCATCAATCTGAAAAATAGCATTCCATATGGTGAATTTTTGCGGATGAAACACAATTGCAGTGAAGCATCCACATATCAACAAAATGCAAAAACAACTGCCACAAGATTTCAAGCCAGAGGCCACCAACGTTCGATCATAAACTAAGCTTATGATCAATGTACGAAACAAACCAGAGAGGAAATCTTTCTTAAAGCCAATAAACTAATTCGGAATCAGAAAAGCAAATCGAAAGTATTAGATTTATTACCACCGTCAACATTGGTGCAAAGGACATCAGGAAAATGTGGCCAAACATTGGTCACTATTGCTAAGAGATCCACATATCAGACAATCTATTCAAGCAAATGCCAGTGTTACTTTCAGGAAGGCTAAATCTATACAGTCGGGGTTATCACCTAGTCTTTTCCAAATTAAAATCACTCATCGCATGTCCAATTGGCTCACCAATACACAAAGATTTTCAGAAATGTGCCAAGTGTAAATCGTTCAAACACGGCCTAAATACCAAACATCCACGAACTGGGGAAGGCATTGAAATTACATAACACATTTTGTGTTCCACCAAATTTGTAATATATGTGATTAAATGCAGCTGTAACCTGTGGTATATAGAGAGTACCACATTTGAAGTTAAGGTTCGCATACTCCAACATCTGAGAGCCATTAATAACCATGACCCAAAATATCCTCTCGCAAAACACTTCGACGACAAACATGCAGGGGACATCTCTTCCATCCAATACTTTGGTATTGACCTAGTACCTGAGCATCCAAGAGGAGGAGATCGAGAGCAAAGATTGAGGCAACTAGAGAGCAGATATATCATTGACTATAATAAAGCAACCCTGGGAGGACACAACAAAGACAGGGAACTCTATACCTTCGGGGGCACTGAAACATTTCAAAGTATTCGTTTTCAGTTTAGATATATATGAATTATGCCTCAACGTTTTCCATCTATTCCACCTCTGTGTCTTGAAGACAAGCATTGCTTTGTGCCCCCAATGATCATAATACTTTTAAACTTTTTATGTTCACGCATTATAGACATACGATGCAGTGTTATCTAGATTCACTAAATTTCCATTCTTTCATTACAGCCGAACTTCTATTTTTGTTCGCTTTATTGTTTTAACCGAGGGTTTCATATTACTGTTAAGGCCTGTATACTATTCTCGTTTTGAACATAGAGCATGTTATGTATAGTCATGGCATAGATATCATGCAACATTTCGGACATGTAGCCAGTGTTGGCCAAAGATATTTTGTTTCTTTTGGCATCCTATGCTCGTGCTGGTAGATTACTTAGACACTGACTTATGCGCACTATGTATCCATGTGACTCAAGATTGTGCATCTTACAGTGTTATTTTTTGGCTAGAGATCCAGAGGTTCCAAAATTATGTTTGGTAGCTAACGTAGGCACTATACACTTTATACATCTTATATCCTCAACTGCAGATATAACATCATGCATTTATAGCTAGGCATTGTTTTGCTTAAAATGTACTATACATATCATGGTGACAATCGCCATAAATCAGCTCATCTTATGCTATCCAATATTACACCATGACTTTATTTTATTGTATTAATAATTTTAAGCATCACATTATGCACTTTAAGATATAGTTATATGACATTCATAGGTGAAATTACATAAATCTAATGCACTATGCATTTACCTAATACCTTGCTGTACGATCAAGACTCCTTCGTATACACAGATATATACACAGACATACAGCATCATGCACTTTATAATGCAATAAGTTGCACACTAAACGGTTCTCCATGTATCTGCCAGTAATGTCCAATGTAGCACTACGCACTTTACAACGCTCTATGTCGCATATCAGGCACCTTCTTATAATCCGGTGTCAAATATATAATGTAGCATTATGCACTTTATTTCGCCTCATGTTGCACAGCAGGAGTCCTCTCCATATATTTTTGAGAAATGTTCAATGCAGCACTATGCACTTTATAAACTTTTCATGTTACAAGTCATACTAGGCATTCTTTTATAATTCTGTGTGAAATATTCAATGTAGCACTATGCACTTTACAGCGCGCCATGTTATACGCTAGAAGGTCGGTGTGTTAAGTTTCGTTGAACGCATATTCCTGCGCTAAATGCCCAATAAAGTACTATGCACTTTACTTCGTTCTTTACTGTACACTAGGCACTTGCTGACATTTATGCAAATTACTGCATGCATCACTATGTACCTCTTAGCGCTTCATGTTGAATATTGGGTGTATTTTCAAAGTTCAGTGTGTTTAGCTTCTTTTAACTCAATGCGTTCTAATACACTGTATACTTTATGTAATTACTGTATGTTCAGTAATGCCATAAATGAGTCCAGGATACACTAAAGTACTTCTGTGGCCATGGTATACACTGGCAATATGTGCAGACACTTGCCGCTTTAAAAAAACATGTATACAAATTAGGTATATACATCAAAAGCCACCAAAATACTAATCGAGACTCTCATGATAAACGGGATAGCTGAATACACCCAACATGGCGGCTACATTCGGCAGTGTATTAGAAGCTAGCAACTGCTCTAGTGTTTGAAACTGACAAAGGTGCTCTAAACAGGTTGTATCCTTTAAATATCTGAAACCCTCAAACCACAACAATCTGATGAATCCTGCCAGGGTGAAACGCGTAGTTGTTTGTTTTTCTCTGTTTTCTTTGTCCATCATGTGCTGAATAAAGGACGCTTAACAGAGACTTTCTGGATTTCAATGAGCCTTTTTTGATATTTATGGAGGAGTGCCACTGTGTGCTGATGAACTTCAGTGACTTTTTCCAATATATATATATATATATATATATGTGTATATATATATATATATATATATAGAGAGAGAGAGGGAGAGGGAGAGGAAGAGTACTGGGTATTTCCAGTATGACGACAGGGAATAATTGAAGCATATGAATCTATGAAAAATACCAACGTTTGGGAACTGCAGTTACAGGTAAGTAACTCATTCTTCTGGAACACAGTTATTTCTATGGGTATTATTAAACATGCACCCACAGATAAAAAATCATGCCATCCATGCACAATCGAACCCCGGCTGTAAAAGGACTTGTGTAGAAGGATGCTTCTGCATCTTGACATCACAATCTCCAGCTCCATATATAGCACATGAGTAGTTGATCACATTGTCAAGGCAATCACACAGAAACAATATGCTTGTGCAGCCGAAATTGCCCTTCAACCACGGTGAATTATAAAGACACTGGATAATGTTTTGCAGTTGGTGCGATTGCATCAAAATCAATCACCTGTACTCAAGATTCGGGACACTACAAGACTAAGGATAATATTTATATCAGCACTTTGAAAGGCTGCCTAGTGGTCATGTCACTTGAAGTAAATGTAAATAATCATGTATACATGACATGGGAAAAGCAGCTGTAGAGGAGCAAAGTCCAGCACAGTAGGTGTAGTTTGGCGGTCCATATGTTCTGTAGAGAGTTTGGAAATAAAGTAATTTTCCCCACTCTGGAGGTTTATAAGGGCAAATCCAGGCAAACCTCACTTCATAGGGCAGAGTTATGGAGATATTCGAGCGCAGAAGCTGGAGTCTTCTGAGAATGGTTTCTTGAAAAAGATTGAATCTCATCTTACACATGGAGTTGAATTTGGATGGAATAGACTCAGTTATTACAATTAAACCAATATTTTATTTGGTTCAGTTATGGGTTAACACCTATTTGAGTAATTATAGACACCGTTTCTGATCTAGTGAACCAAGTGAGAGCAAACTCACTCCTTTCATTCAAACATATAACAAAGATAATCGATACTTTAGATTTGAGTGATTTGTAGGATAACGCTAGTTACATAGAGCGAGCATCAAAGGCAAAGACTCAAAGTGCCCAAATATGCAAATGTCACCCCATAGAAGGAGTAATTTAGGATGAAACTACTGTTTAGTACAGGTTACACCGGGCTCTAACAGATATCTCCACTTGGTGGAACCCTTTCTCGCACATTCTTTGTTTTTTAGTTCAAATTAGGGATACTCCCTTTGGCATCTTTCACAAGAGCTGGGACTAGCGCCTTGCAAGTCGCTGCCCACATTGTATGGTGATAGATTAGACAATAAAGCAAGTTTGTTTTGCTGCCCTTTATATGCGGACTTAAAAAGGAACATATTGAAGCCTTTTTAAAACCAACCTGAACCAACCTGAGGGATGCTGATTTAATCGTAACTTGAACAATTGGCCGCATCTGGCCATTGATGTTGCACATTTTTTATATCAAGCGTGACACCACAGGAGCAAATGGACTCCAGTTCTCTGATTAACCTATTATGATGGATGGTTGTGTTTAAATCCAGGGGTAATGCTGTTGTATTTCTTATGCATGTTATAATTCTTAATTAGTGTATAAACCAGTTATTAATGATTCTGTGGTAACTGTTAACGTACTGCAGTGTCTAGGTTTTAAATGTTTTAAGCTAAGAATTGTATTGATGAACTGTTTTTATTTAGTTGTACTACAATAGTCAAATAAAAGCGTATGATGATGATGAAGATAATCATTAATACTGCACCACCTACCACCTGTGAGGGATCAGAAATGAAAGCAGGAAACAAAGTTGCCATGTTTTGGTTAAAGGCTTTAATGAAATTAATTGGGTTGGAAAAATACCTCTCTGTCCCGCACTATGAGCCGTTTCCCTACATATAACCAAAAACTAAGGAACTATCTGTGTCAGGATGTCAGAAATCAAAAGCCGTCCTTGTGTCCAAATATTCTATCCTGACCATCACACTACAAGCAAAATAAGAAAGTGTGTCTTTCACCTGATGCTCGCAAAAAAAGCGCTCATACATAAAAGAGCACAACTCTAATGTAAATGTTCTCAAAGACAAACAGGCCTTGGTTCCAGTGGGCTTCCCTTCCCCTGGACTCTGCAACGGTGTAACAATGACTCTTGGACTAACAGTTCTTTTTGTCTTTCTGGGCCCACAACAATTCTGTTAGGTATACAGCTGTTTAGTTTTTCAGCAGAAGTTCCTTCTTTTGTTCAACAAATAAT
Organism: Ambystoma mexicanum; assembly: GCF_040938575.1. Lineage (NCBI taxonomy): Eukaryota > Metazoa > Chordata > Amphibia > Caudata > Ambystomatidae > Ambystoma > Ambystoma mexicanum. Next base: position 94,529,336 of record NC_090937.1, on the reverse strand, counting down.
GCAACCTTGTCTTGTTCTTTCTCATAGGTTTGCAACTTGCCTGTTATACTCCCTTGCTAGGACTCTTCATGCATTTACAATTTCTGCTATACTCTCCCGCCAGGCCTTCTCATATATTTGCAACTTCCTCGCCTACTCTCCTGCCAGGATGCCTCTTGCCCTCACAACTGCCTTGTGTACTCTCCTGCCAGGACTATTTAGATTCTTGCTGCTTCCTGGTATACTTTCCTGCCAGAATTTCTCTTACACTCACAACTGCCTGGGTTATGCTTGCAGGATTTCTCTTTTGCTTTCAACTTCCCGGCATAAGCTTGCCAGGATTTCCTCATATGTAGTAGTCTCTCTTTACAACCAAGTAGCAAATACCCTTCTTGTCGTGGTATATCTAATTTTTCTCCTTCAATCTTCCCCCACATTTACATTCATATCTTATTGGGGTTCGATTTGGCACTATGCCCTTCTTGTTGTAGTTCACTTTCTGTAACTTTACTAGATTCAAAGTCTGTTTGGTGCAATTACTGAAACACCCTGGGGTCCTCCCTAGATCTGTGTGGCATCTTCAGTCTTATGCGCGCTTATGCAGCATTCCCGGCCCATTTGCATTCCCGAGCTGCACCTGTTGCTGCTTCGGTAACCATTTTAAAAGTCTCGCACACAGGTGTTTGAATCCAACAACTAGCACACTCATTATACCTGTTGCGCTGCATCAATTTGTTCATCCTCCTCATCTCAGTACTCGGGTGGATGGGGGAATTGAAGTCCATTGATGGTTTCTGATTTAGGTGGTTGAGGGGATTGAAGTCCATTAAGGGTTTCTGAAGTTTGGCATTTGGGAACTCATTCTCACTAATTACACATGACAAATCAATTCCATAGAGAGGAGAATTGGAGCATGAAGTTTAAAGAAATTGCAGGCTGGTCTAGATGATGGCGGCAAAAATATGGTTTACTTTTCCAAAAGGGAGAACAGATATATGGCAATGGGCCATTAGTGTGTTGGGTATCAAGGGGTCTTCCTATTGGGAAAGTGGGGGACACTGTGTCTCACCCGATGAAGTCATGATATCTCCCCTCAGGTTGTCTCCCCCCTTGTGATCCTTCCTCATACAGCCACATAGGAGGAGGTCACCACCGGGAAACCAGTGGTGAATCCATCAGATTAATCACATACCATAGCAGTTTCTCAGTGCAGAGGTTTGTTCCTAATGCGTACTGAGCTCACACCTTGAGCCAGAGGAAGTGAGAAAGAAAATGAGGATAGGAAAGAGAGTGGAGGGTAGGGAAGAGAGTGGACAGGTAAAAGGAAGAGAAGGTAGCAAAGAGAGATCAAGAAGCTGGTGGATGTGGTATTTTGTGCTTGAATGTGTAGGAATTCATAGTCATTTGAGCATGGGGTATTGGGGAATATGTAGGGTGAAAAGTGAGGAACCCATAGTAGGTTTGTGTTTTCGGAATCTGTGAGAGTATCTTTAAGGTACAAGGAGGGTGTTTGTGGAATGGGTGATGAGCTTGACGTGACCTGAATCATCCTTTGAAGTTTTGAAGCCATTTGTTAGGACCAGCATCAGTTCTTGGTCGATCTGGCATAAATGGAGACACAGACATCTTTATGGTATATTAGGTCATCCAAGATGGCCGCAGCTTGGGTCTCACGATAGTCCTTCTAACAGTCAATGGCGCTCGGAATTCCGGTGAATCACTCACAGAATCAGTTTATATGAACCACAATGGTAAGATAACTGAGTAGCTTCTTTCTTCTGAATCCATGACGCAGTTTGTTACCTTCCTTCTTGCTCTGTGCTGGCCTTACCTGCTCCTGCTCCTCCTCTCCTTGCTGCTCGGCTTTGTTTGTTTCCTCATTGTCCCCAGCTCTCTGAGCATTCTGTCTGTCTGGTTCTCGGTCTTGGGCTGCTTCTCTGCCTCCCTTCTGGGGGCTCCCCTTCTTCTGCTCCTGCCATATCCTGAGGGATCCCTCTTTCGCCGCTGCACGGCTGTCATTCCTTTCAGGGATTTCTATTGGGGCTTCCTGTTTAATTCCCCCTTTTTGCTGCTCCACGGCTGCTGATCCTCCCAGGGGATTCTATTGGAGCTTCCTGCATTTGTTCTATGTACCTCATCTTGGGCGCCGACCATCGAGGAACCACTTTTTTACTTGGACTGTGGGCTTTTCTCCTTCACAGGTTTTTTTTCCATTTTGGGGGCTTGGCCCTTACAGCTCCCATTGTCGCCCTTGTTACAGCAGGGCTCATTGAGAGCTGTGAGGGACGGTCCTGCTTCTGCTATCTGCCGATCCAAGGACTTCACTACATAGGGCTAACAGGTCAGTTTTTCTATTAAAACCACGAGGCCTGATACCATTATTGTGTGCAATTGTTTGTTTTGTCACCAGAACAATAGGACTGTCCACTTATGTGACTTCCATGGCCTATGCGGTCTATCATAGCTTAATCAAGAGTTTTCTCTGGAAGTAGGAGTCAGACAATATGAAAACAGGCACATTTGGTGAGGAAAATCCTATCACTAGTTCAGTGATGACTGGAGGGTTAATAACCGGTAAATGCAATAATCTGTCATGCAAATGCCACATCACCCTGTACTCAAAGGGACGTAATTTAGGGCAATCCATATGATTAAGGCATTAACATTAATATTTCTGGAGCAAGTATTGAGCACATACCCGTCAAGGCAAGTTTAGGAACTGGTGTTGTTATGCCATCCGGTCTGAAAAGCTAGGCTATTGATTTACAATAGAATAACACAGAACTTTTGGCATGATATTAGTATAACACTAATTGTAGTGGGAAAAGTGCCAATTTGCCATCTCAGTGTGACCAGTATCGTAACTACTTATCTAGTTAACTGCAATACTCTTTTGTGTGTGTCACACACATTACAGTGTTTAGGATCAGAGCCAATTTGGAAGCTAATGGAGATTAGTATATTGTGAGTGATACAAGGAGTAAACTCACTTACTGTGGACCACGTTGGGAGTCTTAAATAAAGGTAGAGTACAATTACATTGGAAAACATAACACTTATTATCCTCTGCAATTATGTGCTCTTGTAGGCTTTTAATTGAGAATGTGAAAAAAGTCTCTTTCGTCCTGGCTCTGCCTCCTTCCCTACTGGTTGGGAACACCTTCATCCACAGGCGGGCTGGAAAAGCTTGCTACAGAAGATAGCTTTCTCTTTAAGAAGTTTTGAAGGAGTGAGGCCTACGTCACGAGTGCGTCCCTCTGCGCACCAGGCCCAAACCTTACCCCCACATCACCAATGTTCCACAGCCAGTTCCTCTTTTTACGCTTACTGGGCGTGTCAGAATTTTTTTTTACTCCCTCCTTTTCAGGGCGTATCCTTTTGCTGTCCATCACTTTTTTCTTAGTGATTGGTTTTTCATTTTTTATTTTTGAATTTGCAGTGCCTCCCTCTACGCATGCCATATGCGACCGGGTTCAAGCAGTGCATCTGTTGCCGGAAGCATTTCTCTGCGGCAAATCCCCATTATGCCTGCACCCAATGTTTGGGTATACATCACCTGGTGAGTACCTGTGTCTTTTAATGTGGGATTCACCTGAGGTCTCTGAGGAATCGTCTTCTCTCCATGTCACAGCTGGGACCAATACCGAAGACGACCGAAGACTGCATTCAGAACTGGAAAGGGGCAGACATCGGTAAGAGGGGGACTGTACCTCTAGGTGAGGTATTACTTTCGGCACCAGCCTTCGGTACCCAGGGGAAGACTGCCTCCTCAGTTCCTGAGTCTTCATGGAAACCTAGCCTATTCACTGCAAAGTACATCTGGATGGGAAAGCACTAGTACCTCCTGGTGGGAAAGTGTTAGTACCTCCAGGTGGGAAAAAGTCTGAGAAGACCCAGCCAGTTATTACCCCAGACAAAATAACGATGGTACTGGGAAAACCCTCTATTGCCTAGGTAAGCCGAACATGCAAGGGTTTGTGCAAAGAGGCCTGCGCCTCTGGGTTTGAGTCGGTCCATTCCGATTCCCCTGTGGCGGATAAAGCCAAGTCTGCTTCCGTATGTAAAACGTCTGGGGCCTTCGGTACCGGAAGACAAAGTTTACCCTCTACTACCGCAGTGGAGCTTTCAAGCTCCTCGGTACTGAGGAAATCACATAAGCACTTTCATTCGAGATCTAGTTCAGTACTGAATTCTCCAAAAAAGCGCAAATGGAATAATCTCCTGTGGCATCTGTCTCAGACTCGGTACCAGGGAGTTCGAACGATAATTGTACTCCAATTTCTGACTCGGAAGACTTTGATGCTTCCAAATTTTTTACTGTTCCACCGGAACAATTATTCAGCACTCCTGTTCACCTCACATTTTGCCACAATTTTCTCCTCAGTCATAGGACAATTTGGGTCAACCTACTCGGGTACCAACACAACCTGGACCTCTGCTGGTTCTAACCAAAATCCAGGTTCCTAGACCCATGGTTTCTAACATCTACAATCCTAACCAACTGTCTAACAAGGCTGACTCTTCTACTTCTCCTTTCAGACTAGAAGACCCTCAACCTAGCCCTTCCCAAGTGGCGAACGACATTACCAATACTGTGCTGGGAGCCATGCTTTCTAAGCCCTTCCTAGAAGTTCTGGCTCAACGCATTAAAGACAAAATGTCACCTATTGTACCTCAGAGATCAGTACCCTTCGATCCTATTCCTGAGCCAATCGCGGTATCAGTGGACAACAAGGACTCTGCTCCTCCAACCAAGAAACAGAAAATGTCCAAGGACTCTGACTCAGATGACAACACCACTCAGTCACCATCTAAGGTTTTTTATGACATCGTCACTAAAGCCATGCAGGCACTAGAAATCCTTCCTAAGGATAAACATGAAACGGCTGGGGTTTTTGGTAAACTGCCATCTCAGCATTCAAAAATCCCACTTCCCATGGATTTGTCTGTTCTAGACCAAGCTCTAGCTCATTGGGGTAAGCCGCATTCCGATCAATACATCTCCAAGGCCCTAGATAACAAATACAAGATGCCTAAGGATGAGCCCTTCATACTCATGGGCAATCGTTCAGCTCAATCTGCAGTAGTTTCAGCTGAATTAGGCACAAAGGGCAAAGGCCCTTCTCCATCTCCAGATTCAGTTCTGGATAAAAATGCAAAAGCATGGGAGACTCAATGTAAGAAGTCTTATACTAACTCTACCTTACAACTCAGGCAGGTTAACAATGCTACAGTTTTGGCAGGATTTAATATCCTTAATTGGGAGAATCTTGAACGCTTTACTGACATGGCGGCAGGAGGCAGCAGACAAGTTTTCTGTTTGGATTTCAGAGGCTAGAGAGGTGGCTATCCAGCAGCCTCAAATTGTTAAAGACCTCACTGACATAACAGCAAGAGTGGTCACTAGTGAAGTCTGGCACGCATATTTGACAGCCTCTTCTCTTCACCAAGATATCCAGGAGAAAGTGCTCGACCTTCCATTTGATGGCAAAACGCTGTTCGGTCCATCCACAGATGAGGTCCTTCAGAAATGTAAGGCCAGTGTCACAGCCGCTAAAACCATTAGCTCAATTATGATAAAACAGTCATATCACCAAAACTTTAAATCATTCAAACCATATCCTCAAGGAAACAGTGGTTCTCCCACTTCTGCTAAGTCTTATTACTCTTCTAAAAAGAGAAGATATAGACCCAAGTATAAGTTGGGACCTTCCCCTTCCTCAAGTTCTGCTCAAGAGCAAAAGAAGTCTATTTGACTCCCTTTCGGGCATGTACAAACCTTCCACTCCTACTATCATCAAGGAGCATACATCCCAGGTAGCAGGAAGGCTTTCAAATTTCCTCCCCTTTTGGAAAACCATTACTCAAGAAGAATGGGTTGTGAATATTATTCAACATGGTTACTGACTTGCCCTTCTGGCTATTCCACCATCCTCTCCGCCGGAGCTCCAAAATCCTCCCCGGAGCTCCTGGAAGAGATCCAAAAACTCCTTTCCTTGGGTGCGATAGATTGGTTTCTCAAGAGGAAGTAGGCTGGGATTTACTCCCGTTACTTTCTGATCCCAAAGAAAGTAGGCGAGATCCGTCCTGGACCTTTCAGACCTCAACCATTTTCTTTCAATCAAAACCTTCCACATGGTGACCATTCCTCAAAACCTGGGTTCTCTTCATCCAAACGATTGGATGGCACCTGTACACCTACAGGATGCTTATTTTCACATCCCCATCTACAAACAGCACCATCAGTTCCTGGGATTCAACATAGGAAGGTCTCATTACCAGTTCACATGTCTTCCCTTCGGGCTAAATTCGGCTCCCAGAGTTTTCACAAACATTCATGGGTCAGTGGCAGCCTATCTTCGGTTAAGGGCAGTACGTCTATACCCTTACCTTGACGACTGGCTTCTCAAAGCCCACTCTCCAGAGGAATTGCTTCAGAAGTTGCCACTAACATGCCACACTCTTTTCAACCTGGGATTTTCCATAAATGTGACAAAATCCCGGCTCAATGCTTCACAAAGGATCCAATTCCTAGGAACCATTTTAGATACTACTCTACAAAGAGCCTTCCCACCCCTGGAAAGCATTGAAGCTATTCAACAAACCATCCTAAAGTTCAATACACACCGGAATCTGGTAGCTTAATGATTTCAAAGGCTCTTGGGCCTTATGGCCTCTTGCATTATCCTAGTTCCCTTTACAAGGCTCCATATAAGAACGGTCCAGAGGCATCTTGCTTGCACCTGGAACCAGCTGTTGCATTCCCAGGAAATGAAGATTCTCATTCCAAAATAAGTTCAGGACTCACTTCTCTGGTGCAACTCCCTAGAGAACCTGTTAATCGGGTTTCCTTTTCAGCCTTCTCCTCAGCAAATGGTGATAACAACAGACTCTTCAGAGTACGGTAGGGGAGCCCATTGTCAAAGTCTAACAGCTCACGGTCTTTGGTCCTCTCAGGAAAAGAAGGACCACATAAATGTCCTAGAACTAAGAGCCATATTTTTCGCTCTAAAATCATTTCTTCCATCACTTCAAGCAAAGGTGGTCAAAATTCTAACAGACAATTCCACTGCAATGTTTTATATCAACAAGCATGGGGGTACTCGTTCCCTTCCCCTGTGTCACCTAGCAGAGAAGGTTTGGTATTGTGCCATTCAGAATCACATTTCCTTGTTGGTGCCCCATCTGGAGGGAAAAAAGAACGTTCTAGCAGACAAACTTAGCAGGTTACAGTCTGCTCTGCACTAGTGGGAGCTGAAACTGTCAGTAGCAAACATGATATTTCAGAAGTGGGGCCATCCATCAGTAGACCGCTTTGCCAACTAGCACAACTCTCTATATCCTCAGTTTGCATCAAGGCATGGTCAGGGTCTTCAATCCCTGGGAGATGTGGTACATCTGGATTGGTTGAACCTAACACTTTATGTGTTTCCACTTCTCCCATTGATTCACAAAATATTACTCAAATTCAAAATGTCACAGCATCTGACAATGATTCTAATAGCCCCATTCTGGCTTTGCCAGATTTGGTTTCCAGACCTTCTTGAGTTAGCAGGGACTTTCAAATTAGATCTCCTATCATCATGAGATCTTTTGACTCAACATAAAGGGCAGGTCCTCCCCCCCCCCTTCTTAATTGCTGAACTTGAAGGCTTGGTTCCTGAAAACCATCCTTTTCCCACTTACATTTGTCAGAGCAAAATATAACCATCATGTCAGCTTCTAGAAAAGCTTCTACTAAGAAACAATATTGTAACAAATGGTTACGTTTTTGTCACTGTGCTTTGGAGCAAGACCTAAATCCTCTAAAGGCTTCTATTGATAATGTCATGTCTTCATGTCTTATCTAGTTTCCACTGGTATCAAAGTAGACACCTATCAGCTATTGGTGCTTACCTGAATAGAGAACATAAGTCGTTCTCTCTTTCCAAGAAAGCCATTAAAAGGCACTTTGAGGGCCTTCTGCCCTTTCATCCTCCTATTCGTGAACCTCCACCTCAGCGGGATCTCAACGTGGTCTTATCAGTCCTAATGCAAAAACCATTTGAGCCTATGGCTTCATATGAATTAGAATTTCTAGCTTGGAAAATTGCAATCTTAGTAGTCATTACTTCGGCTAGAAGGATTGGAGAGCTCCAGGCTCTCTCCTCAAAGGAACCATATATAGGGTCCCATAAGGACAAAGTTGTCCTTCGTATGGTCCCATTCTTTCTACCCAAGGTGGTTTCCGAATTTCATTTAAATCAGCAAATATGTCTTCCATTTTTCTTCCTAGACTGCATACCTCTGCTGCCGAAAAGACTCTACATAATCTAGATGTTGTAAGAACTTTCAAATTCTATCTAGAAAGGACCAAACCATTTAGAAAAGCAGACCAGCTCTTCATTACATATGGGGGGTCCTTCTCCTTGCAATAAGGCAGCTAAAACTTCCATCGCTAGATGGGTTGTCTCCTGTATCTTCAAGGCTTATGATATGAAAGGACTCACGACTACGCAGAGACTTCAGGGTCATTCCACTGGAGCCAAGGCTGCATCTGTAGCCTTTACCAGGCATGTTCCCATTGTAGACCTCTGTAAAGCGGCTAGGCTACCCTGCTTGATTTTTGCAAGCACTATGCTTGATACATCTTCTAGAAATTATGCAAAATTCGGCCAAGAGGTGCTCCACAACTCTCTTGGCCTAAATGCAGTATCTGCTGTCTCATCCACCCTTATTTATTCTAAGGCTTTTTAGTCTGGTCCCAACCAGCTCGGAAGGAGGGAGAGCCAGGATGAAAGAGAAACACTATTACTCCCCACGGCACTGGGCTATGTTCCCTGGTACTATGTTCCCAGAGAAAGATATCCATCCTTCCACTGCATCAATATGTCAAGCGAGGCAGGCGGAGGAGAGCAGGTATGATACCCTTAATAGCGTAATAACTTGCAACACTTCACTTCCATCTCGCTCGATCACTCCAGTGACCCTCATGTTAACATTTTCTCACCTCTTTTGCCATCTTATCATGCTGTTCAGGAACACTCAGCCTGATCCTGGAATCCACTTTCCCCTTCCGACTAATTACAGACTGACGGTAGCTCTACATAGACTTGTGAAATTGACACTAGCATGGATGTGCTTGTGCACAAGGATTCCAGGATGCACCACTAGGCGGTAGGGTCAAGCCACTCAAATCCTACAGGAGCAGAGCAAAGAAACAATCAAAAGGAGAAGAGAAAAACACTGCCCCACTCAGACAAAAGCCCTAATACACAGTGAGCCAAATCCCTCAAACCACCTCCACACTGAAGACTCAATCCAGTTATCTAATTCCACCAGTTCCAACCCAAGAGCCCCTCTCACACAGCAACCCAGGCAGCAAGGCAAGGAGTTCTTGGTAAGCCATCTTCATTCTCCTTCCCCTATCAATCCACAGATCTTGCCACACTGGTTGTCTCCTATGGTCCCATCTCCTCATGTTTCCACTGGGCTGCCCGCTTTATCCAGGGTTTGTTCCTCACCTTGAAATATACAGAGATTTTGCAACCCTCTCTACCGGTTGTGGGTATTTCCCCATGATACCCAATCACTTGCTTACTCTTGTACCTTCTGAATCACCCTTTCCATTTTGCCAGGCTTTACACTGTCCCATGACTCAGTTGTTCTTCTCTGTACATCCACCCCTTCAATACTACTCCACTGCCTGCACCTTCTGCTCTCTGTCCTCCCAATACTACCCACTTTTCCTGCATTTGCCTGCACATGGTTCCACTGATCTCCCCACGGGTATCACTCTGTTATGTCCAGTTAGGTATGTGGATGTTGGATGTTTACTCCCTTCCTTGGGAGTTACAGGAAGAAGGATGGCCACCTCATATCCAGCTACCATTTCTCTGTTTCCAATCGTCCTTCTCTCCATCTCTCAATTGCCACTCTACTTCTGGAATCCCCCATGAGCTGCAGGGTAGTGGCTAGTCTCTGCCCCCTAAACCCTGCAATTCGCCCTTTCCAAAAGAGGCCCTCTTGTCTCAGAGACAGGCTGTCACTAGGATCTACAGATTGTTTTGTTGTCCCTCTGACTCTAGCCCTTCTAAGTCTTCTTGATCTTGTGCTCAATGTCTGTGATGATCTCCAGGCTAGAGGTGAAGAGCTTCACCATGTGGACCACCAGGACATGGTCCCTTTTCAGCCACTGCCCGCACCTGACAGATGGTCATAGAAGGTACTGGCTCTCTGATACCAGGCGCAATCCTGGCTTCAGCTTAGTCAGCAAGTGGTGCCAGGCATTAGCAATTCTTGCACATCTACTGGGAAGTTATGTTTTCATTTCACAATTTTTTTTAACTTCTTTGGGACCTTGAATTAATTTTGACTTATTTGATGGAAAATCGATTTGAGACTGTACACTCTTGCCTTTCAACAATTTTGCTGTATTTTGGTAAATCCATTTTTATAGCCTGTTTACCCCAGTTTGCTGTGTTAACGAACTGCGTAAATGAAAATTACTCATGCTTACAGCACAGGGATTCTTGATTCTATTAAAGACACAGAGGCAAGCATTATGCTTCAACTTCTTTATTGCTTCCCTTCAGCAGCTTCTTTTAAAACTTATATATATTTTATAAATATTTAATGGGAGAGATCACTACGGAACTATATCGTAAACCAACTAGTTCAAACTCCCCGCTTTTCACAAGTAGCAACCATCCGCCGAAGTTAAAGTGGAGCATACTTTATGGAGAGTTTGTCAGAATAAGGCGGAACTGCACCAAACTGGAAAGTTTCAACAGAGAATGCAGAATCACAGCCCAGAACATTCTTCATCGAAGGTATCCCAAGGCGATCCTTGAATGAGCCAACATAAAAGCATGGGAGCGGAATAGAAATCTTCTCTTACATGCCAATGCCAAATCATAAAACACCCAGGACGAGGATACGATAAGACTAATTCTTACATATGGTGCCCATTACAGTGTTATCCGCCTTCAAAGACCTTCTAGTCTCCAGCTATATGCCACCAGAACGATCCAGGGGACAGGAAACTTGGTTGGATCAGTAACCCACAGGTTTCTACAAATGCACCAAATACAAGGCCTGTCAGTTTGCACAAAACAAAATGAATTTCATACACCCGGCCCTTTAGAAGAAGGTGCAGATTCTGTCCAGAATATCCTGCAATAACGGCTTTGTAGTGTATCCACATGCTCCTGCAACATTTGGTTCATTGGTAGTACGATTGGCAAACTCAAATTGTGGATTCTCCAACACATGAGAGCGAGTAAAAACTGTGATCCTGCATACCGTTAGGCTCTACATTTCAGAGATGAACAAAGTTTTAGGTTTTTTGTGATACACAGCATTCAGAGACCATGTAGAGGAGGTAATCGTGAACTCATGCTGCGGCAATTGGAGAAAAGATTTATCGTGGACCTGGAAACGAAGAAACCCATAGGACAAAATCTCGACAAAGAACTTTATACATTCCTTGGAACATAATGATCAGGCTCAGGCCTTTTCATGTCATCTGGTTGGCGGATTTTGTTTCATCATCTAATGATTTATAGTTTGCTACTCTATTACTCAATTATTTAATTTATTGACTCAGGTTTTATCTTATGTTAACTGTTAATTTTTAATTTTGCATTTTTTGAATTCTTTTGCTTTTTCCTGTTTTTGTATATTCTCTGGACTGATTTCCCATAGGAATTACACAAAGTATTGCTTTGGTTTTGCCATCATTCCATCTGGCTTGCATGTCTCTAGAGTTGGAGTTTACCATTTTTCTAGTTCAAATGTATCCCCTTTTCTATTCCCCTGCATCACAACTGCCATTTAGGCTGCTAACATTTGTTTCCTATGATATGTTCAGTCCAGTTCCAGAAGGACATATTTAGTTGCCCCCCTTTCTCATCTCACCTTCTTGGCTGATCCTGTGTGGTTGATTTAATGCAGTCATCAGGCAGAATTTGGGAGTGCCATGTTTCTATGTGCCCATTTTTCTATTCTTGTGTTGTCTTATAGCACTCTATAAACAACTGCACTCACCACTTTCGATAAGGGCAAGTTGCAACATCAGATCATGCCCTAATGTCATTTAGATCTGACTCCATCTTTAGCTGCTTGTAATTACTAATACATAGATATAGCACTTTAAGATATAGGTCAGGCACTACAATGGATAGTTCACACCTGGTTTGGTTAGACTCCATTACAGTTGAGGATAGGGGAAAGTATGCATGACGTGGTAATATATTGAAATTTCATGTAGGATCTGGCACTTGAACTTGCTGTGCAAATGTTCCCACTGTGTGCTTTTACAAAAACAATCAAAGAGTGCTTCTAAAATTAAAATATGTGGTTTGCAATTGTTATGCAAGTGGGCATTAAACGAGAACTTTGAAAGCACACACCATTGTAAGGAACTGTCATTTGATGTCAGGACATGGGACAACTGAGAGTATGATTATTGATTAGGTTATGCATAGTAGGTGGCAGGCACCCTGTTCACCTACATGCAATCTATGTACTTGCAATGCTTTGGTAACATACATGCAGTTTTCATTTTCTGTGTGCATTACAAAACATATGCATACCTGCAGTGTGTGTTGCTGGATGTAGATGTGGATGAATCTGGAAGTAGAAATCTTGGAGCGTTTTGCAGTACATTTGGATGCAGGTGCTTGGGAATCACAGGAGGCTTGTTCTCTGCGGGTTGAACAATACATCTGCAGTGTTGAACTGAGATGATAGAGTTAGATGTAGAGATCTTGGATGTGATTGGTGGATGGATGTGTGCTGCTTAACAGTAGCCAATGAGGGAGTGCTGCAAAGAGTGAAGTGGAAAGGGAAGAAGGGCTTCCCCTGTTTTACGAGATCCACGGACACCGCCGTAGTCCGCAGATCACACATGCTGCATCCGGAGCTTGTCAGCATGCTTGGTATGGAAATGGGAGGGTCCTATGGGGATTATCCAATCATGTGTTAAGGGTGTGCTTTACAGGAAGGGAGGGTTATACTTTTTTCCATTGCTGTGTTGGTTGTATGGTGAAGATGGCAGGATATTGTGTCTGGGTACTTGGTGATATGTCTGTTACTGATCTGGAAAAGTATTCAAAATCCAGAGGTGTTTCTGCAGATTTTGGGTATTCAGGCATGTAGGTTTTGTGGTGGAGTGTGCCTGGATGCAATTTGGAGGAACTGGTTTCTCTTTGTAGAAACTGGGCTACTTTTGGTAGTGCAGACATCGTGTTGGTGCACTGTGGAGGAGAATATTTGGGGTGCATCAGTGCCCCAAGTTTGATTCCTGTTTTGAAGTCCTTCGTGGAGAGAGTAATGCAAATCTTTCCATGTGCAAAGGTGGTGTTTTGGGAAATATTACCAAGATCACTATGGAATCAACCAAATGTGTTGAATCCCCATGCGTTTATTGACATGCAAAGGTTGCATGTCATAAAGGCATGGGTGTAGTTATGCAGCATGTGAATATGTTTTTTTTTCAATGACAAACTTGACTGCCTCGATGTGCAGTTTCTTTTATGCTGATGGAGATTCGTTGTCCATTTTTGGGAATGCTCATTTGTCCATTGTGTAGACAACAGTCTAGGATATGTTACTGCAATCTCATTGCAGTGTGCGATGAAGGAGGCACTTAGGAAAGCCATGGACATGTTTCCAAACTCCTGAGTAATTTTCTCCCGCATTGCCCAGAGACAGATGTGGCTGCGCTCTTCTTCATTTGGTCCGCAAATGGTGAAAGCGAGGAGCAATATGAACAATGCTGTTTGTGCCTTTTTGAGAGATGTTGGCCACAAGCAGGCTCCCACCAGAACCCTGCGGGCCTTAAAACCACTGAAAAAGGGCTCCTGGAGCCAGTCCTGGCTCCTTTGGCACCAGGCTCATATGTAGGAAGGAAGGGATGCTCAAACTAGGTTCCATTTATGTACATGGGCCTTTAAATCCAACATGGAAGCACCCACACAGTCTAGTTCTAAAAACCAAGCCATGCGGTCTAGTGTTTTGGGTGTGGCAGGCCTGGAACTACTTTCCCTGGTACTACTTTACCTTGCTGTTACCGTATTGGTTGAGGAAGATGATGTGGCGGAAGACAGCCTACTACTTGCTAAGAAAGGAACAATCTTTCTGAGAGCATTGCAGTGGTTGTATGTATTTGGTGTGGTAGCGCATGGAGGTGGTCCCGTGGGAGTAATGTACAGGTAGTCCGCAACTGAGTACAAAGTTACTCTCAGAGCATTTCACTTTTGTAGCTTTAGCCTTTGGTACATTCCCAACAGTGGTAAATAATCTCTGGGTGCTAGACGTAGGCACTTCCTCTACCTCATCTTCTTGGTTCTCTTCACTGTCTTTGGAAATGCTGTGCTTTTTTTGTTGCGTGGGTCCTCCAGCCGGGGGTGGTGGTGGCTCTTGGGGAGGAGGGATGGTAACAGCTGATGCCATTGTTAAGATAAATAGCAGTTTTGCAACTATTCTTCCAGGTATGTGCTTTGTACTAGATTGTTAATGGATAAAAGCATAGGTGTAGGAGCTGTGCAAGGGTACATTTTGAGCTTGAAAGTTCCCAGATCAGTAGAAAATGCAGTTCCGAACTGTCCTCGAAGCAAGGACCCGAACACAAAGTGCAAACGCGGTCATGGACACGTCATCATGACGCGTGCAAGAGCATGGTCACTTGGCACTGTCCAGAAGGTCTGCGATGACATCAGACATTCGCGGACGTCGACAGAAGCAAAACAGAGGAAAAGGTATAATAGTGTTTAAAATGATGCTAGAAGGTTTTAAGGTGAAACTTTGTAAATTGGACACAAATGTTGCTATAATGGGGTAAGTATGATATTAGTAAGATGTAGGAAAATAGCATGCACTGGTAAAAACCCATGAAATACTCTGAAAGAAACTTTGTTAAGGAGACATTATGGTTAAGTTGCACTAATAAAGACCTATGAAATTCAATGAAAAAACTTTGTCAAAGGGATGTCATGGTTACAAGTAAAACTGAAAACCCCCAGAAATGTGCCCGTTATGGTAAGCTAAGCAACCATAACTCACGCCACTACTGTGCACTGCTAAGACTAATACCCAGGACATCAAAGATGACATCACAAATGTACCCACTGCGGGAACCGGAGGGATTTTTCTCCCTCTCCAGAGTAAATGTTTTGAATAATGGGTTAAAATGGTGTATTACACAGCACTTTCTGGGAAAAGTTGGGAAAAAGGCCAACAATCAGTTTTGAGGGTGTAGGGTAAATCATGAAAAAAGTACAATAGATGCAAGTTACCAAAATGCACAAGGCATTTTCCAATGCATTATCATACCGGTCCCTGCAATATATGCCTGTATAAAAAACATTTGTTTGCTGGCTGTGTCCACACATTTCCATGCTGGCTCCACCAACAGTATTCCCAAATAAGACCATACTTATGTTTGCTTCAAGCCATTTTTCTATAGTGTCATTACTGGCACTGGACACAAAACTAGCTCTGCCAATATATGCCAGTACTACTATGTAAGTACATACTCCCATTATTTGCCCATTAAAAGTGACATGTCACAGTAGGAAAACCTGTGCAAACTGGTTCCAATGTAAGCCAGTATACACCCACAAGAAACATCCATACTTTACTTGTCCATATGCATATATATATATATATATACATATATATATATATATATATATATATTGGCGCTTGCCGCAATCTATTCACTATAAAGCTAGCCTCAAGATTACTTTGTCTGCTTGCATTTATTTTGCATCTGTACACGTGTAACATAGCTTGATGTCTTTATCTGTTTCTGTGGCATAACCTTCTTCACCTTGATCCCAAGATGTTACTTAGCCTTGATACTTTCTTGATGCCTTATAGAATATCTGCATTCTTAGGTATGTCAGTTGAGCTCTGTGTGACGTTTACTTTGATGATGGTTGGTGACGTCACCATTCTTCCTTACCATTTATTTGCTCTGCTTCTTCAGGAATCTCATTTAAATAACCATCATATTTCCTCGTATGCAGGTATGGTTTCCTCAATGGGAATCTTGCCTCTAGGATTCCTTTTGGCCTTTGTCATTTCAAATGCTGCGTGGATGTCACATACTCTGGTTTCCAACATACAGGCAATAGGAGCAGAGCGGTTAAGGTGCGGTGGGGGTTCTCGGCCGCTACACGGCCGAGTAATACATGTCATGCCACAGTAAGCAATGGCTGGACTAACTGCACCAAAATTCCAGTCTAGCCAGGGAATGCCACACATGAACTTGCGTTTGCCCAAAAATACCAGTAAAACATGCAGTCAATAAAGGATGTGGCAAAAATGCTCCAAGGATCCCCAGTCTCCCAGGGCCTTACACACACACGCATGCATCCCCTTTCACTCACCGGTCACTCACCCATATATCTCCTATCGCACTCACTCACACTGGATTCACCACACAAGAACACATCAAACCCCACCAAGAACATTCAAACACACACAACCACATGCATGCTCATTCACCCACCTGTCACTCACTCACACCTTCTCTTACATACATGCACTCAATGCATTCTCTACACAGGCACACACCCACCCACCCAGAACATTCAAAAACACACCATCACATTCATACTCATTCACCCAACACTCACACCTTTTATTAGACCCACTCATTGCATTCTCTACACAGGCACATACCCACCCACCCAGAACACTCAAAAACACACATCATATCACTTCTCATTCACCAACCATTCACATACATACATCCGACACGCACTTCATACATGCAAAACACATCATATTACAAAAAAAAAACTTTCTTACCTTTTACTTGCAGCTTCGGTCCGCCCTTCCCGGCCCCCTCTGCTCCTCTGTGCTGTTCACAAACAGTAACCAGGAAGCTGCGAGAGCTCCTGTATAAGAGCTGCAAGGAAGCCGAGGGAGAAGTGGTTGGAACTGGACGTGTTATGTGACATCTGCCACATGTCACAGTCAGCTCCAACCCCTACTAAGTGGCTCCCAGGCCCAGTCCTCAACTTGATGGGTGAGGACTGGGCCAGACCTAGTGTGGTGGGGTGATGCGGAAGGGCCC
Source organism: Ambystoma mexicanum (assembly GCF_040938575.1). Classification (NCBI taxonomy): domain Eukaryota; kingdom Metazoa; phylum Chordata; class Amphibia; order Caudata; family Ambystomatidae; genus Ambystoma; species Ambystoma mexicanum. The sequence continues at coordinate 94,512,289 of NC_090937.1, read as the reverse complement.
GCTACACCAGGAGCACCTGTTTTTCTTTTGCTAAAAACAATAAAAACATTGGGTTCGCTAAGGAATCCCCAGGTGTTGCAACTGTGGCCCCCAGGAGTCACAGTTGCAACCCCTGGCAACCCCCAAATGATGTCCGTGACGGACTTGTAGAACTGCGACGATGGCACACCAAATTAACTCCACAAAACACTGCCTCTCATCAACTTCATCATTCGCCCGATCACTTCTGGGGTACCTCGGGTGCTACTTACCTCTTCTACGGTTATGCGATTCAACTATTCTTCTGCCCATCTCCTGAAGAAAAAGAGGTAGATGTTAGGTGTGGAAATATGCAGCCTTATATCATCATCGTACATTCACATATACCATACAATGAATCCTAGTATACCCACTGCGTATATTGGGGGGATAATGCTCACCTCTGTGTTTTGATATAATCAAGACTCCCTGTACTGTAAGCCTGGGTAATGTTCATTCTATGTCAAGCATTATTCTTATTCAAAGCTCCTCATAACTCTTGCCGCCACTGAGGAAATAGACTTAAAATTAAAGGTCTTAAATGTTGACTCAGTAGACAAATCAGCTGACTTAAAATGTCCTGCAAAGACACACCCACTGCAAATGCTTTGTAAGCAATCTTCTCCTCTGACAGAATGAGCACCAAATGCTGCCAAATCAGTGCCTGCCAATGCCATTATTTATCTCACCCCTCTAGCTTTTGTTGCTGCTGCGACTGCATGAAATGACTCGCTATTCACTATTAATAGCTGCTGCACCCGCTGAGGCCTCACACTTGCTGTTGCTTTTTCATAATCCTTCATGCACTTCGCCACGCACAGCTTAGCCTTGCTAGGGAAATAGGGGTAAGAAATTACAAGCAAATTGAACTCGGTGTGCATTGCTATGTTAAACGCTATTCCATCTGGATAGAACACTTTTCTATCTATCTCCAGAGCTTTAAACATCAGAGACTCTCCTACAAGATATTAGTCAGAGCAGCATTGCTATTTTACCGGAAGGTTTTGTAACGAGAGCCGTTAGTTAACCGGCCATTGCATAATTTGCTTGTGCACAACGTTCACATCCCACAATGTAGAGCACTTTGGCATGGGAGGTTCATGAAACTTCACTCTTAAGAGAAACTGCACTACTTCTGGATGCTCTCCGACCGGAAAACAACCGTCCACCTGCTCATGCCCTGCTGAAATGGCTGACCTATACACGCCAATCATATGGAATGCTCATCCTGCCTACGACTGGAGCACTAGAAAATTAAGTACTTGAACTATTGGGGCAGAAACGGGATGAACACTTTGTTCACCTTAGCAAGTATTCCATCTGTGCCATGCAGTGAAATAGCTCCCAAGTGTCGAAGGAGCCCAAGATTCTTTGATGAACTAAACAGCTTCACTCGAAGGTCCTGGCAAATTCCATCTTTCCTTGAATTCCTGCAAGCTATCAGATCGAGGTTCCCTGCTTCCACTAGAGGGTGATTGTGCCTCCCTGGGTTTGTCCGCAGATCCAGCTGACACAGAATTGTCCTCAGAAACTCCTGATGCAAGTTCCATCAGAACTGGAAATCACCCCTGCGATTGCCATGCACGTGCCTATACTACCACATCCACTTATTTCCTGTAGATTTTTGCTAATGCTCGTGCTAACATTATGAATGTTGGGAAGGCATACTGGACTACCCATGCCAAGCTCTGCAGGAAGGCATCCGTACCAAGCACTCCCGGGTGCAGCCTCCAGCTGAAGTACCTGGGAATTTGCAAGTTAGACCTGGATGAAAAAAGGTCTATATCCATGGAAACCTATCTCTGTTGCAATTCTGCAAACACTGCTCTATGTTATTTCCAGTTGCTGTTATCTTGCAGATACTGGGTATTCCAATCCGCAACCATGTTCTTTTCTCAAATAAGATATTCTGCTGCCACTGTAATCTTCTTCTCTAAACAGTAGTTTCAGAAATCTTTTTCCAACTCCTCTAGCATTTTGGACCGTGTTCCACCTAGGCGGTTGAAGTAGCTCACCGCTGATATATTGGCCATTCTGAGAAGTATGCAGCAGTGTGCCTTGTCTTTGGCAAATGTCCTCACAGCAAAGGAACCTGCTAGCAGCTCTAAACAATTGATGTGGTGGTCCAGTTCAGCTTGTGACCATTTGCCGCGTGTCTCCAGCGGACCACATCTCGCACCCCAACCGTACCTGCTTGCTGCTGAATCTATTACTAGCTCTGGTATGTCTCCAAAGATGCCTCGGATGTTCCAAGCTCTCATGTTCTGCAGCCATCATTGTAACTCTGATCTTCTGTATTCGTCTAGGAGCACTAAGTGATGGTATTTTACCCTGCCCTGAAGGTGCTTGATCTTCAGTCTCTGTAGAGCTCTCAGTGAAGCGGTCCCGGAAAGATTGCCTGTATAGAGACAGCCAGAAGTCCTACTACTCTGGACAGATTCCAAACCAAGATACTCATCTTCTTGAGGGCCACTCTCAGCTCCTTCTTTATCACTCTCAATTTCTGAGCTGGTAATTCCAATGTCGCTTTCCTGGTGTTTATCACGGAACCCAGGAACTCCATGTGTCTGCCCGCTCTAGCTCTGATTTATCTCGAATTGACTAGTAACCCCAGGGATGATAGGAATGCACTCACCCATTGAACTTGTTCAAGTAGTGCCGCTTTGTCTTGTGCCAGAATAAGTATGTCGTCTAGATAGACTCTTATCCTCACTCATCTCTTTCTTATCGCTGTGGCTAACAGCTTCATTAGCTTGGTGATGGTCCTAGGGGTTGACGATAGTCAGAAAGGCAGGCTTCTGAATTTCATTAGAAGCGCATGGAAGTGACAGTGTTCTGTGCAGTGAGGATTGTCAGGTAGGTTTTTGAAAAAAACAGATGTTGCAGCCAATGTCGGCTTGAGTTCCTATCTAGAGCGAAGCCTTTGTGCTTCTCTGGTTCCTTTCTCAGATGGCCAAGGGTCTGCACCAGGGGTGCCTGTATTGTGGCTGCAGCAATATATGTACAATTCCGAGAAATAAAGTTGGTACCCTTTAGTGCGCTCCTTGGGAAGAATTACTCAATCACTTGGTTATGTTAATTCCAATTTGTTTATTCAGTATAGGTTTCCCCATGACTTTAGCCACGGTTCCTCAGGGGAGATTCTAAAGTACAAAAAAGAACCCAAGTTCATACATTCTATGTATATAAACAGAGACTTAAGTGCATTAAACCTCTAGTTTCATAACCACTTCTATCTGAGAAGAGGACATACACTCAACCTTGTCATGTTTCTCATAATTCTGATTCAGTATTGATTGGTATTCAATTTTCTCTCTCATCGGCTCTCTATTTGTCTTCCCTTTGTTCTTTTTCCCTTTTTTCTTTTTTTCTTTTTTTCCCTATAAGAAAAATGCACAAAGCTCATATGCTTTGGTTCACATTCTAATACTGGCTATTAATGTGTTATATTTCTGAACAGCAAAGCAGTCTTTGCTGTCCTATACAGTGTGCTGTGTCCTTCCTAGCCTATATAGAATGGCATTTTAGTATTGGTCCATTATTACTAGTATAAATTCTGCATTTGCATTGGTATTCAGTTTGATTGAATTTATGCACCCTCTATGAGGTAGCCCTTTACATTTCTAGAGAAAATTATTTTAAATTGCTATAGAGTTTACCTTGTGTGTAGATTCTTGTGGATTCAAAGATGTTCCTTTCTCTCGGTACGATTGCCTCTGTGCATCCGTGGTTCCCGGATGCATCTTACCTCAATTCTGCTTCTGTTTATATATCGCGGAGCACGTCGCGTGATGACGTCATCGCGTAATGTGCCGCGATGACGTCATACGCGTCAAAAAACGTGCGGCGGCCATCTTGGATTTGTTTTTTGTGAAAAAAATAAAAATTTTGTGTTTCTATGTTGTAGCCTTCATTTTTGTACAAATAATTTTCAGGTTGCATTGCTATTTTGCAAAAGAATGGATTTATTTTCAAAGAACCCCTAAGCTAACACTAATGTCTTCTTTAATTTAATTGTGTCTCTAAATGTTGTTGTATCTATGCTTATGTGATGGCATCAACACGTTGGATCCAGCTTTCCATTTACTATATTTCAGTGTATGTGGTATAGAGTATATAGGCTCTATGTATAAATGAACAACAAGTTGCTTATACATGCTTTCGGTGGTAGACAGAGAGGTACTTAGGATGATGCACATAAACAATCAATAGTGTTTTTATAACCAGTTTGCCATCTCTGGATCTGTGTTTAGACCAGTTTGGCATGTATCCATTATACAAATCCATTTTGACTCCATTCTCCTTAATATAAGTTCTCTGTCTCCTCCTCTTTCAGGTTGCTCGATTTTTTCCAGTCCAATGATTTTGATGTCCTTGATGTCTGATTGTTGGTGTTCTTTTGCAAAGTGTATGGCCATTGGGTACCTTGCATCCCCGTTCTTGATTGCTCTAAGATGTTCCAATATCCGTATTCTGATTTCTCTTATCGTGCTCCCGATGTATTTCTTGTTGCAAATGCATTGTATAGCATAAATTACATATTGACTTCTGCAGTTTATAAATTGTTTGATGTCAATCATTTTTCCAGTGGGTAATTTAATTTGTTTGATTCCATTTATCATGTGTGAACAAATTGAACATTTGCTGCATTTGTAGGATCCTGTTGGTGCCGGCACTTTCAAAAAACTACTCAAGGAGTCCTTTACTGGGTTCCTTAGATGACTCGGACTTAATTTCTTTTTCAGAGTTGGAGCTTTTCTAAATACCATTGATGGTTTTTCTTCAATAATGGTGCTGAGTGTATCATCTGTGAATAGAATGTTCCAATGTTTATTCAAAGTTTTCTTTAAGTTGTATATTTCACTACTGAATGTTGTAATGAAATGGGTTTTCATTTCTTTATTCTTTACTTTTCGTTTTTCAATTAATAGGCTGGTTCTTGTTACTTTTTCTGCTTTCTGAATTGCATGGTTAAGAGAGTCTTCTTTATATCCTCTCTGTATAAAGTTTTCTTTTAGATCTGTTAGATGTTTTTGGTACCTGGTATCCAAGCTGCAATTGCGTTTTATTCTAAGTATTTCTCCATATGGGATGTTCTTTATGGTGTGTTTTGGATGGTTGCTTTGTGCATGTAGCTTGTTGTTGACTGCTGTGGGTTTGATATACAAGTCTGTTAGTATCTTGTCACCATCTGTGTACAGTTGTAGATCTAAAAATTCTATTTCTTCTGAGCTGATTTTTTCTGTGAATTTGATATTATGATTATTGTCATTAAGATAGGCAATATATTTCAGGAGGCTTGTTTTGTTTCCATGCCATATCACAAGGATATCGTCAATGTAACGACCCCAGTAGACAATTTTATTTTCTATGAATGCCTCATGTTGCCAGGCATGGATTAGTTCAAAATGGCCCATAAATAAATTTGCATATGGTGGGGCAAATTTCGCCCCCATGGCAGTTCCTTGTTCCTGCTTATATAGGACTTGATTAAACCAAAAAATGTTGTTTGACAGAACGAAGTTTAGCTTCTCTAGAATCATATTATTCTGATTAAGAAATGAAATAGACCTTGTTTTCAAGAAGAATTCCGTTGTTTCCATTCCTTTTGTGTGTTGGATGCTGGTGTAAAGTGACACCACATCAAACGTCACAAATAAATATTCTGCTTCCCACGGTATACACTCCATTTGTTGTATCACGTGTTTCGTGTCTCGTAAATAAGATGCTAGCCCTGTTGTTAGGGGCTGTAGATATAAGTCTATATATTCTGAGATTCTTTCTGTTAAAGAACCTATCCCATTAATGATGGGTCTACATGGTGGAAACGTCTTGTACTTTTTATGTATTTTTGGAAGGAAATATATTATTGGCATGACAGGTTTGTCTATTACCAAATACTTTGTTTCTTCTTCCGTCAGTAGGCCCATTTCTTCCCAATGTTTTGCCATTTGATTCCATTGAGCTTGTAGGTCTCTAATTGGGTTTTTTTGTAGTATTGAGTAACATTTAGTGTCCTTTAGTTGTCTGGTTCCTTCTGTTATGTAATCGTGTTTCTTCATAAGCACAATGTTCCCTCCTTTATCAGCTGACTTCACAACTATTTCCTCATTTTTGGAGAGTGTATCTATTGCCTTTTTCTCAGCTTTCGTTAAATTGTATTTGATATTGGTTTGCTTGTTTTCAAGGTATTTTTTTCGTAAATCATTGCTTACAGCTTTTTGAAAAAGATCTATGGCATTATTTTCCATTAAATTGGGTATGAATTTCGATTTAGATCTTAAATGTGTTTCCTCAGTCTGGAACGGATCTATATTTTGTTCCGCCATGAAGGAATCCAATGAGAAATCCGTTTCTGTTAAATTCATTATGTTTACTGATCCTTCTGCTAGTTCCACAGTGAGGGGTGAAATGTCTTGGATATTGCGTTCTTTGAGTTTCATAGGTGATTCTGTGAAATATTTTCTAAGTTTTAGTTTCCGACAAAATTTAAAAAGGTCTACTTGTGTTTGGAAGTAATCCGTCCTATTGGCTGGACAGAAATTCAGTCCTCTATTAAGTGCTGTCTTGAGAGATTCATCAATATTTAGATTGGAAAGGTTTAGGACTAGATTTCCTGGTTCCCTCTGGTTTCTCTGTTCCTGGATCTCGTTAGCATTCCTCTTTGTCCTATACCTGTGTTTATTCGATCCTCCTCTCTTTCCCCTCTTGCTTTTGTGGAACCTATTGTAGTATTTCCGCCTACGTTTAGATTTAGAGATGGTTTCGGGAACATTGTTCGTTGAGTATATGGTCGATTTGTTGATTTGTGTCTCCGAAATTCTTCCAAAAAAGACGAGGGGCCTAGCAAGTCTTTTGATGTACTTGGTTTGGAACTACTTTCTTTTTCTGATTCGCTGTTCGTTTCAGTTTCTGACGATTCTGTTGGTGTGGTAATATTATCTGTACTTGTTTTTGTTTTAAATTTAGTGTTTCCTTTAGTGTCATATTTTCTCTGATAAGTGTAAATTCTGCCAATTTTGTAGTCTATTTCATCCCTTATGAAGGTTTTCTGTTTTTTGTTCTTGATCTCTTCAGTAAATTTGTTAAGATATTCATCTAGTATTTGGTAGTTTTTAAATGTCAGCTCTGGTAAATTCAATTTTTCTATTGTTTCTTTAAGTTCCTCGATTTCCTTTAATGTTTTTTCATGGATCAGGGCAGAATAATTAATAATCCTTATCATCAAACCTTTTGAGATTTCTGTTAAATAGTCCTCCCAGTCCTTTAGTGCTTCTGTGTCCTCTTCTTCAAATGATGGGAAGATGCAAACTCTTAATCCACGAGGTAACCTCCCTACCTCCATGTACATCTTCATTGTTTTAATCTCCCACCATTTGGACAGTTCTTTCTTTGATGCTGCTTCCAATCTTTCGAAAAGATGTCTTAATGAAGTTGATGTTTGGGATGCCATAACTACTCCTGTTTGTCTATGCCTTAAGAAAAGCTCGTCAGCTTCTGCATCCCTTTTGTCGAATATGTCTGTCATTTTGAAGTTGTGCACAGGTTCTGCTCGAATGGAAGCCTTTAGATTTATATTTTTGAAAAAAACAGATGTTGCAGCCAATGTCGGCTTGAGTTCCTATCTAGAGCGAAGCCTTTGTGCCTCTCTGGTTCCTTTCTCAGATGGCCAAGGGTCTGCACCAGGGGTGCCTGTATTGTGGCTGCAGCAATATATGTACAATTCCGAGAAATAAAGTTGGTACCCTTTAGTGCGCTCCTTGGGAAGAATTACTCAATCACTTGGTTATGTTAATTCCAATTTGTTTATTCAGTATAGGTTCTGGATACTCCATACACTTAAAGTTTCAATAAACAAACTTTGTCTCCCAAATTGTCTCCCAACACGTGTTTCCCCATGACTTTAGCCACGGTTCCTCAGGGGAGATTCTAAAGTAAAAAAAAGAACCCAAGTTCATACATTCTATGTATATAAACAGAGACTTAAGTGCATTAAACCTCTAGTTTCATAACCACTTCTATCTGAGAAGAGGACATACACTCAACCTTGTCATGTTTCTCATAATTCTGATTCAGTATTGATTGGTATTCAATTTTCTCTCTCATCGGCTCTCTATTTGTCTTCCTTTTGTTCTTTTTCCCTTTTTTCTTTTTTTCTGTTTTTCTTTTTTTCCCTATAAGAAAAATGCACAAAGCTCATATGCTTTGGTTCACATTCTAATACTGGCTATTAATGTGTTATATTTCTGAACAGCAAAGCAGTCTTTGCTGTCCTATACAGTGTGCTGTGTCCTTCCTAGCCTATATAGAATGGCATTTTAGTATTGGTCCATTATTACTAGTATAAATTCTGCATTTGCATTGGTATTCAGTTTGATTGAATTTATGCACCCTCTATGAGGTAGCCCTTTACATTTCTAGAGAAAATTATTTTAAATTGCTATAGAGTTTACCTTGTGTGTAGATTCTTGTGGATTCAAAGATGTTCCTTTCTCTCGGTACGATTGCCTCTGTGCATCCGTGGTTCCCGGATGAATCTTACCTCAATTCTGCTTCTGTTTATATATCGCGGAGCACGTCGCGTGATGACGTCATCGCGTAATGTGCCGCGATGACGTCATACGCGTCAAAAAACGTGCGGCGACCATCTTGGATTTGTTTTTTGTGAAAAAAATAAAAATTTTGTGTTTCTATGTTGTAGCCTTCATTTTTGTACAAATAATTTTCAGGTTGCATTGCTATTTTGCAAAAGAATGGATTTATTTTCAAAGAACCCCTAAGCTAACACTAATGTCTTCTTTAATTTAATTGTGTCTCTAAATGTTGTTGTATCTATGCGTATGTGATGGCATCAACACGTTGGATCCAGCTTTCCATTTACTATATTTCAGTGTATGTGGTATAGAGTATATAGGCTCTATGTATAAATGAACAACAAGTTGCTTATACATGCTTTCAGTGGTAGACAGAGAGGTACTTAGGATGATGCACATAAACAATCAATAGTGTTTTTATAACCAGTTTGCCATCTCTGGATCTGTGTTTAGACCAGTTTGGCATGTATCCATTATACAAATCCATTTTGACTCTATTCTCCTTAATATAAGTTCTCTGTCTCCTCCTCTTTCAGGTTGCTCGATTTTTTCCAGTCCAATGATTTTGATGTCCTTGATGTCTGATTGTTGGTGTTCTTTTGCAAAGTGTATGGCCATTGGGTACCTTGCATCCCCGTTCTTGATTGCTCTAAGATGTTCCAATATCCGTATTCTGATTTCTCTTATCGTGCTCCCGATGTATTTCTTGTTGCAAATGCATTGTATAGCATAGATTACATATTGACTTCTGCAGTTTATAAATTGTTTGATGTCAATCATTTTTCCAGTGGGTAATTTAATTTGTTTGATTCCATTTATCATGTGTGAACAAATTGAACATTTGCTGCATTTGTAGGATCCTGTTGGTGCCGGCACTTTCAAAAAACTACTCAAGGAGTCCTTTACTGGGTTCCTTAGATGACTCGGACTTAATTTCTTTTTCAGAGTTGGAGCTTTTCTAAATACCATTGATGGTTTTTCTTCAATAATGGTGCTGAGTGTATCATCTGTGAATAGAATGTTCCAATGTTTATTCAAAGTTTTCTTTATGTTGTATATTTCACTACTGAATGTTGTAATGAAATGGGTTTTCATTTCTTTATTCTTTACTTTTCGTTTTTCAATTAATAGGCTGGTTCTTGTTACTTTTTCTGCTTTCTGAATTGCATGGTTAAGAGAGTCTTCTTTATATCCTCTCTGTATAAAGTTTTCTTTTAGATCTGTTAGATGTTTTTTGTACCTGGTATCCAAGCTGCAATTGCGTTTTATTCTAAGTATTTCTCCATATGGGATGTTCTTTATGGTGTGTTTTGGATGGTTGCTTTGTGCATGTAGCTTGTTGTTGACTGCTGTGGGTTTGATATACAAGTCTGTTAGTATCTTGTCACCATCTGTGTACAGTTGTAGATCTAAAAATTCTATTTCTTCTGAGCTGATTTTTTCTGTGAATTTGATATTATGATTATTGTCATTAAGATAGGCAATATATTTCAGGAGGCTTGTTTTGTTTCCATGCCATATCACAAGGATATCGTCTATGTAACGACCCCAGTAGACAATTTTATTTTCTATGAATGCCTCATGTTGCCAGGCATGGATTAGTTCAAAATGGCCCATAAATAAATTCGCATATGATGGGGGAAATTTCGCCCCTATGGCAGTTCCTTGTTCCTGCTTATATAGGACTTGATTAAACAAAAAAATGTTGTTTGACAGAACGAAGTTTAGCATCTCTAGAATCATATTATTCTGATTAAGAAATGAAATAGACCTTGTTTTCAAGAAGAATTCCGTTGTTTCCATTCCTTTTGTGTGTTGGATGCTGGTGTAAAGTGACACCACATCCAACGTCACAAATAAATATTCTGCTTCCCACGGTATACACTCCATTTGTTGTATCACGTGTTTCGTGTCTCGTAAATAAGAAGCTAGCCCTGTTGTTAGGGGCTGTAGATATAAGTCTATATATTCTGAGATTCTTTCTGTTAAAGAACCTATCCCATTAATGATGGGTCTACATGGTGGAAACGTCTTGTACTTTTTATGTATTTTTGGAAGGAAATATATTATTGGCATGACAGGTTTGTCTATTACCAAATACTTTGTTTCTTCTTCCGTCAGTAGGCCCATTTCTTCCCAATGTTTTGCCATTTGATTCCATTGAGCTTGTAGGTCTCTAATTGGGTTTTTTCGTAGTATTGAGTAACATTTAGTGTCCTTTAGTTGTCTGGTTCCTTCTGCTATGTAATCTTGTTTCTTCATAAGCACAATGTTCCCTCCTTTATCAGCTGACTTCACAACTATTTCCTCATTTTTGGAGAGTGTATCTATTGCCTTTTTCTCAGCTTTCGTTAAATTGTATTTGATGTTGGTTTGCTTGTTTTCAAGGTATTTTTTTCGTAAATCATTGCTTACAGCTTTTTGAAAAAGATCTATGGCATTATTTTCCATTAAATTGGGTATGAATTTCGATTTAGATCTTAAATGTGTTTCCTCAGTCTGGAACGGATCTATATTTTGTTCCGCCATGAAGGAATCCAATGAGAAATCCGTTTCTGTTAAATTCATTATGTTTACTGATCCTTCTGCTAGTTCCACAGTGAGGGGTGAAATGTCTTGGATATTGCGTTCTTTGAGTTTCATAGGTGATTCTGTGAAATATTTTCTAAGTTTTAGTTTCCGACAAAATTTAAAAAGGTCTTGTGCGACGTGCTCCGCGATATATAAACAGAAGCAGAATTGAGGTAAGATGCATCCGGGAACCACGGATGCACAGAGGCAATCGTACCGAGAGAAAGGAACATCTTTGAATCCACAAGAATCTACACACAAGGTAAACTCTATAGCAATTTAAAATAATTTTCTCTAGAAATGTAAAGGGCTACCTCATAGAGGGTGCATAAATTCAATCAAACTGAATACCAATGCAAATGCAGAATTTATACTAGTAATAATGGACCAATACTAAAATGCCATTCTATATAGGCTAGGAAGGACACAGCACACTGTATAGGACAGCAAAGACTGCTTTGCTGTTCAGAAATATAACACATTAATAGCCAGTATTAGAATGTGAACCAAAGCATATGAGCTTTGTGCATTTTTCTTATAGGGAAAAAAAGAAAAAAAGAAAAAAGTGAAAAAGAACAAAAGGAAGACAAATAGAGAGCCGATGAGAGAGAAAATTGAATATCAATCAATACTGAATCAGAATTATGAGAAACATGACAAGGGTGAGTGTATATCCTCTTCTCAGATAGAAGTGGTTATGAAAATAGAGGTTTAATGCACTTAAGTCTCTGTTTATATACATAGAATGTATGAACTTGGGTTCTTTTTTTTACTTTAGAATCTCCCCTGAGGAACCGTGGCTAAAGTCATGGGGAAACACGTGTTGGGAGACAATTTGGGAGACAAAGTTTGTTTATTGAAACTTTAAGTGTATGGAGTATCCAGAAGCTATACTGAATAAACAAATTGGAATTAACATAACCAAGTGATTGAGTAATTCTTCCCAAGGAGCGCACTAAAGGGTACCAACTTTATTTCTCGGAATTGTCAGGTAGGTATCCTAGGTTTATTACCGGCCTTGTTTTGCACTTGTTGTGTACTAGGAACATATTGATGTAAAACCCTGTTGTCTATGGGTCTGCTCCCTCTATGGCTTCTTTCCCTCTGAGAAGTTCTAACTCTGCGTTGAGCATCTACTCCTCCTCTGCGCTTTATGCAGGAGGTGTGAGACTTAGGCGTGGCTCAGTGCACTGATGAACTCTAACTTGAAAATAGCATCTTCCTCTATCGGCTCTTGAACTCCTCCATCTTCTTCAGAAGAATGTGTCCTGTTGCCTTGTTTCCCAGTATCGCACCCTGTGTCCTCGAGGTCTTATCAGTGAGTTGAACCAAACCGTCAAGCGACCTGTTTCAGCCGGTCCCGGCAAAAACTCTATTCAGAAATATTTTTCAAATTGATGACTGCTTTTTCCAGCACAGTGTATGTACCAATGATTTTTTTCATTTCTTTGGCAAAGGCCTGTCCAAAACGTAGGGCCAATGCTGATTTGCCTTCTTCATATGAGGCTAGGTCGCCTAATTTGTTGTCTATTTTCAGTAACAGAATATGCCTTCTCTCTGAAAATAGGGCACAATTTACATTACCCAGGAGACACACTGCTCTCTGGGCCCAACTGGCAAGACTCTGAGCGTCTACTGGTTCACCTGTGTCTCTCGACCTTTCTACCAGGTCCATAATCTTTGCGATAAGCTCCTCTAGATACAATAGTTTATCTTGACATCCTCTCCATACCTTGTTAAATGTCTTTGGAGGCTTTTGTCACAAAAGGGATCATACGTGGGTCTAGTTCTGATGTGTCAGTAACTGTGCCTGAGAGGTCTGGTTACAAGGATTCTGCTCTCATGCGGAACGTTGCTTTCTTCTCTAGGGGCATACATATTTTCGGCACTATGTACTGCGCTACCATGGGGCAATTTATGTCTGGAGCAGTGTGCTTGGGATGCCGAATGGCTCTGGATCAAACATGTCGGTGATCTACTTGCCCCTTCTTGCTCTGTATACCTTTCCCCTTTGCAGTTGTTCTTGACCTGTTTGGCGGGACTCTCGTCCACAAGGTCATTGTCAGACATTAGTGTCTGCATTCCCTGTGTTTTGTGCAGTGGGGAAAAGGGTAAGAGGCTGGGCACTGCCGCCTTTTGTGAGGATGCGTTTTAAGCTTACGAAAAGGGTTGGCTGCCTCTATAAGCTGTTTTTCTTCCCCATCTATGTAACCGGGGGGAGTAAAAGAGTCCTTCCACTTCTGAGTCTGTTCTCTCCCCTGTGTATCAACCCCCTTTTTTGGGGTGTCTCGCAGATTTCCCTTCACCTGGACTGTCTGCGCTACTCTTCCTTTTTCGTTCCACAGCCACTTCAGTGCTCTTTTTTCCTTGCAGGGTTTCTATGATTTTGAGTCTGTCCTGTAAAGGATTAACACCCTGGGATACTGCCACTACCAGGGAATATCCTAGAACCTTTTAGAACTTAAAGAAAGGTCCCAGTCTTCTTCAGGCATGCCCTCTTACTGGCTGCCTTCACTCCAGTCATAATGATCTTCGTCTATATCCATTTTGCGTGCACTGTGGCTTGTAGTTTGCCCTTGGCCTGAACAGAGCAGGCTGTTATATACGTTTTCAACAATCCGTTTTATGAGGGAGACTCGTTTCCTCTTAATTGGCGTTCAATCATCACTTCCCATATCTGAATAAGACTGCTTTGACAAACTGTATGTACTTTTCTTTAATTATTTTAGTGAACAGGACTCGTTTTCACTGAAGTCGCGTGTTTTCCTGGTCGGGTTGTCTGCTCGCGTCAGTGCGAGCGCCCTCCGACGTATTAAAGGGCCCGAGTGGGTCTCCTGATGTGAGCCTGTTTGCTCAAACACCCGAATTGCAAGCCCAATTTGTTTCTATCACGTTGGCGTCCCACTTGTAATTGCTATGCGGCCGAGTCTGCTTTAACGTCTGAGCTTTTAAGCTCCGAGCTCTTCACTCACGCCCTGACAGCGCTTGTGCTCAGTCACAGCACATTAAAATTTGCGCTCCCCGAGCTCAAACAAAGCTCATTGTGTCTTCATAAGACGCTTTATGATACCAATGCTTAATACGTTATCCTGTACTATCGAATTCTGCAGTTATACAGTTAAATTCTGCATTCGCACAGTTGTTTTGCACTCGCATGTAAAAGGGGAACTTATCTGCTTAAAGAGCAGCAAAAGAAGAGGAAGGGACCCAGGGCATTTTAAGCACTTTTGGAGCCCTGGCCACGGACATCTTTGGGGCCCCCTTCCACCAAACCAAAGGAATTAAGGGATCAAGAATACTGGTTGCACCCCCCCCCACCCACCCGTCACGCTCACAAGCTATAGGGCGTGTTTACTCCCTTTAAGTCCCCTTGCCCTCTTCATTCTTGCTCTAATCAGAATGATAAACAAGTAGCATTTGAAGACCAACATTAGCAGTCTAAAAAGGGGTTACTGTTCTAGTACATACAGGATACTTTTTTTTATCAATACCATCCCGGAAGGTAGATGTAGTATTAATGTGCAGGACCGTATGTAAAAGGTACATGTAACCCATAATAGACAGAGAACTCACATTAGCTGCCTCACAGAATGCAAAAGTGCTCATGCATGGATAAAGACCACCAATTGGAAGGAAAGAGAACGCTACACTGCAGCATGGATAGTGGAGGCAGATTAGAAGCTACCAGGAAGTTGTCTTTATCCAGACAGACTGAGATTCGAAGTGGAATATGGTTTTCAAATAGTGTTGACATTAGATATCAAAGGAACAAATTCCTGTGGTGTGCGACATAAATATGCTTACTATTAAAACAGTGAAACCATGAATAAGGTTTTTATGAAGATCATACCATGAGAAGGAAATCACTCGTAAGGGCTGACAATTTTGAAAGGTTTAGGGACTGGCGATATTGAGAGGTTAGGCAATACAAGATTAAATGAGATGCCCAGGATCACACATTGGTTAAAGGGTGAAGCGGTGAAGCTCGGATTTGTGCCAACACTTTCTTTTCCAGCTCTTCCCATGAACTAAAAGAATCTCATTTTATTAACAAAACGGACTTAGAAAGTACACAAATCACATTACCATTTTTAAACAAAATAATATAGAAGGGCGTTATGCAAAACTGGAATGATTCTAGCTTCATTCTCTCCATCAAGGAAAGTATATAAAAACCAGCATACCAATCAATGTGATTTAACAAATTTAATCTGTGTTTGTCTTTTGTTTTTTAAAGCTTTAAATACTTCCAAAACAATGGCTTGTGACATTTTCATTTATAAACGTTCATAAAAACCTTAGACGTTTAACAAAAAGCAAACCGTTTTTTATGTCAAACAAGCAGACCTTAAAATATGCTTGCCTGAGGCCTGCAACATACGGTCCGCTCTCTTCTGTCTACCAACCCTTCCACCCAAATGGCCTACATAAGAAGTAAGATCAAGTAATGGGCTAAATGATACCAGCAGCATGCAAGAAGGCAAACCTCACCGAAGACAGCACAGTAAGGAAAGATTTATTAGATGATTTGACCAGGATCACTCTATCATTTGCTGGCATATCCAGTATACAAACATGAGCACTGTCATTACATAGTCTTGAATTTGGATACTTATTCACCTCTTGGACTAACAGTTTATGCCATCTTTCAAGACGATTGCCTAGGTTTTAGAACATCCCACAAACAATTTCTAGACCTTCACCATACAGATGATATGTTAGTTTTTATAGCAATCCCTATCTGGTACAGGTACATTGCTGATAATAGCAAATGTTGTTCTACAATACCAAGTACATATGCAGTCAGGTTTATAGACTTCAGACATAGGAAAGGCTCAGCCAGCCTTGCTGTAATGTGATATTCTAATTTTGCATATGAACACATATCTCGGCAATGGGTGCTTCACACACTGAGCTAACTTCTGAACCATTGTGTCACTTATTTGATCAATATGCATTTCACCATTGCCTATTGCGCATGATTAACATAATTCCCACAGGAAGGAAAGAATGCTAGACAGTTGTGCCATAAGGAAGACACAAACGACGTATACCACAGTGAACACAGAAAGCAATACATGATGAATTGATCAAGGCAGAATGCACTTGCCAAAACAGAAAGGCAATGGGTTTAGAGCCTCAGCAGCACCCCTTCAAATTTCCTGACGTGTGCTATTTAAGAATGGTGAACAATGGAATCTTACTTCTTCAGATCAGCTAGCCTTCTGGGGCCCCCTCCAAGGTGGGGCCCTGGGCAAGTGCCCTGTTTGCCCTCCCATAAAAACGTCTCTGAAGGGACCCCAAGCAGGATGTGACATGCTGGGGAAGACAGAGTCAGGATTGGTGGACACTAAATGATACAGGAAACTACTCAAGAGAGTGGACTCGTGGGCATTTGTAGTCCCATATCTTGAGGTTTACAATTTTACAGTTATATTTAAAAATAAACAATATATAAAATAAGCTATTAATGAGCATCAATAAAGAAGTTGGAGCATAATGATTGCCTCCAGTCTTGACATAGAATTTGCAGTTAGTATGACGTATGCAACTTTATATGGTAGAAGTTTTTCCAACACAGTATTTTTAGGTTTTGGAAATAAGGTGGCAACAGCCACCTATAAAGACTAACCTAAGGACATGGTAAAAACAGAGATAGGGAACATTGGATATGAGGAGGGACACACCGCCTGCAAATGTTTGGTCATTTGTCCTCTCTGTCAACCTCCATTGCCATCCTAAGGCCTATTTGACTTCCCTCCCTATCCCTGTCACTCCTCACTCAAACTACGCCCATTGCTTACTCTTTTACTATGTTGACAATCAGCTGCATCGTTCCAAGGCATATCAGAAAGCCTGTGATGTGCTGATGATTGACACTAGAGATAATAGAAAACTGAAATATGACCTCACAGGGGACAGTCACTGAATCCCCTCTTTGAGGTCCCTGCAGATCACCACCCATACTTGGAATCTGCAGTGACAGGCAAAGCCCTGTTTGTCCATTTGCTTCCCAGAATTATTTTTTAGCCCGTCTGTCAACTGTGTAAATTACAGAGGGAGCCTTGAGCTGATTCAATTTCTATCACATACTCACACACTGCTTCCACACCGCTCCCACTTAAAAACACACACACACACACACACACACTGACTCCACCCTTACTCCACCCTTACTGAATGTGCTCTCCGTCTCTCCCACACACACACACACTACACTGCCTCCCACACACAATGGCACATGATACCACTGCAAACAATGCCCACACACACAGCCACCACACATGCACTGCCCCCACAAACTGACCACACACACTGCCCACACATGCTTTCCACACACGCACTGGCAGTGCACACTCTCACTGCCCACACACACTAACAATGCCCCCACAAAAACTGCCCTCCACATGCACACTCCCCTACACACACACAATGCCCTCCAAACACTGACCCTTTCCACACACATATTGCCCCCACACATCTACCCACTGCATACATGGCAACCCTCCCGATTTAAGCGGGAGACTCACGATTTTTCAGTTAAAAATTAATAGTGCTATGTTTTACTGTCTCCTGCCTAAAATAATTAAAACATCAGTGCAATCATATGGTAAAAATACACTCTCCCGATTTCTTTGGCTATATCTCCATCTCAGGGGCTCCAGAATGCTGACATGTCTGCCACTGCACCCACACATCTACCCAGTACCCTCTCCACACTCATCCCACGCGTGCAATGCCACCACATGCTGCTCATCGATACTCACTCCCACGCAAAACATGTACTTTACTTTATTTTTTGTACAGTTCTAGAAACAGGCCCATAGGCAAAAGAGCGCTGACAAAGCATACATCACAAAAAATCTAAACCTAACGAGTTATGAGCATCCGGGGTGGAGGGGGGAGGAGGGGGGATTAAAAAGTCAAGGGATCAATGAAACACGAAAATTCACCAATACATAGACGCCACACACGTTGCTGTCCACACACTCTGTAAACTGCTCCATGCACATAATGCCCCCACATACAACATCCACAGACTGCCCTTATACACAAATCCTACCCTCACGTACACTGCCCATGACACATGATGCACACACAAATCCCCACAACACATACTGCCTGCAGAAACAGTGCCACCACAAACACATGTTCTGCCTTGCCACACACTATCTGACCTGCGCACACACTTCCACTTCCCCATACAGACTGCCAGTCCTGCACAGACACACTTCCACACACTTCCCCTCACATGCACTGCACTGCTACACAAAGACCCTCACACACATACTAACCTCCACACACACTGCCCCATACACACACATTACCTGAAAACACTTTTATCAATCCACCCTCTTACAAACACATGTACACCCACTACCCTCCAACACGAACACTGCCCATACCACACACAATGTCCCCCCACTGACACTGTTCTGCCCCACACAATGCTTCAAAAATACTATCTACACACATTGACCCACTACTTTGCCACACCACACATGCCTACACTGCCCCCAAAGCACACTACCCTGCACACACACAATGTACCACACACATACACATACATCCTGTCCCCATAAATGTCCTCTCTCCTCTCACACACAGGCCTCTAGACACTGCTTCCACACACTTGCCATGCATTGCCCCAAACATGTAAACCCACTGCCCATACACATATTACATCTTCTCCGACACAGAACTCTCAACACACATAGCCCCACACTGCCACTCACATACAGCACCACCATGCAGACTTTCCCCCACACACATTTGCAAGTATTACACACACACACGCATTCCCCACACAAAATAACAGCCCCCACATATGCACTGCCCAAACACACTTCTGCCCCCCACACGCACTTCCTCTACACACACTAGCGTTGGCTCCACACACACACATACCTTCTCTACAAATCTGCACCAACTTCACCATGTACACACTGCCCCATACATAAATTGCCACAAACGTACACTGACCTCACAGATATACTTACCTCATACATTCACACAGACTGCCTCCACAGACACACGCTGTGCCATCACAATCATTGACCCCACAAACTTCCCACACACTTTCTACTCACACACACTGCCTCCACACACACCCAGTGCACAGACATACTAGCACTGTCACCACACTACACCCACCCACACACGTCTCCCCCACACACACATACCCCACAAATACACTGCCTCACACATACACACTATACCCCCACACACAAAGATTGCCCTACACATGTACTGCCCCCACAATCACAGTTCGTTTACACATTGCCCTCCGCCACTGCCACCCAAATCCCCCCAACTCACACACACATTGGCTTCACATGCACACACACTTCCCACATATAGCACACATGCGTGTATTTTGCCACACACACTAACACTACCTACCGATACAGACAGTACCCACACACATGCACACTCACACAATGGCCCCCCACAAACGCACTGCACACAGAAACACAGTGCACATGGGCCTACAGGGAACGTCATGCCGATGGTATGTGTACCTGGACATTTGAAGTCAATCCCTGGTGATGATGCACACATGTGGCTAATTGCTGTCAAACAGTGCAAGTAGCTGAGCATATAATGGTAATATCTGACACATGATTTTTAAAGTGCCTAGTCAAAAGCCAAAACTGTTGGCTTTGCCAATGCTTGATTCTACATTTGATGGCCTACCAAGTATAGCATTAGTTAGAGGGAAGGCAACTATTAGCAGAACATGGTACTGAAACAGTTTTTCATCAAGCAGATTCTTTTGTGGGTAGATTGAGCACAGCGTTTTTTTTTTTTTTTATAAATGAGCCCACAGGCTGATGCCTGGTTTTCTATATGACAGATCTGCCAGAATGTGTGTATCCTGTACGGCTCTGTTGCTGCGGTTATCTGATCATGTGATAGGACAGTCCCCAACATGGCCCCCTAGTAACTGCTGCTCATCACTACTTTTGGACATTCATGCTCAAACAAGATTAGGACAGATTTGGGATCTTTCCTGTGGAGTCTTGGACCCCAACCAGGTTTTTCTGGACTCTCTTCAGCCCACTATTTATTTTTATGAGTTATTTTAAGGTGTGTGAATTTTCCTCTTTCGGTAGCTTGTTTTTGGTATTAGTGTGGTCCCTGGTGTTTGCAATGCTCAAAGATGAGAACCTCACTCAATGAGATGACTCAATATATTATGCAAGGTGCATAGGTAACTGCAAACAATGGCCATAGCAGTGGTGAGAAAGTACTGAAATCACAAAGTGTGATGGCTCTGCACCAGCTTGACAGTACAACTGATGAAGACCCAGGACGCTTCTCTCAAAGTACATATATCTCAGTGTGAATGTGTAGAGTTTCTACATTTGTGACCAAAGCTGGTGCTGATGCCTCCAGTCATTGTTATCACTGAACAATTTCTTGTGTATGTCTATATTCAATTGTAAATCTGGAAATGGTAAAAGGCAAATATGTTTAGGGTCTGTTGTTAACGAAACCTGAGCTCATTTATGATCATATTGAAAGATACACGCTTTGTTGTCTATTCTCCACAGGTTTGGTGCGTTGCATTTCCTAGTTATCCAACAGTGCTTCAACAGCATTCCAGCGTTCCAGCTGTTCATTGTGGAAAAGAAGATGTTTATGTAAGTAGATGTTATAGAGAGAAAGATATGTCTGCAGCAGTTTTGGACTACAACTCCCATGACTATTGTGGGAGGCCTCATGGGAATTGTAGTCCAAAAACCTCTGTGGAGCCAAAGGTTGCAGACCCCCCTGTTCACCAGGATCATTGCAAAGTTACCTAGACATAAGCATGAGATATGTCCCCGATTTGGATCTTACTTTCTGTTTAAACTGTATATGCACTCTAAGTGCAAGCCCTGAAGCAATTGTGTCTTCGGAGTATAAGTGGAAGTTATGATGAGGGGTTGTATGTGGACAAGGCAAATGGCCCCTTCAGAAATTGCAAATACTGTGGTTATTGTACATAGATGATTAATATGCTCTACTTTCATCCCAACCATTTGGGAATTCCTGCTCTGTAAACAGAGCCAGTATGATTCTCCAAAAGAAAGCACTTGGTTTAAATTCTGGGTACCTTCCCCATTCTTCCACTTGAGGGATATCCTTCCAAAAGGAGCAAGATCAAATAATTTTCCCCAATAAAAGCCCTGTATGCCTTTAGTGAAAGCATTAGGCAGAAGGGCATCTATTTCTCTTTGATGGGTGCCCGATACTTGTCTAGACCACACCAACAAAGAGGATAGGCACACAGGACTGTGTACATTTATTTATTTATATGCATTTTTAAGCGCTCACACAGCCCGGGGGCATCGAGGCGCTTTTACAGGAATAGGTCTCTTTGTTGCGTGTTTATAACGCACTTAATACCCAGTGGTTACTACGTGCGGACCCAGGGATCGAACCTGTGTTGCTTCGTGTTGTCTTGTTTCCAAGGCGAGCACGTTGCCACTGGGCAATCCTCCCATGGCACACGTACATATTAAGGAAAGAGGTTGGAGATGTAAAGATTTTAGCATATTTATTTAGCTGCTTTTTATTCAGTTTTGTATTATTCACGTTTGTATTAATACTAGATGTATTTGTGACTGTTATACTGGTATGTACACACAGAGCTTGTAAAGTAATATAGTATCATGTCTATGAGATTTGTACTTTTGTATGTTTTTACTCTTTTATGGCAATATTGCCGAAATAAAGTGATTTGGTTTGGATTTGAATTTGAAATGTGCACACTGCACTGGACTCGGTCCCATCTGCACAAGCCCTCCGGCTTCGCTCATCTTTACATAAGCGCGACTGGATGCCTATGCAGAGGGCAGGCCATTTCTTTTTTTCTTTTCCTCTCCTTTTCTTTTTGGTCCAAGTTGTTTGCCTCCAACTGCAGAAGTTCACAGCCTTTGCCCCTATGACCTTTTACTTTCTTCATATCCTGCCAGGGCAAGTTCCCGGCTGCAGACCCTCATTCACCTTGCTTTGCGTGTAAGGGCCCCAGCTATGAGTGAAACCTATGCTCACTTTCTTCTAGAGTACTCGCCAACCTATAGCAGCACTGAGTGGAGATTTTTTACCTTCCTTCTCTGACTGAATTCCTTACGGTTGGAATAAAGTAGGAGATGGGGGTGTGGCTGGGGGATGCATCCACAATGTTGTCTTCTTGAGTGCCTCCAAAGCCCAATAAAGTGGCATCTTGATGCACCCATACAAACTGTTGCTGGAAATGGGTTCAACAGTATGGTGCTCTCCCTGTATCGATTTGAGCGGGCAGGAGTCATACAACCCCACCTCACTGGAGGCCGAAGTGGTCCCCTTGGGAGTAAAAAATACAAAATGGAGGCTGCAACATAGAGACGTTGCTCCGGGCCTCAGTGGAGAAACGTTGAACCCGAAGAACTCAAGGAAACTCATGGAAGAAGCATGATGAAGGTGAGAACCAGCAAGCTGCAGTGAGTGGATGGGTGGATACAGTATAATTGCTGCTTCCTGGGTTTCCAGGCACACCTATGCTAATGTGACTAGTTAACCTTGCAGTGAGCGAGGACTGGCGAGACCCTACTGCTGCTGTAGACAGATGCAGTGACTAATGCCAAACCCTAGTGTGGCAGATCCTGGTGCTCAGAGCTGGGGATGCACATTAGAAATCCAGGCGAGACATACTAGACAACTGAAAAATACAACCATTGCCCATAAGGTCCTGTCTGTTAGTAAGGCATAAAGATTGCTCCTCTATGCAACCACTGGGAATCTGGTTCAAACATAAGGGCCTCCTAAACTTTGGGCGTTTACACCAACGTAGTACTGTCTGAACTGCCTATATCTTTCTGGGTCCATCATGAGAAGCTCACATCATAGCAAAGCAAACAAAACAAGAAAAACAGTGACATTGCAACAATGCTTTTAGGGCAAGACATATCAAAGAAGACAGAAATAACAGCGGTAATGGTGCATGGGAAGTGTGCCCCAAAGAGGGATTCAGTTTTCCTGCTATGAAGCTGGACTTGCAAAATCTATACAGAGAGATTGGAAGAGAAATACCCAGCACCACGGCTGAGACCTCACAAAAAATGTTGGTGTTAGACAAACGTATAAATGAAGCTGAGAACCGCATTGTAGAAGTTGAAACTGCGGCTACTACCCAGCATATGAAACAGCGCAATGCAACCACTGTATCAAGGTTCTGGAATGACATTATGTAACCTTGCATAAAAAACAGAAAGCTATTGGAAATTGATCTAGGAAAAAGTATATACATATATATATATATATATATATATATATTATTATATTATTATATATATATATATAGAAAGGAGAAAGGAAAAATGAACCGCACTCTCCGCGGCCGATTAAATGGAGAAAAAAGGCACAGCTCACAGCAAAATGTAGGTCTGAAAGTTATTTAATGTGTCATACAAAACAAGACATCAATAAAAGATACGGCTGGAAGGCAGTAGAAAAAACAGAGGCAGGATGCCCGTAAGCGCGACTCACACACAACGCGTTTCACACTCAACTGAGTGCTTGATCACGTGAAGAAACAAAGCACCTGGGCACATTAGTAGTTGGACAAATGCAGTCCTTTTGCAATTTCGATGGAACTCAATGGGTGCTTGGGAAGATGGAATGGGCGGCGGGCATGATGGAATGAAAAGGCATGAATGGCCGGCAATGTAGATAAATGAGCACGGTGGTGGAAAAAGCACTGGAAACCAGTTAAGACAAAGTGTAATATATACATATTACACGGCCACGCTAGTGGCCGTGTAGTTATGGTTAAGTTGCTGTTTACATAGGAAGAGCACTTTTTGGGCGGCTTATAACTTCGCTCCCCCTGGACAAATCTTCACCAAACTTTGCAAAAAAAAGTAAATGGCCCACTCTTGCAAAGCCTGGTGAGGTTTGTTCCAGGGAGAGAAAAGTTATAGGGGGGGTCCCAAAACATCTTTTTTCCCATAGACATAATGGGAAAAAACTTTGCGCACGTCTACAGCCCAAACCGCCGAACGGATGTTCGCCAAATTTGTGGCAGGAGTGGCGACTTAGTCCAGAAAGCGTGCTTTTGTTAATTTGGTGTAAATCCGTCAAGTAGTTTTTTTTAAAATGACCGAAACATAAAGCAAAAAAATTAGTGATATCTATGTCCGCTCCGCGGTCACACTTCCCTGTTCGCTCCACGGACAAGATACCGATTGGCTAAGGGGCTGGCGTCATGACCACGGACACGCAACATCTCTGCCGATTGGCTGCAGTGAGATGTGTTCTGCGTCAGATTGTTTGGATGCGCTCGACATCTTCGATCCGCCGACAGCGCAGCGGCGACTACCGGCAACATGCTATTTCGAAAAGTATTTCGCTGAGTCATAGTGCTTCGGGAGGTTCACACAGTAAGAGATGGGTGAACAACTGTATTTGTTCAGGCGGTAGGTGTTAACGATGCATTCTCTATGCCTGCCTTGTTCGGAATGTTTGTGCGTACAGAAGTTGAGGGGTTTAATAAGGGTAGTATTTCAGTCCGTGCTGTGCACAGGCACCTTGAAACTGTTCTAAGGACACGCGTGGTGTTAGTGAACATTGAAATTGAGTACATGTTGCTATTATATTATTTTTTCCATTGGGTGTGCTATTGATTAGTACGCCGCCATCAGTGTGACATGCTGCGGTGGTTGTGGCCAGGGCCTAGAGTCTTGGATGCATGGCTGTAGGCCGAAGGCCATACTTCCAAGACTGTAGGCCCTGGCCACAACCACCGCAGCATGTCGCACCCATGGATACACCTGTAGTATTGATTATCAATTAGATGGTTGTGGGGAGTGTGTACAGTCTTGGGTGCATGCCATGCACCCAAGAACAAAGTTCTAAGCACTGGAGGTATAAGCCACTGCACACCCATACATTGTAATATCTCTGGACATACAGCTAGGAGTCTAGCTTCTGACCAGAACCACTGAAGCATACCACGCCTATCTAAGCCAGGTATCTTCGGCGGTCATGAGGATGTTAACCCAATGTATTTGGGTTCAGGAGGGGTTGATTATTTTGATGACCAGAATCGTCTTTTTCAACTGGTTCAAGGCCTCCAGGATGCCAGCGGCCTGGACAACTCTGCAGACCTTGAATTTTAGCAGTCCCAGCCCTACCTTCATAATAATTCTAAATTCAGGGCTCTGCTAGAAATAATTGTTGACACCTTGGGATTGCACTCATCGGTGGCGCCTGTAGAAGGTTATGACCTACCAACATTTTGGATGAAGGCCTTACCACACAATGTAATATGCCTTTAAACCCTGCCATTGCCGATGCTTTAGCAATTATGTGGCAAAACCCTTGTTCCAGTCCTCCCACCAGATCCACCATTTCCAGCAAATACAGGCCGGCTAGAGGAGACCCTTCATACCTCTCCTCTCACCCTTCCCCGGAGGGGCTTGTTATACAGACTGCTATGGTCTCTTCTAGACCTGCATCTTCTACATCCACTCTGCCTCCTGCCAGGAAAGCAAAAAAAGCAGATGCCTTAGCGAAGAAGGCATTCACTTCAGGTAGCATAGCCCTAAAAGTAACAAATGTGGAAAGCAGTTTTGCCAAGTACTCCTTCTGTCTATGGTCAGCAGTTGAAAATGTTGCTCAGTGTGCCCCAGAAAGAGAAATTCACAAGGGCTTCCTACAGTTAGTGGAGGATGGGAACGAGGTGGCCAGACAGTCGCTGTGAACGGGTCTGGACATCGCCGACTGTGTAGGTCAATAAATGGCATCAGCTATAACACTAAGAAAGCAGGCCTACTTAAAAACCTCTTTTCATGCCCTTCGAGGGCAACCTTATTTTCGGCCAGAAAGCTGATGATTCCTTAGAGAAGTTCAGGAATCCAAAATCGCTGCAAAATCCTCAGGCCTAGATGCGCAGCTGGCCAAAACTGCATTTAGCTTCACCTCTAGGGCACAGGGCTATAGGAGATATGCTCCTTACAGTACGAGAGTTCATCTCCCACCGGCCAGGCAAGGGCAGAAGTGTTTCTCGTGCTCTGGAAGGGGCAGAGGGACTTCTAGAGGTCAACAGGCAGCATCAGCGGCGGGGGCGACCCAGCCTCCGAAACTGCTTTGATTTTCCCCCCTCACAGTCGACCGGTTGGAGGACGCTTGACTGAACATTAGCTTCATTGGCATCGAATTACTTCCAATGCCTGGGCTCTACAGCCCATTCAGTGGGGTTATTGTCTGCCATTTGTAAGAAAACCACTGGACAGACCGCCCAACCTCCAATCCAACCCGGGACAGGGGCTCCAAGAAGAACTCAGAGCCCTGTTACTGAAAGGTGCCATGGAAGATGTACCGCCCGAGCAGAGAGAATCAGGTTGGTATTCCCTGTATTTCCTTGTATTCAAGAAGGGAGGAGGTCTATGTCCCAGTCTGGAACACAGGGCCTTGAACAAGTTCTTGAGGAAAGACAAATTCAGGATGGTGACGTTGAGAGAGATTCTTCATGCTCTCGAACTACAGAACTGGCTAGTGTCGATAGGCCTACAGGATGCTTATTTCCATGTGCCAAACCATCGAAAGCACAGAATGTTCCTAAGGCTCACCATAGGAGATATGCACTATCATTTCAAGGTGCCTCCCTATGGGCTAACCTCCGCCCCAAGGGTCTTCACCAAGATCATGGTGGTAGTTGCGACTCACATCAGGAGATCCGGGGTCCATGTATTTCCATATCCGGACGACTGGCTGATCCGAGGGAAGTCTGGAGTGCAGGTCTTGTCCCATTAAGAGGACACCTACTTGCTGCTACACAAGCTTGGCTTCTCCCTAAACTTAAAGAAGTCCTATATGACACAAGTCCAGCGGCTCCAATTCATTGGAGGAGTCCTAAGCACCTGGGTGGGGAAGGCCCTCCCTTCCGAGGAGAAGGCTTGACACAGAGGGTCGACTTGTTCCGGAACCATGCCACTCTACTAGCGGCTTCCTTCATCTGCCTCATGGCCTCCTGCATTTTTCTAGTGCCAGAGGCCAGGTTGCGCATGAGATCCCTGCAATGGCTACTGGGGGATCAGTGGTCTCTGTACTTTGGTTCTCTCTCGGATCTCCTCAGGGTGTCTGCATCAGTGTCAACGACCTGTCCTGGTGGGCAGACTGCAATAGTGTTTTGGTGGGGGAAACCTTCTGGCCTCCTTGACCGCAGACCAGAGTGGTCATGGATGCTTTTCTGAAGGGTTGGGGTGCTCATTGCAAGAATTTGCAGGTGAGCAGCCTCTGGTCAACGACGGAAGCCAGGTGGCACATCAATAGGCTGTAGTTGCGCGCTATCAGGCTATCCCTGAAAGCATTTGCCCCGTCTCTGCAGGGGAAACATGTCCTCGTTCTGATGGACAACACAGTGGCAATGCACTCAACAAGCAAGGGGGTGTGCACTCCCACCCCCTGTGCACGGAGGCAATGATGCTTTGGTCTGCACAACAGGATGTCGGTCTTGACAGTTTATCTGGCGGGCACAGAGAAAAACTTGGCGGATGATCTGTGCAGGCATAGTGTTAGGGAGAATTCTCATAAATGGTTAATTTCCCTTACCTACTGAGTCCCTCAGCAGCTTTGCTGGATTCCTAGGATGTTTTTTTTTCACCTGGTAAGAGTATGAGCCTTTTTTCCCACTCTTACATGTGTTTTGATATGTGTATTTCTACTTTTTGTGTGATCTTGGGCACTGGAGCCTGACCTACTCCATGGCACCATATTCTTCCATGTGTGTTACCGACGGATGGACCGACTGAGGATTGGTCACTTGTAGATCTGTATACTAGTGTACAACTATATAGGATTCACCATTGATATTGTGAGGAACATTGTTGCCCACCTAGATGTAAATGTACACTACTCTACTAACATTCACCACTCTGTCCTGCTTTATTTGGTGTTACAGAGCTTCCAAATTGGGAAAACAATTTGTTAAACAATCTGTCAAACCGTCTTTGTAACTAAAACAAGTGTTACCCTGTTGTTGCTGGTAAAATAATCTTACCATGAAAATGATGATGCTATAAGTAATTTTTCTTTTTGGTTTGAGACTGATGCTCTACTATTGCCTTGAAAAATTCTTTTGTTTTTCTATTATATCAGAACACTGCATTTCTGTTTTTGTTGTTTTGTTAAAGAAAATTGAGTGCAATAAAATTTAAATGAACTGCACCATATAAAAACTGGTTTCTTGTAATAGAACTTGCCTATACAATATAAAGTATATTGTCTTTTAGACTTCCCATCGACTCCATGTTCTGGGGCTGACTACTGTCTCCCAGAAAAGATAAAGTTACCATTAACTTTATTTAGTCACTTTTACCACAGACCCAGTACACCCCATCTTACATGGAGTATTGGAAAGGGTTAAATCTTATCCCTTTTTGTCTGTGCCTCTTGGAGCATTGTTTCACTCCCTTTACATCAAGACTTGGCTGGTGGCAGTGGTATCTACCCTATTTTTTATACCGCGGTTATATTAAATAACCATGGTATTGTTTTAGTCTATCATAGTAGCCTCAAACATAAATCCGCTTGACCATATATACTTTATTACGTTTCCGGCTGGGTATATTCACCATTTATTTTTGTAAATGTCTTTCTCGTGTTTTTCTCTGCACGCCAAACCAGGTTTGGTCCCTTTGTTCATCGCCTTTTTGCGGGCTTCCACACAGAAGCCCTCCTTTAGGCGCCTGAGAGTCTGGGAAGGCATGATGTGAGGGAGGGGTTTTAGGGCCCCTGCCATGGGTTCCCTTGGTAACCCAAGTCGCACTCCTGTTTGATTGGCTGGGTGACTGTCCTTGCCAGGACATCCACTCTGCTGTGTGATTGACAGCCAGGCTGTATGAATGGGGGAAAAGGGCATAAAAAGCAGGTCTCTGGGACTGGAAGAGCAGAGTCACCACTGGAGCGAAAGAACCAACGAGGAACTTACGGAAGAGGATCCCTACAATGGCTGAACCGCCAGGTGAAGCCCTGCTGCAGGTCTGAATCTTCAGAATCCGACGACAGAGAAGATCCTCCAGGAAACTTCTTCCCTTGAGCTGGTGGGACCAACTAGTTTGCCCAAACTGCAAGCCAGGACCCCTCCTCTGGTCGAATTTGCTGTAAAGAGCTACAGTGGGCCAAATAGCCAGGAAGGTCGGACCCTGCTTGGGTTTTAAGGAGCGCACCTTTTATTTGTTGCTTTGCTCTGCTGCTGGTTTCTTCACTGGGTAGTGCAGGACCCTCCAGTCTTCCTACTTCTGATCAGTCCAACAGTCGCTTCAGGAACCGTGAGCCTGCAGGAACTACCAGGAACATCTGCCTCAGCTACAGCTCCCTTTCCGTTTTAAGGTACTGTGCAAATCCGGTTGTTCGTTTCGTTCAGCCGCGGTGAAAGTGTTTGAAATCTTTCTCCAATCCGAGAGCTTGTCCTTCTCTTCTCTTTGAACTACCTTTTCTACCAGCCAACATCGTCCGGAAACCGTGCCACGAACTTTACCGCAAACTACCCTGAACTGTATTATCTTGAGTAAAAGACTTTTGACCTATTGACTTTGGCCCTAAGCCTTTTCTATCTGATTTTATCATTGTAGTTCCTCTTGTTCGATTGCCCTGAGTACTTACCTGTTGGTGTGATTCAATTTCAGTTAACCTTGTCTTTCCCTCCCTTTTTAATTGCTGGAGTGCCATTTTGCTCCCACTTCATTTTGTGATCTTGTTTGGAACTTAT